>NC_086250.1:30930443-31530443 GCF_021018805.1 Prinia subflava | reverse complement strand
TACAATAAAAAAAAGAAAAACCTTAAAAAGTCTACTCTGGATTAGATCAGTTTCCCTATCTATTTCATTTTTATGGAAGTGACCAGAATGACAGTTGGAAATTTGGCACTGAATTAAAACAAAAATAAGCCTTCAGCTTACAAGAACGCAATTCACAGTATCAATATTGTGCCATCAAACAAAAAGAAATTACACAAGTGGCACAAATTCAGCTGTGTGAGACCTGGGATACCAAACAAAACCAACAATAAGAAATAATAAAATTAGATATATTAATTAAGTTTACTGGGTTTAGTAATGTCAAGTTGGGTTTAGGCATAGGTATGGATCATCATATGGATCATCATGGATGTATAATTGCTGCCTAATTCCTGTACAAGTCAGAGATACATCTCTAGGAATCAGCCTTACAGGTACTTTAGTACATTTTTGCCCATCTAAGAAATTTGATATGTAATTTTCAGGTTTTAAAGCATTCTCTTAGATATGACCCTCAACGATGTTCTTATTGATGATTACATGAAATCCACTTTTTTTTTTCAATCAGATTTGCCTACGAATTGCAGTAACTCATCACAACATCACAAGTTTAGTAAAGCAACCTTTCAATCTCTCGAAGTATAATTGTGTTCCAGTTTCACACCACTAACAGCTGCTTTATCTAGCTCATACATCAGCTGATTCTGCCAATACTTACAGTTTGAAACAATAGACCTGCTAAATGAATGCAGACATAATAGTTCTGTCTACATGCAGAGAACTTTCCCATACCTCCAAGATTTCAAAGAACAGTGTCTCACAAGAACAGTTTTGCTGAAGATGCTAATGATGCAATTTTGCTTTTAACGAAGAAACTACTGGTACTTAAATGATCATAAACAAGAAAAGCAGGTAACTGCTTGTGCGGCGTTCAGCTGGGGTAGAGATAATTTTCTTCAGAGTGGCTGGTAAAAGGGTGTTTTGGACTTGTGCAGAACACAGGGTTGAATACAGAGATACACTGGTGAGAAGTTGAGAGTTGATGGGAGGAGACACAGCTGGGACAGATGATCCCAACTGACCAACGAGATATTCCCGACCATATGACATCATGCTTGGTATATAAAGTGGGGGGAAGAAGGAGGAATGGGGGATACATTTGTAGTGATGGCCTTTGTCTTCCCAAGTCACTGTTACATGTGATGGGGTTTTGTTCTCCTGGCAATGGCTGAGCACCTGCCTGCCCATGGGAAGCAGTGAAATAATTCCTTGTTTTACTTTGTTGTGTGCATGGCTTTTGCTTTCCTTATTAAACTGTCTTTATCTCAATCCACAGATTTTCTAGCCTTTTTTTTTTCATTCTGATTCACTCCCTCATCCTGATGGTAAGAGAATGGGAAAGCAGCTGTGTGGTGCTTGGCTACTGGCTAGGTTCAAACCACTACACTTCCATAGCTTTCCTTTATGTAAAATGATGCTTGTCATGCTGATGTACTTCTAAATATCTCATTTATTGTGTATTTCAAAATAAGCTTCTAACAGAAAAGAATATTAATAATTTCTTCCATTCCTCTCCTTTATCCTAAAAATAAATGTGCTCTACATCAAGAAAAACATTCACAAACTATGGAAAAGGAATATAAAACACATTATTGTATGCCACATGTTATTCAAGATCGTTTGGTAGATGGCAGTAAGCAGTGCATTTCAGACATGCACTCATAGTAAATGCTTCCTTCAGTAACCAAGTTTTCTCCTTGCAAGAGCTGCAATTATTATTGGGTGCTAGTACCTAGCTCATTATAAAAAGAGGCAGGTTTCTAAGCAATACCAGGCTAATCACATCTATTACACCATTAAATTTTCAATGAAGTCCTGACCTACTCTACCACAAGTTTTTCCCTGACGTTACATCATTTTAAAGAAACTTAATACAGGTGAAATGAACCTTTATTATTATGAATTTCATTCCTTTTGCCATGGGCAAAAGGTGGGAATGAAGTCCATTAGTTACATATTTTCAAAACATAAGGGGAAATTAGTAGCTATTGTCCTTCTAAAGAAATATTATTCTTGCATAAACGAAAAAGAATACACAAGCAAGTGAGGATTTAGGTGTTTTTGCTTTACTACGTTTTGAATGCTATACAGGGATTGTGAATCCCCCATTATTTCTTTCCTCCAATATTGGAGACCTTGGTCTCCATATTCATTTTGAAGAAAGGCCAAGGCCTTTAATCCTCATCTACGTCTGTCATAATAAACCAGTAAAATATCATTTTCCCTTTTCAGCATCATCGAGAGCCAAATTTAGATGTAAAGCAGAGTTCCCAATGAAAATTTTCATAATCAGTCAACAGAAGTAGAAGCTATTAGGACAGATAATGATAAAGATATATATTGTGATAAATAGTTACTTTGATCCTTTTCCGTTTGTAAATATGTGGTTGCAGAGGTGCAGTCACTTGGTTCATGGTATCTGGTATGAGGAAGATAACATTTGTACTGAACTGTGCTGCATAAAGCTGTGACAAACTGCTAAATGCAAGATTGATGGCCTATCTGCTTTGCCAAAGAGAATCTGAGAGAGAAATACCACTGAACAGAAGAATAAGGTTCATTATTTTAGAATCAAAACTGAGCAAAAAAACTTTACAATTTTGTTCAGGAACACATGCTGAATTTTAAGTAGTTTTCACTGTTTGATCTTCTCAAAATATTCTTACTCACGTTGAAATAGAGACAATATCTAAGATAACAGAGGTTACACAATATTAGGACTCCCATAATGTTATCAGATGTTTGGCAATTCTTTTTGCTTCTTCTCACCACTCCATCTTAAAATCACCTTATAAAGAAGAGCTTAAAACTTTGACTCTTTAACAACAGAAATAAAAAACAGTTCCTTAACCCTAATTTAACCTTAACACAAAACCAAACACATCACCAAAAAAAAAAAAAAGCCCAACAACAAAAATGAAACTATTTAAAAACTGAAACAATTAAACCCCCAAAACTCATTTCATGTTATAAATAATTTAGAATGTCAATATTCTCTGTAGCTGTTTTAAGTTTTCTAGAACGTTGATCTGAACAACCATCTTACTTTAAAGGAGGACAAGCAAAATGACACAACTTTATAAGTATGTATTTATAAATATGTATTTGCTGTCCAAGAAATAATAGTATCTTCTATGTAATCAGGGATTACCTATATTTCAAAAGCACTATTTAAGGCTGAAATGAAGGCTGAAGGACAATCTACAATGCAATTTGCCTTTCTTCTTCCCACCCGCCTAAAGCAAGGATAGCAAATTTTAAAAAAGCCACAAAATCACAGTTTGGCAGGAAAGTTCTTTCAATACTTGCAGTACTTATATGCTTATAAGCTGTTACTTCTATATTTAGTGATTCATGGTACCTGACACTTCCAGAGTATTGTTACTTTAAAAACCTGGTAGCAAGTACATTCAAAACACCTTTTGTGCTCGATTATCAATACCTGAACAACTTTTACATTCCATATTCTATGGACTGAATAATATTTGGTTTCATCTAGAAATAATTGATTATAAGCATCAAAATTGTGCATACCAGAGAATATTTTTGCTTCACTACATCTAGCACCAGCTTTCATCAACACTGGGTCAAGAACATTTATAGCTAAAGAATATATCTGGCTTCACAGTTAATTTATTTCAGCCAAATTCACTCACCCTAATTTCTGTACCAGAATGGCAAAATAATGCTAAATAAGGTGTAAAACACTATATTGAATTCATATGCAAAGAGTGCTTTCAGAACTGCACAGTTCTAGAAATGAACAATTCACACTTTTGGATGACTTGAATTAAGCAAGTCTGGTAATACAGTTTCAGAGAAAGGTTCAAGTTTCAGGGGTTATTATACCCCGAATTTTCCTCAAAAATATAGAACAGTTATGGGCAATTATGCATGCAGCTGGGACTATGTAAATGTTATGTAATGAGGCCAAAATAATCAAACACCACAGTTGTCAGGTGATGTTGCAACAGGCAACAGAAAAGACCAGAAGGGTAAAAAATCTCAATGCTAGGGAGTCAATGAAATGGCTCAGAGGTGCTCAGAGGCACAAAATCTAAATGTCTGTACATGACTAAATAAATTAGCTTGTCCTTTTATTGTTTAAACCACTTTTACTGTATCACTTTATAAAGAATGTAGATGTTTATCCCAAAGTTTTTCTGAAATATGTGAATTTAAAACCACCACTGGGTTTATTTATAAATTCCAAAACCTCTGGGAGGTCATTAACAGACTCAAGAATGGGCAGTTACACAGAAGTGTCAACCCCTGAGATTGTGCATATTCATAATTTCACACAAAGAAGAAATAAATCCATCTTTCTATTGTCTTCATGAAACGCCATCTTAAGCCCTCAAGCACAGGAAATTATCTCCATTTTTACTAGTTTGGTAGTAGATCTAAAAGTATATGAAATTCTGTGTAATTTGCTGTGACACACACATACATGGCTCATATTGGGTTTTTTTCAGATTTAACCTCTACCATGGTCCATAACCTCCATTACCTGCAGAGTAATGCAGTACATGCCTGTACCTCCAGAGAAGGTTACTCAAAGGTTATCTGCAGGGCTGTAATTTTGCTCATTTTGAAAACTTAAACAGATCCAGCATGTTACCAACCTAAGCATCCCTTCAATGCCAAAGCAACTGTTACTGCTCTGAGATCTATGAGCAATCTGCACATAACATTTTTTTTCCTAATGTGTTGGGTGACAAAGAACTGGGAATTAGCAAATTAGATATTCACATTTGCCTCATACAAAGCAAAAATACTTACCAGAAACAGCGTTCTTATCCTGGCATACCAATTACTCTTTGATTTGGAAAAAAAGGTTTGGCCACAGAATAATGCCAAGGAGAAACCATCAGAGTGATGCCAAGGAGTCCAAGAGCTACTTCCAAGGATTGGGTTAAATACTTTTCAGTCAATTTTCTTGTACAGTCCTATTTCTCAGGGAAACCAGATATATGAGGAGAAATAAACAGGAAATAATTTCAAAATATTTTTACAAATAGAAATCCTATTATCTATGATAACTGATGATGAAAATGGCATCAGTCTTAGCAAGATATACTTACCAATGAGGTACTGGAGCAAGATTGGAAAAAATCCAAAGATTTAAGAAAATTATCTTTGAAGAGGAAGAGTCAGTGTGCCCACAAATTGATTAAATATTATCATATAGCAGAACCAGAAAAAAAATCTTGTCTCTTTGGATTTTAGAATATTTCTCAAAGGCATCTCAGAAAACTCCTCAGTCCTCAGTCCTGTACATCTCACCCACAGTAGCACAGCTAAAGAGTGTTGGCTCAGTTTTGGCTGCTTGGAGTCACTAAAAAGGTGATGACAGCCTCTTGAAAAATGAAGCCATGGATGAAAATAGCTAACAATAACTTTTATTTCTTTACTTATTTGATATGTATGTGTAAATAGATTTCACAAGATGAAATCCCAGCTTGTTAAAACCATGTATTCAGTAACATTTGTGGACAATCTCTGAAAAATGTAGCAGCCTTTTATTTTAAATTAAATTATCAAAGCTGAAATGAACTTGACAAATTAATGTAGTTTTAATCCATTGTGACTTTTTGTTCAGAACATTATGTCTGAGCAGCTCTGGTCATGTTCTGCTGCAGACAGTCAGGACTACAGTGTACATTGAGAAGACAAATTTTCATTCTGCCCTCATCTAGAATGTACATGACAGCAATTTAGGAAAAGCAGCAGGGCTTTGAACATTATAATGAGAAAGGAAGATCATTTGTGTAATATTTGTATTGTTGAGCACTACCACTGGGCTCTCGCCATTGATTTCATTTCTGCAGTTTTCAATGAATTGTCACCACCACTGTTCTTTGAGCCATAATTAAGGTAAAGTTACTGTGAAAATTTTGTAATTTCAGATTTTCAGATTTTCATTTCTGAGGTTTATATTTTAATGAAACTCCTTCTCATCAGCCCCCAGCTGTAAGCTAATAGACTATAACAAATCTAAATATTGTATATACTAAAAATATAACAAATGGAAAGCTGGCACAGAGCACAGCTAGTTCTACCTTTAAAAGTACTAAAATTTAACCAGCCATCCCTGGATGTACAGAACATGTTACTCTGTTCCCTTTTCCACAAATTGCCTCTCAGGACCAAGTAGCCCTACATTTCTAGTAAAGTCCTAAAGTAAAGCACTAGACTCATCTGACAGAATTCACCAGTAGTGCTATATATCTTTACCTCTGCATTTCTACTGTAAATTTAATTCATTTGAAAGTATGATCATATCAAAAGTTTAAACCCCAATATATTAAAAAAAACCTACTAAAAGAGATCATAAAATGATCCTCAGCTTTTTTAGGATAAGTTAAACCTAGTGTAACTTCTTGTGCCAAAAAAAAATAAAATTAAAGCTGTCATTTATATTTCAACAGCATAAATACAATGGTTTTATCCTTGAATTTTCATGCACAGTAGGTATTCACATAAATCATAAATCTTGATTGTTGTAGAACCTTTCTTATTATGCTTCCAAAATAGTTTGCCAGTTTTGCTTAAATTTTTCAGCTTACACTATTCCTCTAATTCTCTTCTAATAGTAGCCTAGTTTGGATAAATTTTATTTACATTGTAAAAATAATAAATATATTAAAACTCATACATTCTCATCAATTCCTATAAAGAATCAATAGAATAAAAAGCAAACATACAAACCAGTCACAAAAGAGAAATATTTCATAATGTAGTCCATGTGAAAAATGTGGATCCCCCTATTATTCATCAGATAAAATGGACAGCCACACTGTTCTTTTCCAGCTACCCTTATCCACTTTAAGTACATAAACCTACACTCTGTGCTGTAATAGTGCAAGAAGATGGAAGATTTTTTATTTAAGATGCATTTATACTCCAAAGTACATTACTTGGTGTATTTGCAGCAATATTGCAGCATTTAGGTATGCCTGTTGTTTGGGAAAAATCAATATTTAGATATGATAAGTGCAATTTTTTTCTGTATTTATTGATATTATCCCAATCAAATTCAAAATGTACACTGACTGGTCCAAAATAGTCCATCAGCTGGACATTTGAATGAACAGTATTAATTGTTAAATTTTACAAAAATAGTGTTGTTGTTTTGACACTTGTATTCTTTGGCAGGTACATTTGTCTCTTTAAATATAAACTTATATATTTAAGAATATAAATGTATATATTTTAAAAAATATATTTAAGAATATATATTTTAGAATGGTTTCAGTTCTATCCTTTGAGAGAAGATCAGAATGAAATAATAACACTACAGGTACTACCTGGATGTGAAAGCCCTAGCAAATGTCCTTGGCAATTGTATTCCAACAAGCATTCTGGAGACATGTTAATGAACATTGGAAGTATTCAAAAGACTTGTCTGTAACTATATGAATAGTTATTATGCTTGTTTCTATTACTTAAAGACATATATTAATCATATATGCTGGCAGAATTTTTAGTAAATCATAATTAATCTTTTTCTGTGGTCATTCTGTGATAGATACCCAATTATCTGTGTTGTTTTATTGTCTTTGCATAACTTTCACTTTGATCCCAGAGGATGGCCCTTTGACCAATCATTCATATGGGCATATGAAAACCCACCTCCCTTATTTCTTCTTAAAAGATTTTAGAGACTATTAGTCAATATTATTGTAAGTCTTTAACGAGTTTCAACAACTAGAAAATTAATAATACACAGTGACAAGGATATCTAGAATTCTTCATAAATATGCTCTATAAAATGACAAGATCTGAAATTGACTGATCTTTCTGCTAAAAAATATAAATTTTATGGAAATTAAAGACTTTCTGGCTGGATTTTCTTAATGATGTTTTAGCAAACAGACCAACTAAAAATTTTGTCTGAGTGAAACCAAAAGGAATTTGCTGTTAACATCAAGGAAGCCAGAATATAACCCTTTATCCTTATGTTCTGGTTTTCTATCAGTATGATGAGGGTAAAAGAACTCTATTTCTCATTCCATTTGGCTGTTTAGATTGCTTGCTCTTCAGCATAAAAATAGTTTCTCACTACACACATCAGAAGGTACTGATATTGAATAATAAAGCTTCTAGTGTTACCCTTATGGATACAGTTCAGAGTATAAAAGGACATAGAAAAGTGGAATACATTTTAGTCAACTTCAAAAAGACTGTTCTTTGAATTTATTTACTAGTGCACATTCACAGCAACAGCAATATGTATCTTTGCCTGAAGAAAAAAAATCAAATATAATGTGTTGTATACTTCTTCTGCCTTTGCCTTTTTCCAAAGCCCCTTTGATGTTAATAAATGTATGATTTGACTTCCTATTTAAAGAGATTCCTGAAACAAAAAGTAGACCCTCTTTGTTACATGAGCATTCAAGAATCTTTATGGATCTAGTTTTATACAGTAACAGATTTGACATGGGAAAGTAATTTAATTTATTGCAAATCTAAGAGAGTAAGGTAATGAGAAATAAGAAAAACACCACTAAAATATACCTTCCTCCCACTCCTCCCTTCTTCCCAAGATCAACGTAATTCCCAACTTCTCTACTTTGTCCTGGAGTAGGACAGGGAATGGGCGTTGCGGTCAATGCATTTGTCTCTGTTGCTCTTCCTCTTCCTGCTCTTTCCCTGTTCCAGCATGGGGTCCCCTCCTACAGGAAACAGTCCTTTATTCTGAACTGGATCCTTCCCATGGGCTGCAGCTCTTCACAAACTGCTCCACTGGGTCCTTCAGGAAAAAGGCTCTTCAGCCTGCAGAGGGTCGCAAGTCCTGCCAGCAAACCTGCTCCAGCATGGGATCCTTTCTCCTCACAGCCTTCCAGGAGCCCTCTTCTGCCTGGACTGATGGTGGAAGTCACAGCTGGAAGTCACAGCTTCCTCGGGGACAGACTGACCTGCTCCGCTGTGGAGCTGTCCCCAGGCTGCGGATGGATCTCCGTTCCCTGAGGATCTCCATGGGCTGCCCTCACAGCGGCCTTCACTGCGGGCTGCAGGGGAGTCTCTGCTCCGCTGCCTGAGCACCTCCTTCTCCTTCCCCCACCTTGCTGGCTGCAGAGCTCTTTCTCCTACATATTCTCACTCCTCTCTCCAACTGCTGTTGCCCAGCCATTTTTTCTCCTTAAATCCTGGAGGCACTACTGCCATTATTAATGGGCTCAGCCTTGACCCACAGACAGTCTGTCTTGGAGTCTGCTGCAAATTACTCTATCAGACATGGGGGGAGTTTCTGGCATCTTCTCATCTCTCCAAGCCACACTTGGACTCCCCCTGACTTCCTAAAACCTTGTCACAATAGATGTTAGACCTAAAAAAATGCATTATTAACATTTTGGAAAGCCAAGAATTGAAGAAACAACTGATGATTTCTGTATTGTAAATGACATTTTATTTTTGCTGTTATTTTAGAGTACTTCCTTTCTCCTTCTAAATTATAATATAGATTATGGTAGTAATATTTTATGTCTAGTGTCAATTTTAAAGTGCTGTTAAGAACAGAAATTTTGACCAGCAATGGCTCATACATATTTTGTTTCATCTGAGGTAGACAGAAATGGTATTATGATTCTGCATTTTTTTTCTGTCCTTTTTTTTAATGTACATTTCTGTTACTTATTTTATACTGCTGTTACAGTCTAATTGATGATGTATATCAAACTGGAAATATTTTATTCTTTCTCTGTGTCTCATTTTGCCTTTTATTGCCAGATTTTTCCAGAAATTATGGGTAATTGCTATATAGATGCCTTTCGAAGAATGGATTAGATTAAATGATCCATAAAGTCCCTTCCAGTCCAGTGCATTGTAGTTTTAGGTTTAGGGAAAAATCAATCATGGTAACAGCTATATGAGGTTCCTACCTGTGATAGTTGCTCTATGTCAAGCACTCTGACAGTCTTCAGGCTCAGGAAGTATTAGGAGAGTGGACATAGGTGCAATTGGATTTATGCTAAACATGTTCTAAACATGCTTTATTGACACAGCATGAAATTTCTGTTCATATGATAGCCAGATATGCAGAAATACCCGGAAAAAAATCTAGAAAAGGAAACATATATAAAAGATGAGAAATATGATCGCTCTAGTAAAGGTTTATCACTTAAGCAGCCATTTAACACCTTTCATACCTAGTAAAAACAAATAGTCACTTCTACACTGTGAATATCCTGAGTGTAAAGTCCATCTATTGGGGGGGGGAAAAAAAGTCAAACCCTTTAGAGAAATAGACTTTAGGATAATTAATTGAGATCCAGATGTCCACTCTGAAAGTAGATCTAGTGAATCTCATGATAGATAAATATCAAAGCAGGTCACTTCAAGACTCAAAATCTACCATAAAGTCCATGTTGGCTGGAGCATGTGAATTTCAGTGTCTGGAATAAAAAGACTAGTGTTGAATTAGTGTAATTTGGAAAAACCATGATATGATTCTTCATTCTTTTTATACATTACATATTGCAACTATACCTGTGACAAAAGCAACTGTAACTAAGGTCATGGTATGTCTTTAATTCGTTAATAACTGCTGTCCTGACTGATTAGTCAAGTTAGAAAGGAATGTTTTTTGTGAATGACAAAAGTGCCTTTTCAATTTCTGAGCATTGCAGGGAAAAAAACAAAAGAAATGAATAGACAGGCTTCTAAACTGTAGTTAATTAAAGTAGACCTAGACAGTTGGTGCAATGCAGTTTTGTACAGCAACATCATTTCACTTTTCAAATGTCTTCCATGGAGGTACAGAACCACAAAATAAAGTGAACTTGCTTGGGTAAGCAGAGTCAAAAGAAGAATTCAACTTCTGGCTCATTTTAGCACCTTTGAAAAGGAAATTATTGCAAGAGTCATGTCTAAATATGAATTTATAAGCACAATTCAAAATATCCACTTTTGAGAATCTGGCCAATTTATAGAATGATGAGGCATTCATATATTGGCTTAAAATATTAACTAGATGTCTCTTGAAATGCAATAAAAACTGTGCAATAGAGATAGTCAGGATGAGAACAAAACTGAAAATGTTTTTGCAGAAAAATAACCTTCCTTTCAGACAGAGACTCTCCTATTAGCTGCTGACCCTTATCTTTTAAAAATCACCTCCTGTGAGCCATGTGTATAATACATCTTATGTTGAAATTACCTCAAAATATGTACAAGCATGGCAGGAAGTAAGCATATTACTGACTCGAGTATTTATATTTAATAAGCAAATAATAAACATGACATTGAGTTTCTAAAATTAAGAAGACTAGATGCCGTCCATGAGATTGTCAATTATCTGACTCTCCCTGCAGTGTTAGAAGGATCAAGTAAAGGTTCAAATCACACTTTTCTCTGCATCAGTCTCCAATTTTAGATTCCCTCTAGCTCAGCCTCTTTAACCCCTCAGAACCAGTTCTCCCCCTGCTCATTATCTTTAAAAATAAAATTTGATCTATATACTTAATCCAAATGTAGGTTCATCTCAAATATGAATTTTAGACCAGGTTCCCAACATCTATTATTCTCTTTAAGAAGCGTTTTCTAGTATTGCAGGAAACAGTAGGTTCAAGGCTACTCAAAAAATAACTATTGCTGTTTACCTTCTCAGACTGATCCCTTCAATCTTATCTGAGTTATTCAATGCTAAAAACATGAATATCTGGAGTAAAAATACAAATATCAAGATACTCTATTTTTTTCCTTCCCTTGAGGAAGAGTTATCTACATACAATAATCTGCTTCAGCAGAGACAAAACAGTTTGACCAATTAAATAACTAGAATTGGACAGATTCTTCATACTGTTTTTTTCCAATATTTCAGCATTCAAAAACTTTTTTTTTTTTTCAGGAGGAGCAGTGGTAGTCAAAATTTGTTAATTCATTAAGATCAAATTTTGTTGTAAAAATATATCAGTCATGAAAGCTGACTTACTGACAAAGAGTCTCTGAAAGCAAGCTGGAATTTGTCACCAAAATGGGAGGGAAAAAAAGTGAGAGGGTGCACATGAATTCTATTTTTAACCACATTGTCTCTCTTCTTCTTCATCTAGTGATAAGTGACGACATCCCAAAGCAAATTACACAGGTCCAACAAAGTAGCAGCTTTCTCTGGACGTTTGCAAGTATTTCCTGCTTCTATCTGAAGAGTCTTCACAGTAAGGGAATGTTGAAACATGTAAATTACTCCTTGAAAATGCCATAATGCTGTGAATCTTGCTGTCTTGCTAGTATCATGTGTTTACTATACCAGAGTTAATAATGATTTTTTTTGTTTATAAAGGTTCATTACAGAAGTCTTTTAGAGAGTATCTGCTAGTCTTTAAAAATGAATAGCATAATCTCAGAGGAATGTGTCTACCTAAGGTTAGATGGAAAATTACTAATTGCTATTATTAAAAAGACTAATTATCATCCTGAATCACCATTCAGCTATCTGTTATATAAGAGAAATATGACTCATAAAAAAAACCAAACCAAACCAAACAAACAAAAAAAAAACAAAAAAAAAAAGAAAAACCAAAACAAAACAAAACAAAAAAAAACATAACAACAAAAAAACCTGCCTTGTGAGAAAAGTGAAAAAAGTCCAAATGTGTTTTGATAGAGTAATTAGAGAGTAATTAGCAGTTACATTGTAAACAAGCTTCATTTTGAAGTAATGAACATTTTCAAGTTTCTTCTCTAAATGTTTGTATAAGAAACGTATGGACAGAGATGGATAGATATTAAATGATGTTAGTAACATTCCATGTTCATTTCCCCTTGCATAGGAAGACCAGAGGGAATTGAAGCATATGTTAAGCACAAAAAGCTTCACAAGAGGCTTGAAAGAAATTTCATGGGTCTGATACAAATTATTTGATAGCTTATGAGTTCTGCGTTAAGTTGCAAGCACATATAAACACATGTAGTTTTATTTTCTATGAAGAATTTTATATATAATTTGAAATTTGGGTATCTGTGTGTATAAACATATATAATATACACAGCATGACAGGTATTCACAATTGATTCAAAATATACAGCTCATCCAAAACTCTTAAGAGAGGCTAGGAGTTTTAAGTCATTTACAATATTATCTACAATATTTCAGTCAAGCAAATTGTAAGGTTCACATTTTTATTTCCAGCAAGAATTTCACTTGTGTCAGAAAATATCTCTTATTTTTCTGTGTTAGTTATTCACTATCTCTCACTTTTAGCAGTTTAAATTTTACATTAAAAAGCTGAAATTGGACAAATTTACTCCTTCTAGGTACTGTCTGTGGGGTGGTGTGAGGAGGTGATGTCCTGCTCCCCAACAGAATAGTTAAGCACAGTTGAACAGAATAAGCTCTTGGACTGAGGATTTGAATGGGAGAGAGCAGTAAGAAGCCTGCAGTGCAAAAGGAACAACAGAGTATTTCAGGGCTGCTGAAAGACTCACTTGTTGGAAGCTCCTGTTTCTCATGACAAATACCCCAGGCTGTGCCTCCAGTAGCAGATAGCATGGCCAATAACAGCAGACCTGTGGAGAAGACTGGTGCTAAGGACATGGTGACTGCAGGATACATACTTCATCAGGATTTACTTCAGCCTAAATTTAGTCTGGTTTATGGACTGAAAGTACCTTAGAAATATGAGTATGTGCTTATGAAATGCATTTTCCAATTGAATATCACAACTGAAAAACAACCACAACTAACTAGTTCTTATGCTTGCTAAGACTACCTTGTGAATGAACCAAAGCCAAATAAATAATGGCTCTGGGGACAGCTGCTCTAAATATGTAGTCCTGATCAAAACTAAAATGATAATGTAGAAAAAATCTTTGGAGGTAAATGAAAAGCAATTTTTTCTTAGAAGATAAAATGTGCAGTTGGTGAAAGCTGACATGACATAGACAATTTCTGGAGAGATGGATCCATTCTACAATAATAAAATGGCAGAACACAGACAGATTTTCCCACTTCTCTATTTCTTTTTTGTCTTCTATAGAAGATCCCAGTCTTCTCTGATGGCAGTGTCAATTGGTTGTGGACTGTAAATTGAAAAAGGTGGTACTATATCCAAGTGTTATCTCAGACCTAAGGGGAGGTTAACAAGCTGGAGGAGAAGAATCTGTCACTGATAATGGACATAAAGAATGCAGAATTTATGGGCCAAAAAGTAAGCCAATTTGGCAGGTGTGCTGAAATCAGCTCAGACTGGGTAAAAGGTAATTCCAGCAAGAGGAGATAGTGACCAACACACAACCCACTGACTCAAGAAACCTGCCAACTCTAAAGAAGAGAAAGAATGGGCATGGGACTAATTAGCATTAGAAGTGAGGGAATCATTTAACCAGTAGAATAAGAGAACTTTGCAGCCAATGAGCATTATATCTTTTATTTGCTAAAATGTATAACTAGCAAGAACTTTTGAACATCAGGACCTCTACCACCTACAAGCATGGGGTGAAGAAGGACCAACAGGGGGCCACAGAATCCATGGGTGGTGACTATCTTCTACTTGCTCTCTCCCTCTCTCCCTTCCCACCACTCTTCTATTTCTTTCTATTTCTCTAAATAATGTCTTTATTATTGACTTCAGCATATGATCTCGTTTGCACAGCAGAGGCATCTCTCACTAATCAGATCTTAATACGAGGTTCCCAAGGCATAAGCACAGGATGTTAACAGAGTCCTTCAAAATAAAAGCACAAAAAATATAGAGGCCACAAGACAATAATCATCATCACAAATGAGTAATTACTTGGCGTTTAAAGATTGTAAGTTTTTGACTGAGGTGAAACTGGTCTTAGGGATCAGACACAGAAAACACCTCAGATATCCAGGATATACAAAATATCATGTGTATAGTAAAACTTGAATATAAAATGAAAGTGTGAATTAATGAAGAGCAAGAGGATTGTGTTTAAAAAAAAGAAAAAGAGCAACACCAAGTATATACACAAATGGGGAACAAAACTCCTTCCACAAGCATCATAATCCTCCTGATGCCCCCGACTGCATAAAAAGAATTTAGAGAATAAATATTTGAAATTACAATGTGGCCTCCACATTTCTGTTCCACTTCATGTTCATCTGTGGCAGAAGATACCTAGTTCAGCAACAGATTAGGCTATACCTTAAAATAACAACCTATATTTAATTCCAAGTTGTGAAAAAAATATAAATAATTCAAACCAGTTTTTTTTATTTGGATTTAGTACAAAAGTGTTAAACCAAAGTCAGCAGTGAAACTTAGATTACTGATAGCCAGATAATACCAGTGCTGTGTTTATCATTTGAAAACTGCAGCAATGTATAATAGGGGTTTTTTTTCTGCTCCTCAATTGCTTCAGCTTATTCTAGAACTAAAAATTAAAAATCGAGCCATTTCTAGTATTGTTTGCATCCTGCTTAAAATACAGCTGAGAACATACCAATAGGATTACTCTTTCAAGAGAAAAAGAGAGAATATCCTGAGTAAAACCTTCATTTCTTTGTGATGTGTCAATCTGAAAGAGCAGACAGTGTTTTCCTTAGACAGTAAGGATCAACACTACTGAAAATCTGTGCCAAGATAGATGAGAGTGACCGCTGAAGTGGTCTGTTCCCATACAGTTCCCCCTTTTTGCAAGACTTTAAGACATCTGTTTCACTGAATATAGTAGAATGTTTCATTAATGTCAGATGAAAGACAATCATGCCTGGGTTTTTTTTGTTTCGCCTTGGTTTATTTGCTTAGCATGTTTTACTGTATGTGTCTAAAAAGGAATGGTTGGGCAGAAAAGTCAAAAAGCTGCTTGTTTGTCTTTCCTGGCTGCTGTAATTCAATCAGATAGAAACTTCTGGAAAGATGTAATTTTGATTATTCTGCAAATGTCTGAACTTTTCAGGGTGAGTCTTCTGATGGGCATATAGAAAATGAGCCAAAGACGGGCAAGCAGAGGCTGGGAAAACATTGAAAGGAGAAGGACAGAGGTGACCAGCCAAGTGTGTAAGGTCATAGGCAGCACAGAGATTAAGAGTGCATCAGCTGATGGCACTCAGGTATTGCCTTGTATCGTTGTAAAAGACAAAAAGAATGGAGCAAATACTCATCCTGAAAAGACAGAGTAGAAAAAGTAGATACTGTATATATATCTCCCTACTTTCACTCTCTTAACCAGCGGGTCTGAGATTTTACAATTAAAAAATGTCTGTTTGTCTCAGTATTCTAAAAAAACCCTAGCTTTATAAGTTTCATGTTGTCCTGGTATTGTCCATATGCTGTCTTAAGAGAAAACATTCTCAAAATCTAGCCAATTTCTGATGTATTTTACCAAGACTGATGAAAAAAAAGATGTTCAAGGAGGAAATAATGGGAAAAAATTGAATGGAATTTGTAAATTGGAAAAAAAAATGTGATGAAAAAGGGAGACAGAACGTATGGCAAGAGCAATTCTAAAATATTCCAGATTGTCTTGTTCACATCTTCTCAAAAAACTGAGAAACGTAATTTGCACTAATTTATAAAAGGCCACATTATGTCCTCGCACTCCCCAGCATACATATTAACCATGTAGTTTTAGAAATCCACTATGCCACATCATGCCATCATGTTCATCTCACATTGGCTAGTAGACTGAGTACCTGGGGAGATGAGTTAATGAAATTCACTGAAGTTAATCATCTAGTTACTTATCATGAAGTTAATGACACACCTTACCTTCATCTGATGTTTCAGAGGGTCAGTACATTAAGACCATGGTTGAAAATGGGGAAACAGCAATTCTTCAGTTCAGGCAACCTCAAAAATGAAAAGGAAGGATTTTTGTAATTTTTCAGTGCTCAGTTTTTGCTATATAAAATAGAAGCGCAAAAAGAAGTCTTTTTCACTTTGCTTACTGTTAAATGCTGTTACCAAGTTAGATAGTACCATAAAAAGTTCCATAGGCAAACAACATCAAAAGCTGCTCTCATATACGAGCAATGTTATATAATCTCAGTCCTATGATTATAAACTAATTCACAGCCTGAACAATAAAGCTTCTTTATAAGTTTTCAGCAGACACACAATTTTAATTCTCTTTTCATTTCTCATTCATACTCTTTTTTCTTCCTCATCCCTCAAAATAAACTCAAATAGTTAAAGTAGCCCTAAGACATTATACCTTGGTTGAGCTACTTGGCTGCATTTGTTCTGTCCTCTCATTATTTATAGCACTAGGCTACAAGTACTTGAAGCAGCAATGTCATTACCAGAAAGCTAGTCACAAAAACACTGATAATACTTCTTACTTTGTGTTCTGAGACAGTCTTACTTATTATTGTCTGCTGTTTGCATTTGCCTCGAGATAATGGTTATATTTCATAGGGTCCCCTCCACAACCTTTCTCTTCCTGTTTATAATAATGCATAACTAAAGATGGTTTAGGAATATTAAAAACTTCAAAGGTAACTAAGCTGTATTGACTCAGCTACAAGAAGAATAGAAGCATTCAGAATCATCACTCACTTTTTATTGTTTTAATCTTTTCTGCCCTATTGACACAATAAAGAGGGCTTCATAACAACTGCTATCTGAACTGCTGTGGTGCTCCAAGCTATGCATTAATCTTCAAAGCTGAAGCATTTTGAGTTGTATTTCCAAGAATGATAGTGTGGTATTAGTAAATCAATGGTTCCAGTTATGTAAACACCCTTATATAATACTTTTTGTTTTGTTTATGACAAACGAACATGGAAAAAATTTTATTTCTAATTTTTGACCTATGCTTCAAGCTTCACCATCATCTGCAAACTGAGATTAAAAAATATAAGAAGCATCAGATATTTACAGCCTTTTTGAAGGTCTAAAACTGAAATAGCTATAGTTTTACAAATAAAAATTCGTGTCATGGTTCAGTACATTTTAATAACTGTTATTTATAATAAGTGCAGTATACTATTAGACTATTAATAATGTGGATTCATGCTTTCCTGACAGGAATAAAATTGAAACTAACAACAAAACAACAAAACCCACTGCAGGCTGACAGAATAATTTATCGTAATTTTTTTTAAGCAATAAATATTTTCAATTATTACTCAGATTTCATTAGTAATTAAATATATCATGATCAAATATGGAGAATAAAACAAAAAATGGAAGCACTCATCAGCAGAGGAAAAAAACGATGAAGAAAGGAACTAATCATCAAAATCTAAGAAAGAAAAAAGGATTCTATATGAATATCATTCAAGAAATTATAGCAAAAAAAAGGAATAGATGACAGAAAACTAGAGAATCGCAGCAATGATGACAGAAAAAAATATAGGAATGAAGATTTTGAAATAGCTTAATTTATAGAGCACATATTCACATATTCTTGTGAATTGCTGTCTCTAAAGACAGGGTCAGAAACTTTTTGTAAACAGTGCAAGAACTCAGAACTTGTTTGTTTTTCAGGATTTCCAAAGAATCCAAGATTTCTTGTAACCGTGTGACAGCTATCAAACTTATATTAGCTTTTGCTTAGCTTTGTGCAATTATATGTTTGAACATTTATTGTTGGAATACTGTCTATGCATTTTTGTATCTAATGCATAGTAACTACAGATATTTGTTCTATGGAGAGTGAATTACCTATGATCTTAGATACAGAAAGTGATATCTAAAAGTGCATGATATTATTAGTGTTTGAAAGTACAAACACAGCATCATGCCAGTGACCCGAAGGGCTCCAAAAAGAAGTTGCAGCAATTGCAGAAAAGCAACCTTGTGAGATGGGTTAAACTTGGTTTAGGGATAACAACAAAAACAAAGAATTATCTCAAGCATGTAAAAACCATGTAGAAAAAAAAAATCATCTTTGCGAGTAAATAAGAAAAGAATGATAAATTAGACCACATCAGCAAACTTACAAGATTAACTCCAGTTAAGGCCACTAGTGAGGGGAAGGAACCTCTTTCATGGATGTCCTACTTCTTCCAACAATTCTTGACAGTGACAACTCACTGTGACTGTACTTTGGAATGAAGGCCAGCACAAGGCTAGAGAAAGGGGTAGAAGGTCCCAATATAACAGTTGTTTGTTTGTATATAATGAACTGCAATTGGATAATTGATCCTTAAATGCTCATATCACTGTACTGTTAGCATTTTCTTGGCATTTTTCTTTGTTTGGGTTTTTTTTTTTTAATTTTGATTGTCTAACAATAAATGTTATCTGTCTCTGCATATCAGTTGCATTTCTTTATTACAAAAATTACAGACATTTTCCTGGGTATAGTGCAAGAGGAAGAAAGGAGTTCTGTCTCACCAGTGGGAATGCACAAGATAGATTTGATATGTTAGGTATTTCTCTCTTTGAGTCATCTGGCTGAAAAAGACTTTCAAGAATTTTAGACACAAGTGATGTTTTCTCTGTCTTACATGAATACAAAGTGAAAACAAATTGTTCCTGCTGAGACAAAAAGCATCCCAGTAATCTCTTCCATTCCCACTAGAACTTCTATGTACAGGTGATAAAAAGAAGAAGGCACCAGGTTTAGTTCTTTCTAATTTGAACTGACCTACAATGATGCCCAGTACACCCACGTGCTTTATTTAAAAAAAAAAATCTCATATTCAACCACTGTCCTTGTGGATATGTGAAGAAATTACTATTTTGCCACAATTTCCTCATTATTTAAGGTATTCTGAACTTAAAATTAAAAGCCACAAGAAAACAACAAAACAAATACAGCAAAATCCCTTCAAAACAAAGAGCACACACACAAATTAATTTGGTCTCGTAGCACACAGGTCAAATTCTATGCATGTAGACATGCATTCTATATTGTAGACACAAAACACAGTCCAGGGTAAAAGATGAGGCTTCAAAGCAGTGACAGTGACTAAAATCTTAGCTATCCACTGTGTTGAAATGGATGAAGGTGTTTGAAATATTCATGACATGAATTTTAAACACAATCCTTAGAGTGGAATCTGGAAACCTAGTTTCATGTATGATTCCTCTAAAGGTGATTCTGCTCACAAGTGAAGATAACAGACTTCAGCCAAGGTTTGATGGATGAAAATCAGAAGCTGCTGCCTATTTTTGATGCTTTCTAAGACTACTTGCTGCTTTGAGCCCTTCAGGAAAAAAAAAAAGTTTGAGTTTGGAGAGGTTAATGTAATCTACTTAACATGGGCAAGACTGTGATGTTTCCAAGTACTATTGATTCATAAGGGATGACTTAGCAACTTCAGGAAAACATAGCTATAGAAAACAAAATTGACAATTTGTGTTTAAGACTTACAGGGCTATATGGCACCTGCAAGTCATTTTGGGACCCTCAGTGTGCCTGACGTTCTGAACAATTCATAAAAAGGGACTGCTTTAGATTTCAAAGAGGAAAAAAGATAGGAAATCTATACAAAAGGATTCTATAATTACAGAAATAAAGATGAAAAAAAAGGCATAAAAAAGTTTTGCACTAAGGATAAGGCTACACACTGTCAATTGCAATCTTTCAGATTTTTATCAGGAGCATAGTGGAATATAATTGGAGCAGTGTGAAAGTTAATGAGAATGAATATATGGAAATAGATCAAAGAATTTAGTAAACCTAAAATAGAAGGTTGATACAAAAATAAAGAAGCTAGAAGTGGAACCTATGATAAAGGCTTAAAATATTTAACCAACCAAAATTAAGACTCACTGAAAATATACTTGTCCTTAACAAATATTCAAGAACTTGAATAGTAGAGAGGCAGGATTACTATTCAAGTTCAAGGGCAAAGTTGTCACAACAAATGGATTTAAGTTGACAGTCAGTAAATAATGTTGACGAGAAGTGAGAAGGAGATTTATAATTCTAAAAGAGAAGAGCAGCCTTGCACTCAGAAACAGAGGAAAAAGCACAGCAAAAGTGAATTTGGCTACCCTGTGAAACACACTTAAGTTTACATGACATAATGGTAATTAGGCACCAAGCTTGGTTTTAGATGCTTCCTTTCAAATATTTGTATTGTATTCCTAAAAAAAGAAGACATTTGAATATATATGTTGATTTCAAAGGTGTCATACTCATAAAACATCAAGATTACTTCTATTTTTTTCTGTCAATCACTCTTTTACCCTACTTTAGACCACAATTAACTGATTCTATGTTTTTCAAGGTTTACTGTTCAGCTTTAAAAAAAAGGTGTAACTGTAATTGAGATAATGTGTTTGTCACCTTAAAATCCAGGTACTATATGACTAACAGAAGTTCTCATTAGGTATGTGCAAATGAAGGAAATATACTTGCCATATTGGTTTGATTATGTGTAAATTTAAAAGATTATTTGTACCAGCATTTGTGAAATATAAAAACTTGCCTAAAGATGTGTTTAGGGAAGCAGTGTCAGGAGGAATTCACCTCAATATTTATACTGGAATTTCAAAAACACTCTGCACTCAGAAAACATCTCTTTTATTCCTCTACAAAATCAAGGTACCAGGTTTTTTGTACATAGTGTTTGGATATAAACACCAATAGCTTTCCTTCATTGAGATGTGTTATCTACGTGAGCATCACAATGTCAGCATGCACTGGTCAGTACTACTGGAAAACATCTATATTTATGTTGTCCTTCCTGGTGCTCCCCTCCTGGAAAGCTGGACATAAAGACAGGGCATGGCTTGTCCCTTCTTTTCAGTTCCTCCTAAAACATACAGCAAATTAGGTAAAACTTTGAGAGAAAGAGAAAGAGAAAGATGGAAGGGAGTATTGTAAATATCCTTGAAGTAATTCTCTATATGTTCAATCACACTGGGGGTGAATGAGAAGAGGAGCAACTAACAATCACCTGGAGGAGGATCCTTGGAGTTCTTAATTAAACAAAGAGTGAGGGATAACTCCCAAAGGCAGCATGATCATGGAATGCTTCAGCAAGTGCATAATGCTCCAGGCGGCCTCTGCAAATGCCAAGTGTGCAATGTTCCACAGAGAAGCCACTGCTTAAAATGACCAAATGAGCCCTTGAACCAAGGGAGGTTCTCTGCCAGCAGTTTGATGGCATTCATTTGCATGTTATGATAACCAGGATGGTAACTTTTGTGAGGGCACTGGCACCCCCTGAGGTATTTCAGCCTTTACACAAGGACATTGAGAAACCTCCTGAAGGAGGTTTTCCAGTGTAAAAGGACAATGAGAATTTATACTCTAGTGTGTAGAGAGTTGTATTCACTGAGAAATCATGAGACTCAGGAGAGGCATGACAGTCAGAAAACTCCTCTGGTAAAGCCTTGAAAAGCCTGTTAAGGGTGGCTTTCTCCTTCTGGAGATGACACTAGGGGAATTAGCCTTAAGACCCTGTATCTGATCTCAGCTTTTCTGTAGAAATCATAGCTACTGAAAATTCTTTTAATAGATAGATGAGAAGATATAACATTTAAGGTTAGCAGAGCCTGCACTTTTGAACTGAAAGAGCCCATTGATATCATACTGGAAAACAGATCTTTAACTGTAGGTAAAGCCTATTAGACCCTTTGGAAATTTCTCCTGGGGAGTGAGAATGCTGATTAATCTTTTACCTGAGGACATAAAGCCAGAATTACTACTAAATTGGCTGTGACACAAGAAAATTACAGGCTGCACATCTTTAGTTTCAAACTGGGAAATTCACTGAGGCTGGCAAGCATGACTTATGACAGCACATGTATACAAATATAACTATTTAATGTGGCAAGTAGATGTACTAAATTTTCCTCTACTGTCTATAAGTGTCCTTCTCCAGAAAACAGATATGCTCTAAGTCAAACTCACACAGTATTTTACTGTGAGACAAACTAAATTTTTCACATGAGAAAGAAGTCTTGAGAAGGACAAAGCCAGGGTGATGGAGAGGTCGTTTCTTAAATACAACAGGAAAAAGATGGGAGAACCCTTGCCTATGTAACTCAGCCACCAGAAATTATAAATTAGGAGGTTTAATGTAAATTTCACACTTAGTCCCTTGAAAGAGGCTGGGATAAGAAATTTGATAGTGACTCTAAGGGAGGTAACAATTATGCACTTCACCATACCTTCAAAATATTGGCATAATTCCATCATCCTTGCCTCCCAGATGATTCATGTAGACAGGCTTGTAGGTAGACCAGGGCCTACCTGGGAAAGAATTAGTGTGTGAAATGAATAGTGTCTGTGTGGACATGGACTTGAATTAAGACTGGAGCAAATTTAAAGATTTCAAGACATCCATCAAATGTTTGTAGTTCATGTCAGCACATAAACTAAACATGACTCTTGTCCTTGGAACTGCAATTCCTTAGAGGTGTCTGTGCCACAACCACGTGCTTTTTCAGGAAAGTTCTCACCATTAGGGACCTAGCTGTGATATATCCAAAGCAGCAGCATCCTGCATGTAATTTTCTCAACTAGGATACTTATATTATATATTATATAGATATAATTATTTATATTTTCTAGTTATTCTGCATGGGGAAAAATTCACACATTAAGTTCTATAACATATAGCAGTCTTCCAGATTACAACACATAATCCTAGATTCTGAATTATCATCTGTGAATGGAAACAAGGTCAAAGCCTAACAGCTAACTTATTTCACTTTTGGATGATGTGCTTCACACTTTTAGTAATTATAATCAGAGGTAGATATCGTGTCATCTTTCTCTCACTGCACAGTGGAACAGGAAACAGTAAATTAATTTTTACTTCTTTCTGCAGTGTAGAATGGTTTCAATGTCTGCACTTTGGTTGAGTTGACATTTCAGATCAACAGCATGCTTTCAGTAAAAATTTCTGAATTTTTGTGACAGCTCCAGCACTGCGCAATAAGAGACACACTGTAGCAACACTGATCATAAAACAGAAAAATACTAGCTTATTACAGGTTGAATAGAAAATACCTCTTTAGAAAACAGGGGGAAAAAGCAGTATGAATAGATTTTTTAAAAATCATAGATGTACTTTGCGAAGGCTTAAGGCATTTGTTTACTGCTAGTGAATGTATATCAATGAAAGCAAGAAAATGCAGATATATTGACTCAAAACAGCAAGTAATGATAGAGCTACTCTTTTAATAGTTGCTGTGGTGCAGCACATTATGAAGGCAACAACAGCTGTTTCTGAATGACTGTTCACTAAAAGTATATGTACAAACTTCCATTTTCACCCAATGTGTGCAATTGAGTGGAGAACTGATGCTGCCCCCCACAGCCAGTATGTATTTCTATCTTCCCCATAAGCCTGCCCGTCTCCAAGCACTCACAACTGCAAGAGCAAAGTTCTAAGTTTTACAAAGCATTAACTCTACCACTGGAAAACAGATGCAGCGTGCTGGACTTGAGACAGTTAATTAAACAACAAAATAGTAAAACAATAACCCACAATCACCACAGAATATCCAGCAGTTTTTGGTTGCAGTGCTGGTATTGAGCAGACCTAGACTGAATATATATTCTTAACTACTGACAATAGCTATTGAATTTAAGTAATTAAAAATACTTTCACATTTCTTCTAATCTGTTTTGTCCAAAAACTTGTCTGGTAAATTTCTCAGAGAATTCAGAAAGTTATTAGTAATCCAAATAACAAACAAACGTGAGACATTTCAACTTGAGATTTTCATGCATCAATTGACATAAAAAATCCTTTCTGTCTCTCCACAACATAATGGGATACTATGAGCAGCACAATGTGAGCAGAAAGTGTCAACTGGGAGAGCTTTTAGTAAATAACTAAAGCAAATTTATCTGTCCAGAAAATTGCAGAGGTTATTTTGTGAGGTAAGACACTCCCCACAGGTTCATAAGGACAAAATAGAGGAACTTGTTGTGCAGAAGTATTTATTTCTGTGTTAAATTGCTGTTTTTATTTTAGAGAAGCTATGATGAAGACTGAGAGCTCTATGAAAAATAAAAATATCAAGGAAAAAATTGTTTGATATAGAATTTCAGAGCTGAGTCAGAATTCAAACAAGTAGAATTCACTTTTTTGATTCAACATGCCAAATAAATTGAATGTAACACAAAATATTGCATTTGCTAAAATAAATACTCATTAAAATGGATATAACTATAGATAGCTACAGTGCTTAAAGAAATAAATAGAGCTCAAACTGAAATAAATGTAGCACATTGGAAAAAGAATGCAACTTTTACAGAACATGATAAAATGAACACTGCATCATTTAAAACTGATTGACAGGTAATGAACTATAAAATCTATATTGAAATGGAAATGACGGAGAAAGAATAGCACAAGGCATCAATGCAATAGTCACAGAGCTGAAAGATGGGAAAATTTCTGAGACAACAGCTCACTGAAATTAAGCAAATTAAAAAATGATGAAAAATCTTTGTGTTCTGATTGAATTAACCAGTTGCTGAGAGACAAAACAGCACTGTAATTTAACATGACTCTTAAATGGTTTCTCTTGCTTCTAGCAAACTTCCTCGGCAGCTGAAAATGTGACACCAGTAAAACAAAAACCACATTCCTTCGTATCCAGCCTTTCCTTGATTGTAGCAACATATCTTAACCATGTTATCAGTTTACTATCGAAATATCCATATGGCAAGTGCTAAATGAAGCAAACATCAGTTTATTCTGGACTTTCAATCCAGGACTAATTTGCTTTGCAACTCTTTTGAATTTGTTTCAAAGCAAATCTCCCAATCTATTTGATAAACAAAATTCAGTTATATTCACTTGTAACATTTTCTGGGAATCCAGAATGATTTTTGGTTTCTTTTTCCCTAAGGGTTCCTGTGGTTCATTTCCCGCCCACAACACCACCTTTCAATATTTGTAATTTGCATTCAATGGACAGCAATCCGAAGCTCACAGCCTCCAGCTAATCTGCAGAATATATCACTTTGAAAATGTTTTCCAATAAACACTGTGATAAGAACTCATTAAAATCATGATAAATTCTTAAATTAAAAGTGATCTGTACTCGGCTAAAAGTCTGAAGATTACTGTTTCAAACCATTCATTTTATTACAAATGTCTGTATTAAATCAAACAAGGAGCCATTTTTTGTTTGGTTTTTTCCCATCTAAGCAGGAAAAATATCAACTTGAGAAAAGATCTACCTTCAGGAAAATCAAGGAAAATATTTCCAAATTGATTGGTACTTTAGACGTGTTCTCAAAACATCCAATCTACACACAAGTAGATTTTATCCAGAAAGTTCTATTAGGTTCGATGGTTGGATGTTCATAATCTTCGTACTAGTTAGTCATTAAATTTTGCCTTGCATTGTGCTTGTTGTTTAAAAGGGTTTTCAAAATGTAATTTGTTTTTGAAGTCATAAGTAGATATCCACTGTATTTTTAGGGATGTACTATACAATTCCCATGATTTCTCTCTGTTCAAAAACATGCTCAAAAATTTAACCCTTAAATTTATTGTAAATTAATAGAGATATGTAGGTACTCTGTATCTTCTTAGCATAGTCTAAAAGCCTCACTCAAATAGGTTCATTGACAATTTCAACTTATCAATCAACATGATAGCTTTTTTAAGTATAACCGTGGTAAATCTTTGCCTCTTCTATCTTGCTATTTTCTGTTAAGTGTTTTTAATATTCTGTTCTTCAACTTCATGAAGAAGTAAATTTTAAATACCAAAGACCATGATATTCCTTCAACAGGCACTCCAGATAACATCTGAAGATAAGATATTTCCAGTTTCCCTGGCTCTTTTCCCCCTGTATGGTATGTGGGTAACATGAAAAGGAGTTAACTACCCTAATTTTTAAGCTCCCCTTCTTTTTTTTGAAATCCTGAAATTGTGAAACCATCTGGCTACAATTCAACTCTGAATCAGATGTCACGGTGTTTTCTTTATTTCTTGTATGATTTAATTTTGTATCTATTTGTCATGAAACACTCAGTATTTTTGCATTTTATGTCATTCTCAGAGCATTTCCCAATTTTCAGTCATCCTGCACACATTTAATGCTTTTAATGTTATGCTTATGGTAATTTTTCCACAAGTTTAAAGTTTAAACCAATCTCTACTGGGTTTAAATTGTTTTAGAAAAGTAGCTATTTCAATAATACATATTTCAAATAAAAAAAATCTTTGTAATGTCTGCTTCAGCGTTAGTCATACTAATTTTTCTTTCAAGAATTTTACCACGTTTCAATTCCGATTATAAAAAGGGGAGGACATTTTCTTGAAGAATAGGACATGACTCCAAGAATGCCTAGTAAGAGTAAAATCCATCTTTCTGTTCACTGTGCAAAGGGGTATTTTTAACTACCTATTTTCTTTTTCTAGTAATTAATAGCCTGAAAATACATATATCAAATAAACCACTGAATAAGGAGGAATGAAATGGAACAGATCTATTAAAAAAGGTATAGTGAAGTGTGTTCACCGCTATAGTGCACTGAGAAAAATTTAGTTTGAATTCGTTTTACTACAGTGCTGTATTGGAATTCTAAACAAAAGCCTGAGGGCAATTTTAAAAGGAACTGAATAATGCACCGGGAAAAACTGCAGATCTATATTGACAGATCTCTATCTTCAAAACAATCCTCAGAATAATAAATAACAGGCTCTTCAGCTGCTAAAATATCCAGATAGAGATATTCCATCAATTACGGAAGAAATATAATGGTTTGTATCACCATGTGAAATGTAAATCCCTGAAGTTTCTGTGTAACAAAAACTCCACAGGTCTAAGAATACTGTCAAGAAATGTCAAAATTTGGAATAGCTAAAATGTTCCTCCAGTGATACAACATATTAGGGCAACCCATGCAATGTTTTTTTTCCAGTAGTTAACTTTGTCAAGGACAAAATTAAGAATGTGCCTGGTTAGAATAGGAAATTTATAACACAATATTCAAGGAAATCTGAAATATTTAAAATATTTCTAAAGGAAAAAGGAAGATATTAAACAATATACATAGCCACACAGCTAAACTACATTTTGATTTTGTATTCTCCTATATGCAAGTTGAAATTCATGCTAAGGAGCCACTATAAGAATGGTACAGTACCTAAACATTAAGTTATAAAAATTTCAGAAGAAGAAAGAAAAGTAAAATTGGTACAGAGGTGATACCAAAAATATCTAAGAAAGCCATTTTGCACAGACTAAATTTGAGCTAGAGTTGTGTGTGGAACAGAACTAAAATATGCTGCATAGAAATTTGGTATTTATTTTTTAGCAAGCTTTTAAAAAAGAAAAGGAGCTAAAAGTCTTACTTATTCATCCAACTTTAACAAAGAAACTCAAGATACAATGTTAAGATGGCACCTAAAATGCCAATTATTTGGGCTTTTCAATCAGCAACTGACAAAGATTTTGTTAAAGGAAGAAAGAAAGAAAGAAGGAAGATGAACTTCAGACTTTAATATAGGGGTAATGGAATGGTAAAAAAAGAAGCCCTGATTTCCTATTGTTACAGCATCAGTCATTAACTGCTAGAAAATTACCTAAACAGCATCACATAGAGAGCATGAGATGCAGCAGATGTAGAGAAATAATGCTTTATATCTTCTTAATTTTACATGATTTATAAATAATGGCCTCTGGGATTAGTATTTTCTCACAGTTAATGGCTTTTGGGCAAACTCCTCTGGATTGTCATTAATTGACAAGAAATGCTGACCTCAGAGGTCATTCTTATGAAAGTACTGTATAATGCATATAATAGTTATGTAAATGCTGAGTATCACTGCAATAAATATTCTAATGAGGTGCTTATCGAATGCTTATAGGTTATTCTTGAGCAAATGCTTTGGCTGGGTGTGGAAAGTGGGCAAAGGGAGGGTATGTGAACCCTTACACTCAATGGCAACCAAGCATAAATGTCTTTATTCTCTGATAAAATGAATCTGGGATTCAGGTTTAGTACTAGCAAAGATAAGGGACACTGAGACTGCAGGATAAACTCTAGTTTGGAGCTCTGGCCTGTATGGTATTTGGCTGTAGTCAGAGGAATTTTGCATTGCACTGCAAAATAAATAGACTCCACTGCCAAATTTTCTCAATGTGTCACAGAGGCACATGTTCAGAATCAGAGCAGTCGGTCCTGCTTATCCTCCTTAGATGCGGATGGCTGGTTCAGACATCTCCCTCAGGAGCATAACCATTATTGTCTCTAGTGAAAGCTATGCATCACCAAAGAATACCCCAGAATTTTTAGCACTGAGCCTCCTTGAGTTTGCCAGTCAGACATATTGATAGAGGAGGAAGTTTGCCCTCATGAATTTAGACAGCAGAAAAAGAGGTTGCTATCAAGCGCCTCTGCTTTGAATTCAGAGCTCTGGATTCTGTACTGTGGATAGACATACAACTATCACTGGTTACAGTGGGCAGCTGTCACTCTTTTTGAAATTATGTTTCCCACTGTCCACTTTTTGCATAATAATAGCTACTAAAAATAAAGAACACACATAGGAAATCAGTGTTCAGGGATCATTTCCATCTTAAATATGGGAGTAATTCAACTTACTTTACCCTCTTCCCAGCTGTCTTACCTTAACAATTATAACATAGACAGGACTACAATCACTGATCACAATTCTTACGGAAGCAGGAATCCTACTTCCTGCATAGGCAAAACCCCCAAGAAACAAGTCCCCAGAAGTCAAACACTTAGCCAACTCTTCAAGCTTTTAGGTAGAACATTATTCATGGGAAGAAATATTTGTCTATCTGATCCACAACCCAGGTTCTGTTTTGCTTTCTATGTTGGCTCAAACACTATATTAAAAAGCAAAAACTTGGAAAGATCTCCCTGTCTCAAAACCTACATTATTTAGATGCGACTTCTGTGAAGAAAAACCTTGGTTCTCTCTAAGATGTTGGGTGTCTGCTCACGATTTATCTGAAATGCAATGAAATTTGAGCAAAAACAATACTAATTTATTACTATAATGCACTTCTGTAAAACATTAGACACTACTGAACACCACAATTGGGTCACTGCATAGGATAATTAGAAAACAGCTGAATATCCAGTCCTTCAGGATTAGGGTGAAAATATTCAAGTCACTAAATTACCTTGATATAGGCACCACAAACCTGTTTTATACATCAAATAGCCCACCTCTATTATGACTTCTCTTGTTAAATTGCTAAAACAACTGTGACGGTAGACATCCCAGTTAACAGTGCAACTTCTAGTCTTTGATATTGTATAGTCACAACTAAATTAGAATAGAAATGCTAAAGGATAACAGTATTGAGTATATATATATATACAGATATAAATATGTATGGTATATATATCAATAATGGTTCATTGAACTCATAATAAGAACTGATGAACTTACAAAAAGGATTGACTACTTATACGTAGTGTGTCATTAGTGATTGTACTTCATTTTATAGTTGAAAACTGATCTGGCTTATTAGACCTCTAAATCTTCCCATCCCAGTGCTCTTTGATTCCATAACTGATACTTATATATGTTGCTACTCTACAAAGACTTACATAAGAAATTATGCATATGAAAGCAGAACAAAAATGAAATTTAGACATACTTACTGTGGGGTGACCATCACAAAAGATGCTACATTTACAAAAGATGATCATTGTCAGAAAGTAACTCAGAGATGGTAGGTATAATTAAAATCTTTGTTTGAAATGCCTCTAAGAATGTATGTGACATGAATGATTACTATTAGACATCATACCTTCAAAATAAATGATGGAGAAAAATGGGTGATTTTGATTGCCATTAAGACAGATTTTTGTTGTTGTTTTATATATCTTCTAAACAGATTTAATTTTGTGTCATGTTTTCAGATAAAAACCTAAACTGTCTGATGTATACTCCACCTTTTGAGGTTTTTCAGGAAGTAGGAACTCTCTTAGTCCAAGGTTAATTTCTGGGATATATTTGAATGTTTTGGACTAGAGCACACAGACCACACAGCAAACTGTAAGTAAAAATTAAAAAAAAGTAATTAACCAGTATAAAGTGTTTAATACATAGCGCAGACATACATTCTCACATCAAGTAAATATATATATATATATTCCACATATATGATAGAAATTCAAAACTAGAGAATTTTTTCCAGTCTTCAGCTTTTCTTCCCTGCATTTCATAGAGTTATGATGGGTACTGTATAATACCTTTCATAAGCTGGAGAATACCACAGGAAGTCTGAGCCTTTCTGGGGAACAATAATTTTCATCCATCAGGCCCTCAGTGTGGCTATCCCACTGAAAAAAAATAGTTAGTCTGAGTGTAGGAGACCTAGAAATTGAAACAGAAAAAAAAAAAAAAAAGCTGTTAAGAAATGCAGCACACAAAGGGAATTAGGATTTTTGAAGAGGAAAAATGTTTGCTTCCCAATATTAATTTGTTTTTATGTATTTAGGGAATGTTGTGTTGTAGCACAGATTTGTGAAAGAAACAACTGTCACATATGCAGTTATCTGTTGTAGTTTTATATTTGTGCTGCTAGGGGACATTATTAATTCTTTACAGCTTAATTTTATGAGACTGTATAAAATATACTGTTAGAGGATTGCCATAAAATCAATGTCCAAAGGCGATTCCAAGTTGATTGGTGATTCTGAGGTTGCCTTTTTTAATTTTTAATTAAGTGTAAAACCTGAAAAGAAAGCTGGTTAATAGAAGATTGTTTTCTGTAAATAAAAGCAAGGGTTTCTGAAAAGAAACTTAAAGAGCAGAATTCAGAAAAGAAGATATTTCTATTACAAAAAAATTATGTGTGCTATGCACATCTTCACAACTGCCCAAAGCTATAGGATGAGATGCTGAGTTAAAAAAGACCTATTTAGCCATAGCCCAAAAAATGTAAGAATATTACTTTCTTTTTCCAAAGCAGAACTCCTTGAGGAAAAGATGATATGGCTTCCTCCACATGAATTCTTTAACTTTTAATATTCTTAGCTTCCTGTAAAAGTTACATCACTTTTAAAACACTTTACCTAATCTATTTTCTTTTCATTTTCCTTGGAAAAATATGTTTGAATTATGTAAATCATTATCCATCTGTCAAGATGAAATGTCACAAAGAATGCTTAGAAATAATGTATATCCATAAACATATACAAGTATCTGTCCTGTAGAACTGCACAACTAAGCAAAACCTATTTTATCCCTTAGTCCTGTTTGTAGGATATTAATTTGCAGTCAGACCTAGAAGGATTGCTTTCATGGTTTGTTTTTTTTTTCCCCTCAAGAACATTATCAGAAGACATAGGATTTTATGGGGGAAGACTTGAAATTTTGCAGTATTTGGTATTTGAGAAAATATGAAAAATTCAATTCCCATATTTTGAGAGTCAAAAACCCACTAATGACTTCAGAAACAATAACAACATTTGTGAACACAAAAAATAACCTAGGTGACTACCTTTTTTTATTTAGTCTCTGGAAATGCAATCTCACATCTGATATGAATTTTTAAACCTTTTAAAGCAATATTCTGTTACAGAAACTCTGAAACATAGTAGTGGTATTTAGGAGATAGCAATAGCATTTTTCCAATATCAATAATATCCTTATCACAGTGTGAAATCTTTGTAATACATAAACCAAGTTATATGTTAATGGGAAAATTTTCATTTTTATATATTAGGAATAAGAATTTTGCTCACATGGATTTACTTTTTCAGAGTCTGCATATAAATCACAGGCTTGGTTTGGCTTTCAGTTTCTTAGAATCTTGTTTTATTTAGAAAATACCATAAATTCACTAAATACTATAATGTCTGCAATAACCTTATCTGAGTTTATATCTCTAATTCTTACATTAAAAGAAAACCAGGCACAAGTGATAACTAAATCCCCCATCAAGGTGTTTTTAAATTACAGAAAATAGTATTGTCGTCTTAGTATTTTTGACTTGGAATGTTATAGGTATTTTAGCATAAATCTAATAAAAAATGTGCAGTTTTTATTAACAAATACTCTTTCAAAAATACATGACTCCTTCATTGACTGCTGAGAAACTATAGAAGATACTTTATGTGCATGCACATATATTTGGATACATAGTCCCTCATTTATGCTTTACTTTATAAAATAGTTGTCACAATCGAATTGCCTAACTTTCAGTTATTTCTAATGATGAAAGATTCAAATGGAAGGGGTTTTGTCTCACTAAAAACCTGGCAATTCTCACTCTACAGCAATTCTCACTCTCACAACTACAGCATGGCTTGGCTGTGTACTTAAATGAGAATATTTACTGTATAGATCTGACTTTCCTTGCCCCCATAAGAGCATTCTATTCTTCTAGTTGTAGCACTACCACACTAGTCATCTTTCTACTAAAGTTAAAAGCATTATTTACTTCACTTTCAACCATGCAGAATTGGGCAGAGTGCATCTTGTAATTTTTTTCTTGTACCATCAAACCTCACCCAGTAGAGCCTTAATCTGTGCTCAGTGCTATCACCATTGCACTTGACAGAAATGTATAACACATTCTATTATGTGAACAGTTAGAAATGCACTGAACTATGTAAATGAGTCTCACTGCAAGAATTTTTATAACACATTTAAATTTAGTGGGCACATACTGAATCTAAAATTCTGCATTAATATACATTTCATGAAATGATTTACAGAAATGTAAATCAACTCACTTCCATAAAGTGATTATGGAATTTTCTAATCTATCTTTACAAAAAAAACACAAACTATCTTCCTATTCACTTTCCACTGTAGTTTAAATCACACATTTATACTTACAGTAAAATGGAAGGAACTGTGAGGCTTCACTTTGTCTTCCAAAGGTTAACAAACAATCTTCAGAAAGACTTCTAAAATTTCTTCTGAAAGAAATACCTAGAAATAAAGATCTTTCATTTAAAAATAGCATGTATCTAGGAAAAAAAAAAAAAAAAAAAAACACGTTCTGCTTGAAACAGAAGGCTTTTTCCGCCAGGTAAAAGAAAAGTGTCCTAAATGCTTTGTAAGATTTTATTATCTTCTACTCCATGATCATACTATTCTCTTTCCTAGTCGGATAACCTAACATACATGATTTGATGAGTTTAACAATTGTTTTCTCCTTTTAAAATTTAGATCATAAGGTCATCAAGAAAAATTACATTTTTGTTTTTGAATATTTTAGAGTACCTGTAGAAGAAATGCTACATCTCTAAGAGCAATCTCAGCAATGTCAAGATTTTTCTGTTGTTTAAGTGCTTACAGATTTCATCTGGACACAGACTAAAAAGCACAAATCTAACATCAATATTTCTTTGTGTGTCCAAAATAAAAATTAGTTGCATTTTTTGAAAAATATTTAGGCTAGAACTTTCCCACAATATATAAAATTGTTAATGACCTTTTTATGGCAACTAACAGAACTAATTAAAGACTGTAGAAGCAGCAAGCTGTATAATTTTTCTGACCTTTCTTTTCAGTGAAATGAAAATTTTCATAGATTTTTGAAATTGCATGACAGTCTCTATTAAGCCAGAATCAGAAACAAAATTTCCCCTGAAGACAGACCACTGTCAAGTACAGGTTTCTTTTGCTTTTTTATTTTTCTTTTTTTGGGGGGTGGGTTGTTTGTTTGTCTGGTCTGGTTTTCCTTATTTTCTCACAAATTAAAAAAAGCCTTGGAACAAATGGGACTATCCTATCATCCATAAATAAAGCACCAACAGGTTAATAATGATTTAATTTAGATCTCTCCAAAGCCAGCAACAGACCCCCAGGAACAAAGCCCCAGACAGCTGCTCGTTCACTTGGTGGGATGAGGGAGACAATCCAAGAGTAAAAGTGAGAACGGTCTTATACTGAGATAGAGACAGTTCAAGAGGTAAAGCAAAAGCAACACATGCAAGCAAAGCAAAACAAGGAATCACTAACCACTTCCCATGGGCAAGGAGGCATTCATCCATCTCCAGGAGAGCAGGGCCCCATCACTTTAAATGGTTACTTGGGAAGACAAATGCCATCACTAATAATGTCTCCCTTTCCTTCTTCTTCCCCCAGTTTTATATGCTGAGCATGAAGCCCTTATGGTCATCTGGTCCCTTTGGTCAGTGGGGCCAGCTGTGTCCCCTCCCAGCTCCTTGTGCACCCCCAGCCCCCTCACAGCTGGGGCAGCGTGAGGGGCAGGAAAGGCCTTGATGCTGTATGAGCACTGCTCAGCAACAACTAAAACATGCCTCTGACATCAACATCATATCCACCAAAAATCCAAAACACAACCCATACTAGCTGCTGAAAATTAACTCTTCATCAGCCAAAATCATCACATTGTCATAGGTTTCAAAATCTATCCACATTAAAAGCTGAGAAGAAGGATCAGCCTTGATTACTAGGTTAATTTGCTTTGCCAAAGTGAAACAATCCAAACTTTAATTGGATCAAACAAGATCTATATTGATCTTGTTTGAGTTTCACAAAATAAAATAGGCAACTAAATACATTTTTATCTAAACATTATTGAACTAAAATAAGACTACAAACTCAATGCCATGTGTTTAATTGTTATGAATGTAAAACTTTTTAACATTTCCAAAAATTAATAAACCTTATTCATTATTTTATAATTATTGTGTACTCAGCTTAAATATATAGACAGCATGAATAAAACACACAGCACATCAGTGGAGATATCACATTACTAAAACCAACCCAGTACTATTTTGTTTGAAAGATAAGGTTGTCTGCTAGAGCATAGCCCGGTTGATTTATCTCTGGAACTGTAAATGATGCTTCACAGAGCAAGAGTCACTCCATGAAAAAACCAATAACAGCATTCCTCCCTTTCCTTCTGACAAATAATTGTCTGAAGCACCGTAATTTTAAATGGATCACTAGAAATGATGTTTCACTGTCCCTTAAAATTCATCTCTCACAAGAAAAATAATTTAGAAGAAAAAAGGATTGGTGTTCTGTTTATCTAAACAATCTTGTAATTTTTGTGAAGATAAATTACTAAATCCACTTGTGAATGAAATATTTCACCTAGAGAAAAAGTCTTGAATTGCCACCAACTAAATAGTGCATTCTCTTTAAAACACTTTTGTTTCTTCTTTATTCTATGTAGAGGATTGAGTCAGATCAAGTGACAAATAGTAGCGCAAGAAACATGGACGAGTTTTGAGAGTAGGTCTTGATTAGAAGTTAGTAATGTCAGATATTAGAGAAGCTAGCAGACTTGAAGGGTCAGGGATTGTGTAGATTTAAGTAGATGTAGAGAAATCAAGTTACTGATTGAATCAAGGGGAGGGTGGGAAGAAGGGAAGATCTCTACATTCATGTTAACCCTGAAGAGGACTTAAAACTTCAAGCTCTTTGGGACAGAATAGCAAAAATATTCTGGGCTTATAAATCACTGTCATATAAATACAAAATTTTATTGTAAAGCCTTGTCTTTCATGCAGCAGTCATCCATTTCCATTTCTTGACATGAGATGGTATTTTTTTTTCTGTTGGATTAGATTTCTTCCAGTTTGGTATTTTGAATTAACAAAAGTATTAAAAAGCACTATTACTAGTACAAACAAAGGAGAAGGTGCTTGCAGCTGGAGTTGGAATTGCACTGGGAAGTGAAAGTAGGAAGCAGCTCAGACTGATTCAGGTGGTTACATATAATACTAAGCTAGTTAAAATGATGTGAAATTTAAGACCAAGTAGCTTCTTCCTATGGCTGTAAAATGTGTTGGAATTAATTTCATATTTTATATTACTGATTTGAAGGAAAAAGCATTGAGCATTGGCTCATCCTCCAGTTAAACAGTAGTTTTGAACTAGCCCACCTCCCAATTCATGCTTAATCATCTTGTCTATGAGAATGCTAAAGGAGAGATCACATCTAGATAAGCAACATCCACTATCCTCCTCTCATCCAACAAGTTTCTCATCTCATTGAAGAAAGTTCCACTGCTTCAGCAAGCCCATACCAACTACTCCAAACAAGTTCTTATCCTTTATGTAATTGGAAATGGTGTCTAGGATTTGTTGCTCTATCATCTTCCAGGGATCAGTGAGGCTGACCTGCCTGTAGTTCCCCAGCCACTCTTACTACTCCTTCTTGAAGGCAGAACATTTACTTTCTTCCATTTCTGAAGAACCTCACCCATTTGCCCATAACCTGTCAGAGACAACCAAGAGCAGCCTCGCAATGGCATCAGTTGACTCCTTCACTACTCAGGGCCATCATGTGTCCTATGAGTTTGTATATATCTGGTTTGCTTGTGTTTTCTAACCTGATACTTTTCCCACCAAGGGGAAGTCCTCCTTGCTTCAAACTCTCAGCATCCAGGGATTGCTTAAGGCTGTCTTGCTTAGTAAAGACAGAGGTAAAGAAGGCATTGAGTATCACAGCCTTTTCTGCGTCCTTTGTCACTGTTGTCTTCCCCATTCAGCATCGGGGCCGTATTTTCCCTTCTTTTTGCTGTTTAAGTACTTGTGGGATCCTTTCTTATTCCACCTGTGTTCCTTGAGAGATTTAACACCACGTGGGCCCTAGCTTTCTTAATCCTATTCCTACTCTACTGGACACTGACATCATCTATGCAGTATTCCCAAATCAATTGCCTGTGCTTTTTCACTTGTCGTAAACTTCCTTTTTGTGTTTAACTGGGAGGTGCTGTCCACCCATCCAGGCCTCCCATAGCCTTTGTTTGATCTCCAGCTCATCTACATGCTCAAATTCCTGATCCTGGAGGATGTCAATCTTCAGCATCAATGGATTGTCCCAGAACACTCTTGCCTGCAAGACAGTCTTCCATGAGGTTCTTTCAAGCACATCACAGAAGAGAATACAGGCTGTTGCTCTGAATTATGTGATCCTGACTTTAGTCCTGCTTCTTCTATTTAGGGTCCTGCACTCCTGCATGATTATTGTAGCAGTGGCTGCCCTGGCCCTCACAAGACAAATAATTCTTTGTTGTTTGTAAGTAGGAGATCTGTTGCCTCCTCAACGACCTGTTTAGAAAGTTGACATCAAGGGTTTCCTAAAACCCCATGAAATGCTCATGCTCTGGTGGATTTTCTCTCTGGCTGAAAACACAACTGAAAGGCACATTTGACTGAAATGAGAATTTTAACATTGACTGGTGTTATGGTTTTAGACCTCAGTCAGTACCTGTCAGTGCATGAAAGAGAGGGGTATATAGATCAGATAATTCTGGTAAAAATCTTGGTGCTGAACACATGCAAGGATGGTGGAACAAGACTGGCACATAAAGAATAGATCACAGAACCCTGAAACTTTTTACAGACTGATATCATCAATATATTACGTATATATAATAATGCTTTATTTTTCAAAATTCAGTTTTCTTCCAGAAGTGCTAGAAACAGTAATAAATATTTTACTGCATGATTCATGCTGTCTGGAACAAATTTGAAGGAATTCTATCTTAATCCTGAAATTCAAGCATTAAAGTAGTGATTAATAGAATTTTATTTTAACAGAGGAAAAAAGGTCTACAAGAGAAGAAAGTAATGCTTATTATTACAAAGACAGTGACATGATAAGGATATTTTATCATCAAACATATAATAATAATAGAAATACATAGAAAATATGTTTTATGGAAATAGAGCTGACCCACTTACTTTTGAAAAACCATACTTGATGCACTACACAGTAACAAATGTCTTCCTATTGCCACTGCAATAAAAAGAAGGAGCAACAAATATCTGAATTAAATACATAGAAGGTCTACTTGTTGAACAAAATACCAATTTTTAGGGTATAACTGAACTACATGGGAATTATTTCAAGAATATCAAATATTTAATAAGTTTAAAACTTTTTGTTTGTTTGTTCTTAGTATGAAAACCCAAACCATTAGACCCAATTGTTTCCACATTTGTTTCATTCAGCCAACGAACCAAAAAATCAATTAGTTGCATGGCCTTGTTTTGATGCTACTTTTCTTACTTGACTAGTTTCAGGGAGAATAAACAGCATAATGATCCAAAGAGTATTCTACTATCAAAGCCAAAGAAAAGTTCTCAAACTAAATACATTAACTTATACAGAGAACCCTTACTTCAGACTGATATCTTCTGAAAGTAGTCATTTATGTGTATATAACTGTGGATCAACTGTAATTAATTTTCTTTTCATCACTTGCAGATACTTTAAAAATTTCAAACACAAGTCAAACTATATTCCATCTCCAGCTTAGAGAAATAACAAGGATTGTATTTCCAGAATATCCATTAAGTGTCCTTAAAATTTATTTGTTGTACTGAAGAAAAATAGAGGCATAGAAGTGAGATTTGAAGTATTTTATCATTTAGGTCTAAAAGACTATTGTCAGGTTGGAAGTGGGACTTCAGATTTGTGCAAGACATATTTGAGAGTTAGTTAGCTGTCACCCGAGTAGAAGTGCTTCTCTAACGTATCCTTGTTTACTCTTTACTTTGTGATTTAGTATTAATCTTATTGTGAAGGAATTTGGAGCAGAGTACACACACAAAGATACAGACAAAGACACTCTTCAAGTCCTAATTTACGTAACCTATAAATAATTTAACATTAATTTGCTTAATAGCAAAAGATAGCACTTTTGATTTTACTCATGACTCTGCAGTATATAAAATGTGTTTGATAGCAAATTAAAAACAAGGAGGTTTTTTATCTACAGAAAGTGACATAGATCCTGCTATAACTAAGTAGCAACATTGCTTTTACAACTATTAGTAAACTTAAGGAGCAAGAACTAGACTTATTACACTAGAGTTTACTAAACATGAGGTGGGTATTTGCATATTGTTGAATTAATATTCACATGAAATAATTGTAGAACAAATTTTGTATTTTAAAGAACCATAAAGAAGGTCACAAAGACTTCTTGTTATGCTTAACCTTGAACTGTGTAGCCATTTTTTTCAAGAACAAGGCATGAGTAACTGCTTTGGCCTTAACAGAGGGTAACAATAGCTGAAGATAATTTTTACTCCTTGCTGGAGTACAATGCTAAATCAAACCAGTGTATTTTTCTCCATATTAATAAACAGAGCTCAGAATCACTGTAAAAATGTACTGAACATGAAATGGATGTAAGCAGCTACCACATTAGCGGAACAGGTCAAGGGCGGAACCATTTTTGTCTCTACCTAAGCTGTTCAGACACAATGCCCTCTCATCATTAGCATATCAGTTGCTGATATCTTAAGGTCCTGACTCTGTTTCTGTGCAGCTGAACTCAGTGCTTGGTGAAGAAAATCATACTCCATGTTTTTTACTAGGTATTTAGCACTAATTTTACCCATTTGACAATATTTAAGCAATATATGCACCAAACACCATACTCATAGATGAGGGAGACCAGTAAATAAGTATCTTTTCTATGTTGTTCTATAAAATAAAACAATCAACAACCCCCTAAGCCTAAAGTTACAGTTACAAAAAACCCTCTGATTTCCTGAGAAAGAGAAAGCTCTTGAAACCACGTATATGTGTATACACATATTATACACATATACATATACACATATGTGTATATATATATATACACACATACGTGCAAACAGACATATAATGTTTTAGCAGTACAATATGACTACTAAGGTCTCCAACAGAGTACCTGTTGGTATTTTTTAGGGGTAAAAAAAAAAAAAGAGATCCTCTGCTCTACTCTGTGATGAATATCCTGCTTGTGGTCTATTTTGTGAAAATATTAATATCTATCAAAAAAGCATTATTATTTTTTGCCATTCTTACAAATATTTACATCCAATTTCACTCAGACAGAGGACTTTTCTGCTTTTTACTTTTGTTCTCCTTTTTACTTCTCCTCTAATCTAATGCAGAAATCTTGACATAACAATGTAAATGACTTTTTGGTGACTTAGCTAAAAAGATTGATACCATACTCATCCCCTCATTTCTTCATATCCTGCAGAACTCTGAGTATATGCCATCACCAAAATTAGAGACTTCTTGCTGACTCGTCCTTGAAATTACACCGTAACTTCAGTAAAGTCAATAAAAGCAACATCGTCATTAATTCTTTCTCTTGAAAAATGCACACGGTGGCTGTTAGCTGCATACCATAACTTCTTTCCATAATTAACATACAGATTTTAAGTATTTTGGATTATTTAACAAAATATGTCAAAAAGAGCACTGTTGCCATCTTGCATTTTCAATTATCCTGAACAATTGACATCATAGGCTTCAGGACACAGGGACTTTCTTGTCAAGACTCAGGTTTTTAAAGTATTGCTAAACACATATTTTGATCTTCAACACAGAACATTTATCAAATCATCATGCCACACTTAATTTTTCCCAGCCAAAATCTTAACCACAATTAAAATTAAAAATAAGCCAGAAAGAAAAAAAAAAGATCAAATGCATGTTTGTCTCCCAGCTGATATTTTTGCCTTGTGATCTACATTTTGCAAACACAGGTTTGTAAAACTTGCCAAGTGACGGATGAATTACTCAACATCTTTAACGCACATATGGCCAAAGAGATGAAAAATGAAGAAGCAAAAGCATTTGATTTTAAAACATGAATATTTACAACAATCACTATTTGAATGTAATGAATTTTAATTTAGAGCTTCCTACACTTAGCACAATATATTATCCTTTACTCAAGCTTGTCATTCTTTTCTAAAAACGATTTTTCAAACCAATCAGAAAAGTTTAGAAAAAGCTAAGATGAATGATATTATCACCCATATTTCTTTATTTAATTTCTTTTCTTTAAATTTGGTAAATATTCTTGCTGTTAACATTTTAAAAATTTACTGAATGTATGCCCATTTACTTGTATTTGTTGCACTGTTTAAAGGATCCTAATTTGTATACATTAAAAAGTTACCATTGAGGATAAAACTGTCATCACATAGTCACATTGTTGCTATAATAGAAGTATTCTCTATCTCACATTTCAACACAGTCAATGAAAAATGTTGTCAGACATCCCAAATCAATGCCTTCATTTATTTTGCCTCCTTTTAAACAAAACAGAGAATACATCAAGCAAATAATTCAAATGTTTGAGGAGCTTCCAAGCATATAGGGCAGGTGAAGCTCAAGAAAATTTACAAAGCTTCTTTCTATCCTGTCAATTGGAGTTACTCATTTGACTTAGTCATCACCACATTACATTCAAAATAACTTCAGGAGCAGCTCATATTTCTCATTGCAAAGCAGAAAAATTTAAAATGGATTAACAAATGTGCCATCAAGACTGGCAAAGATATTTGGGCAGCAGCCTGCTTTGTGCTGTTAGCCATGTGCAAGCTGGAGGTGGCACATGTTCCTCCCTCCTTGCCTCAGCCTCCCACCCCTGCAAAGCTGCATTTTCAGTTTTAAGGCTCCCTTGCTCTCCTGGCATTGCTCAGCCTGCTCTGCTCACGGTCACAAAAGACACTCCTTTCACACCACACCTGACTCATCACAGCCCCCATTGCCTTGTCCTGGCCTCAGTCATGTCTGTGGGACAGGTACAGTCTGTCTCAGTGTCACTGCAGGTTCCTCAACCACACTGGCAAGTCAATTTATCTGCAATTACATTTGTGTACAATGGTTAAATACTGCCAAACATACAATTAGTAACTGGCTGGTCAATTCCGGTCAATGGTTGTAATATTATTATTTTATTATTAGTATTCAAACATTCAAAGTAACTGATCATGAGAAGACAGTCAACTGCTCCCTTGGCAACAGATCAAATACAGAAAAAGGGAAGGTGCTGCCGTATTGAAACAGTTTGCATTTCAGCACTGACACTGTTATATTTTAGAAACCCTAATATATGGGAGATTTGAAAAAAGATTCATAGCATTGTACGAGTGTGTGATGTAGGAAAAGCAAAATGAAAAGAATTCTTCTTAAATATTTCTCCATGGTAAATCTTAAAAGGATTTGCTGCAAACTTGTGTGGCCTTTGTAAGACTTTTTTTTTTTAAACAATTCTTTTACCACAGAGCTTTGAAATCCTGAGCCCTCTCAAGATTTATTTGTGCCGTTTACTAGTGTCTGTAGGTCCCTAGACAAGGACTACTATCTGTCCTTCACTTTATTCAAAAGTTACCATGGTGCGTTAAGCTTGTGTGGCTGTCACAAACTACTGCTGCATACCTCCTGAATAGGACTAGAGATTAAAAATCCACATGTGGGTCAAGATAAAGGAAGTTTAATAGGGAAAGAGGAAGGGTGGGGTAGAGCAAAGGCTGAGGCAAAGCAAAACCAAAGGAGCTTTATTCTCTACTTTCTATCAGGCAGCAGTGTCCAGCCAGTTCCTAGGAAGTAGGTTTTCAGTATGCACAGTTTTTACTTTGGAAGACAGAGAGGATATTCCCTTTGCACATCAAGTTTAGCACATACAGTTGTGATACCAAGAGGAGCTGTGTTTCAGTAGGAACAACTTCTGAAGTGGCTTTAACTCTCTCATAATGTGCTAGTATTTCTTCTCTGTTGGGGCGGTGGGCTTCAAAATATTCCTGCCTGATGCCAAAAGAATTGAAAACACATTTTTTGCACCTTTGACAAAATCCCCTAGTTCCTTGAAGTCCCTTTTGATTTTCTTCTGGCTTCTTCCTCCAATCTCATCACCACCAACTTGGACAACTAATAGAGAGTGATAGTCAGGGGGCCATACAAGATCAGAGAGTTTCCTAGTATAGTCCCATACCCAGGCCTCAGGGAGGCAGCAAACCTTCCTGTGGATATGTCCTGTCAGTATGTGTGCCCCTCAGAAGGGAGTTGCTTACAATGATTATTCTTCTTTTTTGCTTTGTAAAGCTAGTTGCAACACATGGGGTTTTTTGACTCACCCTAGGCACCTCCAAGATGGTCTTTCTCCTACCTTATAATTTTGCTCACTTCCAGTTTCCAGAGCCTCATATCTTTTCCATAGGGTCAGCCAGTGTGGGAAAGGAGACCAAGAGAGGATTTGTCTGCTCCCCCAAGCAGGGACCTGTCTCCACTCTTCCCTCCACTCTTAGATCCCTTCCTGCCTTTGAGGGAAAGCATAGAGGGTCCTCTGCTTCCTGAGGCAGTGGTTTCCAGGGCTGCTACCCTGCCTCAGGGTTGGTACAGAGCAGTTCCAGTAGTCAATCCTCCTCAGATGCCCTGGTGCTCCTTAACCTTTCCACCTCCTCTTGAAGTTGTACCACCAGGCTGAGTAGAACATCAGCCTGCTCACACCTCACACAGGTATTGTCCCTGCTGCCTTTTGATACCAATTACATATATAGGAAATATTATATACATAAGGAACAGTTGCATACTGAAGAATACACAAGAATGATCAAGAACCAGCTGTTCAAGCCATCCTAGAACATCAGAACTTGAATCTCCCCTGGGCTTCCATGGGAGCAGACAGCACAGTGGCTTCTCTTGCTGAGAACAGTGTTGTGCCACAAGGGGAACTTGACCTTCTGAGCTGACCTTCTCGTCTAGGAGAAGTATCTCTGGGACATGGCATTAGGAATCGTGAACAGAAAAATCACTGCCTTTGGAAGGAGCCAGCTGCTGTCTTATGGATTAAAAGCCTGATGCTAGAGACACTCAAAAGCACTATTTAGGAACATTTATTTCTTGAAATCTTTATGTATTTTAAACCAAGTAAGCCAAACTTTGTCGTCTTTGTATTGGCCATAGATAGGATAGGAAAAAATTGATAAAAATAAGCAGCACAGATCAAGAATTATTTGGTCTGACTGAAAGAAGAAAGGAAGTTATGGATTTTATGAACATATACATTTAACATGTACATGCTGACTAATGACTTAATTCAGATTGTTGCATTTATGTTCCACTCATTTCTTTTCCTTGGGGAAATACCCAGTAAATGTAACTCATTATTTATGGCAAACAATTAAATTGTTTAGAGTAAAAACCAAAGTACTGACATTTTGGTTGATTGTTTGGAAACATTCTTGCTTACAAATTCAAATAGCACTAATACATGGGTGACATTTGTAAACAATAGTCACTGTTAAACATTCATAATAATCATTAGCACTATTGTGTGGTATCACGGAATAAAAAGAATGATGACTTCTCAGCATTTTGTAGAAGAGTAACGTTTTATTTACACCTCCAAAGGACCTTTGAAGCTGCATATCATGCAATTTAGTCAGAAATCAAAGGACATGATTTGTTTTTATTTCTTAGCAAGACATTTTCTGCTCATTAGCAATATAGGGATGAATTATTCTTAGATCATTCTTTCTGTTTCCGGAAAGAGATGTAAAGGTTATGTCTAACAAATTCCTGCTTAAAATGAGGACAGTAATTTAGTGATACATGAGTATAAATTTAGAAAAGACAAATAGTTAGAGCTAGAGACATTGAAACCTAACTGCAGGAAACCTGTTTACTTCAAAGAAACTGAGGGCACCAAAGTAAGGGAGGGAAAAGAAGATGGCAGTCTGCCAAGGTGAGTTTCTGCTGGGTGACAGCATGTATTCCAAACTGGAAAAAATGCTTGTTATTTAAACAAATTTGACAATGTATTTTTTTTTCATTTTTGATGTATATTTGGTGTATATTTGGCAACATAATCAGGTTAAAAATGTATCCTGTTGTAATTCAGATTTAGGGGGAGTCCCCGGGGAGGGTTCCCCAGGAGCCCGCCGGGCTCTAGGTTCGTTGGTATTTGCAGGCAGGCAGGCAAGGAGACTCCAGACGCTGGTGAGGTGCTGATGAGATGAGGATTATTCAGAGTCTTATCCCGGGAAGGCAGCATGGTCACTGAGGGAGAGGGGGAAGGAGGGGGAGAGGGGGAAGGGGAGAGGGAAGGGGAGAGGGTAGGGGAGCCTCCGGAGGCTTCAAGGGCAAAGAGCGAGCGAGCCCACTTCCCCCTGCACTCTTAACAGGGAGTTTTGAAGTGGGCGCGGTGACATTCTCCAGCCAATAGAGTTACAGACACAGGATACTGCAGGGAGGGTACAGACTTGAGATAAACCATACACTTTCCAGGGGTGAGACAGAGCAAACCATTTCCATAAAATGCTATTCCACAGTATCCCTCAGTAAGATATGCATGTGTGATTATAGGGGCAGTAGCCATTCACATTATTAAAAATGTTTTCCTGGTTCATAAGTTCAAAAAAGATATAAAATATTTCTATATTTAGGAAAGCATCTTGAACTGTGTTTCTTTTGAAAGTATGATGAAAGGGAAATGTGCTTCAACTTTTTTTATTTTTCTTTTTCTAACACTGAGGTTTCTAAGTTTGTTAGACTTTTTGAGAGTATTTTATGCCTAAAAATGTATTGATTATTCATTTTATTGATATTAATTGATTAATAAATATTAATTAATAAACATTTAAAATGCTGTGTTAGTGAGACTGCTACCATCTACAACTCCTTCAGATGCAGAAAGAAAGAAGTCCCAACCCAGAGAATTCTCCTTCTCCCTTCTCAGCAGACCATGAAATGCAAGGAGATGAACAGGGAAAAAGAAGTTTTACTTCTTGTAATAAATATTAATATTATTAAACAATTAACTAATATTTATTCTTATTTGCAAGAGATTTTAAGAAATATTAACTTCATTACAGTGTGTTTGACTAGTTTAAGGAAACAGAAGTTACAAAGCCAAAATCTTGTGCTTAAAAATATTTTTCTCAACTATAAAGAAATAAACTGAGATTCTGCCCTTGGAAGATTTCCCTGGAAAATAGGGACAATTTCTACCAATTTTTTTACATTTTTATTTTGGTCCACTGCAATTTTGATTGCATTGGACCTTGAAAATCTTGTGTACAAAAATAGAACAAAAAGGAAGAATCTGTTTATGTTCAGAGAAAATTTTTCATTTTTAATGTTTTTTCATTTTTTTTCTAGTTTTCACATGGTATTAAAATCAATGCCCATGTCTTTATAAAACAATCTATCAAAGCTTTCAAAGTGACAGTTTTACACTTGAATTTACTGAAATATCAAGGAGAGTTTACAAATTAGTCATCAAATCGTATTATAGGATTTACTGCTCAAGATGCATATTTTAGTAATCTACTAGCACACTTTTGTGTGTTGCTTATTTTACTATTTGAGAACTTGTGTATTTTACCAATTCAGTTACACATCTCACCAATCCAATGGAATATTGCATGGATCCACCTGCATGTGAAAATCGAGGTAGATGTGGAGCTGATTAGCTTGTAGTAATATTTTAAGGGTTTTCTTTTAGCAGTATTTTAAGGGTTTGTTTTGCTTTTTTTGACTTCAAGTATTATTTGCATGCAAAATACTCTGGGTTTGGACAGTTTGTGTCAGCCCAACTGCTGCAGAAGTTATCCCTACATATTCTAAGTTTTAACATTGTAACATAGAATCATAGAATGGCTTGGGTTGGAAGGGACCTTAAAAACTGCATAATTCAAACACTTTCATTTGAACACTTCCAGGGATGGGGCATCCAAAACTTCTTTAGGAAACCTACATCATAAACCTCACAGCAGAGAACTTCTAGCTAATAATGAATCTAAACCTATGCTCTTTCTGTTAGAAGCCATTCTCCCTTGTCCTCACTACATGGTTTTGTAAATAGTCTCCATCTTCCTTGTAGGGTCCCCTCAGGTACTGGAAGGCCACAATTAGGTCTCCCTGAAGCCTTCACTTTTCCAAGCTGAACAAGCCAAATTTTCTTAGCCTTTCCTGACAGGAGAGTTTCTCCATTCCTTGGCATATCTCTCCGGCAGTGTGAAGCAGTCAATACTGTGCTGTCAAACCACTGGTGCCTATGATAATTAGTATAAAGGCATCTCAGAAAAACATTTTCTAATTTTTTATGAATGCAGTCTGGCCAACCTGAGCCTAAATTGCCAAATAATAGATCAATAACTGATGAGATGAAGAACTGAAGAAGCTTTGATACTTGTAAAGGAAGAAAGGAAGTAGAAAGAGACTGAGGCATCCACATAAATTCCCTGAAATAGGACCTCAAACTTTTATTTTTCTTAGGAAGTTTATGCACAGGAAACACACAGAGATTGCTGAAATGAGAAAGGCAGCCAGACAGAAAGGTCAACAACATATTCCCCATCAAGGACATAAACTAGAAGGAATTGAAAATTTTTGAAAAGGCCAACATAATGACACTGCCTGTCAGTTTCTCCTATGAGGGGAGAGGACTTCAAGAGCCATTATGGAAGCTTTATTGTATGTACTACTGTCCTAAAAAAGCTGGAAGAAGACAGGAAAATACAGGTCAAGGAGAAAGCTGAGGAGAGGGAAGGAACCTCTGTCCAGCAAAGGATAAAGAGAACTTATTGCAGGGAAGAGCAAAAAGGGACTGAAGTACAAAAGGCCAAAGTGACAGTTTGATATAGATACTGAGTCACAGCTAGTAACAAAAAGAAATACCAGTGCTAGGTATGTTTCCAGAAGATACTCAGTGATAAATCTCTGAAGGTTATGAGCACAGGCAAGCAGGAGAAATGTATGGAAAGTTCAGAATGATTTTTCCGGATTAATTCTTGGGAGTTTGAATTCTAAATATTACTGGTCACATGCAGAAAGAAGGTTCAGTGGAAAACCTTGCAGATGTGTCATTGCTGTACAGCACTAATCATGGTAGATTTTACAGAACTACTTTTTTTTTATGCTGCATTTTAGTTCATAGTCCTTGAATTATACATCTGGCATCCCGCTTTGTTACAGAATATTCCATAGGGTTGATTTACCATGCTTTTGGAAATATATGGAAATGGCTACATTTTATTTCTACTAGTGCTGAACTGTTACAAAATGTTTGTTATTTCTGAATAGCAAAAAGTTATCACACTTTCACTTACACAAACATGTATATATGTATATTTCTGGTAAAATAAATGCAGAGGGACTTTTGGTTTTAGTTCACCTTATCCCTCATTTCTTGACAGTATTTCTATGTTTTCATACAACCTGTGTCTGAGTTCAGTAATACAATACCAGTGTCCATTACAAAAGGAATATTTCTGTTAGGTTTATTATTCAGCACAAAAAAAAATCCCATGAGTAACAGTAAGCTAAAGTATAATCTATTCCTTATAACACTGAAATGAGTGCTGAGCAAGTTACTTAGAACTCTACATGAATAAAGTATTGGAAACAGGCCCTAAGGGAAAGCTAAGGTTTAATGGTTATATTTATAACGTTTCCTGACACACAGCATTCAAAAGAATAGATTTCATGATGAGTGTTTCCAAAGCACTAGATTAGTTGGAGCTAAGCAAAAACTGGTATATTTTAATGACCCTTAACATTTCTTATGGGAACAAATCTTACCTTGGAGCTAAGTAGTAATCTATGCTCATAGTAATCATCAAACCTGCAAATGAAAAGGAAAGTGAATGAAGACTTTATAAAACCCCTGTCCTTAGTTTTTCTCCACTCTAACTACAATCAAATAGTATCCTGAAATTTTAATAAATAACTATTATGAAATTAAATATTTTTCAAACTGTATTTTGGTGACAAGAATCACAACAGCTATAGGCATATTAGAAACTAAGGAAACATAATTTGTTTAAAATGTTGCTATTGGGTTTTTATAGAAAGAATTCTTTCCTTCAAGAAGACTATTAAGTAACTGACCAAAGGCTCCTATTTAGCATAGGGCTTCCATTACTCTTGACTTTGTATTTATGCATGTCACACATGTAAATATGCTCTACCTTTATACTTTAATCTTTAAATCCTGTTATATAAAGATCTCTCCTTCATACCTTTTTCCCCCTACTGTAAGAAAAAATGATAAAAAAGGCCAAGATTTTTTTCATTCAAAGTGTGATTTTATATAATGTGTGATTTTATTAACAACGACTTTTTATGCATAGGCTTATTCTGTTTCAGTATTTGGCTAGTCCAAGTCAAGGGAAAAATTTTACTGAGCACAGAAATGGAAAGAAAATCTTAAGAATATGTTTGAATTTCAAAATTTTTTCTAAAATCTAAACTTTAAGTTTTCCTAAAAATACAGGTTTATAATGACTGAATTAAAGAAGTAAAAAAATTTTGCTGCCTTAAGCATTGGCAGAACTTATTTAGTAATTTTATACTGCTGACAAAAAAAATAAAACTCATAATTTCACTTTTTAATTATGTGATAAACTGTGTTAACTTGAAGTTTCAAATCATAGAGTCATAGAATATCCTGAGTTGGAAGGGATCTATCAAAATCATTGAGTCCAACTCCTGGCTTGCACAGGACACCCCAAAAATGACACCATGTGCCTGAGAGTGTTGCCAAATGCTTCTCGAACTCTGTCAGTCTTGGTGCTCCGACCACTTCCCTGAGGAGATTGTGCCAATGCCCAACCATCCTCTGTGTGAAAAATTTTTAATGATATTTAAAATAAACCACCCCTGACTCAGCTTCATATTATTCTAGGGATTATTATTCTATCTGAAAAGTTAAATTTTCATTCAAACGTGAATGATTTTGCTAGACCTACCCACAATATAAGTGAAAACTGAGATTACAGTATAAGAAGCTCAATCAGGAGACCTTCCAAACCCCAATGTTAGCAGTCTGGTGGTAAATAACCCTTTATTTTCCATGTTTCCATCTGAACCAGCCAGTATAGGTACTAAAAATTTTTATAGATCATGAAGACATTTAGGCATCACCTCAAAAAATCATAAGTATTTTTGTGTTATTACAGAGGAGGTATTAGTGAAGGCCTTTTACAGGTACTGCACAGCAACACCACAAACTATCCCTTAAATCTTTTCTGAAACTAAATCTATAATAAGAAGTCCAAAATGTGTTGTCGACTTCAGTACCCTTACAATTCCTTCAGACCACTAAAGTAGGGACATTTTGACCATTTCAGACCATTAAAGGTTGAAAAACACACTGTACAAAGTCCAAGAGAAGCAAGCCAAAGCAGTCACAGTAGCTCCCACTACGGAAAGCAAGCCAAATTCCAGGTTTAGCATGGAATATCATAATTTTGCTCCAGATTTAACTCTCCTTCCTCTCTTTCTGCCACATGTTTTCTTCAAGATGTTGCCAAGAATATCTCCCCCCACATTATGCAAATATTCCAATATTAGCAACAAAAACACAGTATGAAGAACTATCAGTAAGATTTCTTGAACAATCACTGAGAGAATCAACCTTACCCTGTGATGTTACATGTGTCTTCAGTGTCAGCTTCATTCTGTGAGAAACAGCAAACAGATTCTTCCATCTGACCTGAGAACTTAAAGGGCTGTTCTGCCGCACAGCTCAGATAAACCAACCCTCTGTTGGGAATAACATGATAATTCAGTTGTGAGAGCAGAGTAGGTGCTCTCTCATTTATAAATTCCACCTCACTTATGCATCAAAATAATTTCATGTTCTGGAAATATATGTCTGGTATTGAGGTACAGGCAAAGAGTGAATTGATAAATATCAGCACAACTGTTTTATTTAAGTATTTTAAGTTAGTTCCATAACAAATACAAAGTGAACACTGCAAGATGTTTGGTGGTTAAGATTTGTCAAAGGCAAAGGAAAATGAAATGCAATCCTTTTTCCATTTTATTTCCTGTGGTCTAGAGCATGGATTCTAATAAAAATCTGGTAATAAATTTATCTGTCAATGGATTGCAACACTGAACTATAAAAAATTCTTTAATTTTCCCCAGACTAAATTCTATTTTATGTCTCAGTTAGTCTACGAGTTCAACATTTGCTGCTGTCTATTCTCCTTCCTATGTCATTTTTCCATTTGCATATTCTTGAACCTCTTTCTGAAGGTACTCTAGCACTCATCAGTCCTTTTATTGATCTGATCCAACCCATCAGGATAGGAAGAAAATAGCCATTGACAGGTTCCTTTTTGATCACTTTAGCAAGCTCTTTCAGTGCAGGGTCCTAATCCCATCAGAATAAGAAAAGGAGTCAGAATCAGAAAAGACAGAACAAGGACAAAATTTTTGATATATCAATAATCTGTCAGATTAAAAAATGGGATATAATTTTATCCTGAATCTTTTGTTCAAAGTTGTTCTGCACTCTTTATATCTCCAATTATATCTCCATCTGTCTAAAAAAATGGAATGAATATTCCTGGTGCTTAGAGTACTTACTGGTCCTCAGTTTCTACCTCCTTTCTGATTTTCCATGCAAATTTGCAGGCCTTGTCACTCATTCTCCTCCTTTCAATACTGTCAAAGTGCTCACACACTCCCTCTTTTGATATACATCCTGTCCATCCCTCTGTCTGGCTGTCTGACTCCCAGGCCCTGCATCACTGATGAGCCAGAGCCTCACAGTAGCCACACAGCAGCTTCCAAGCACAGCCCTGCTTAAGCAGTTTTCCAGATGACTGCAATAACCACTAAAATCACAAGCCTCTTGGAAAACTCAAAGAGATACAATGTCTGCTACAACATAACTTAGAGTGACCCACAATTAGTAAAGAACCGATGACCTAAGACAATGATGGAATTATAAATTACTGATGCGGCAGTTTTGCCTCGGCCACTCATGATGACACACCTCTAAAGGTAAGAAATATAAGTAGAAGTGAATGCTGAAGAACTTAAGAAAATAAAATCTAAAGCTAAAAAATTTTAAGTATCTAGAACAACCTCCCTGTTTCTGAATATGAAAGGCTGAAAGTTTCTGGGAAAGGAAAGATTCTAATATCTGGCTTCAGAAATGTACATCATTATAAAAAAAAAAAAAAAAGAAGAAGTATGAAATGAATTAAATAGTTTTTGTTCCATATAGCATAAGGAAGAAACATCATTATTAGCCACAAGAAAGAGCCAGGAAATTTACACCAAAACTTTTGTTTGCAACCATAATTTTAGATAGAGCTCTTCTAGAAAGCCACCCAGAGGGTATGAATTAAATGGAACAGTCTGTCAGCACGCTGAAATAAAGAGATAAAAACTGCACTACTGAGTGCAAAACCACACAAAATCAACCTGAAAACTGAAATAGTATTCAGCTTCAGGTAAAAGAAAAGGTTGCGCTAACAGGAGAAAAATGTAAAAAAATGTAAACTGTAAATGTAAAATGTGGACATTAGGACAGATAACTTTGGTAATTAAAAACAAGTGAAAACAATCTAGTCTAGTTTTGGCAGAAGTTATACAAATCTATCTAAGCAAATTAGCAAACTTGTTGATATACCTTTGGTGTCCTCATTTTGCTGCCTTCTGTATTTAAATGTTGTGCCTATTTCTTCCCTCTGCTTCTAAGATGTGACATATTGCTTTGAAACACAATTCCGTAAAAACTTACTTAATATTTCATTGAACTCTTCTGTAAAAGCACATGTCCTTAAAAGATGTTATTGTGAAGCCAAGATGATTTTGTGCTTTTTTTTATGTATCCTCAGTGTTCTTAGCATGCATACTTGTAATTCCTTAAGTCTGATATCTTAGCATAGTCCTAGTATTTTGTTAGGCCAGACCAAATATCCTAAAGGCCTTGTAGTAGGAGGCCGGAAAACCCTACACTATCCTGGGAAACCAAGGTCCTCTCTAGGACAAATGGAGATTTGGCCCAACCACAGGGGAATTCCACAGGTGGGGGAATATCACACCCTTCATCCAGGTCTCCTATTGGGGCCTCCTTGTTAGCTATGATAATTTGTAAGGTCTGTAAATTGTATTTGTGATCTGCCATGTGTGTGTATTGCGGCGCATCCCACCTTGGTGAAGTGGTGCACCATAAGGATCCTTGTTAAAATACCAAGGTGAAAACCCTCTTAGCCCTTTTCTGTGTCTGGCTCTCAATTTTTAACACCAGGAAAAGGCATCAATTGCAATTATTTATATACCTCTCTAAATCATCTCCATGTTTATATACTCAGCCTTATAAAAGGGGTGGTAAAGATTCTATGGGGAACTGCATTAACATTCTCAGACAGCAGAAAAATTTAGTTTAAGGGTTGATATTTTAGATAGAATCGTTGTGGTACCTACAGCTCTTAAGAGGGATTTCCTGTCCTTTCATCCAGGGTACGTTACAGACAATGTCTGTATAAACAAAGCCTGGAGGAGTCTAAAGAGCTAGAGGGCTATCAAATACTCAATAAGAAAAAAGAGAGCTCAGAGAATACCTGGATCACCATAACTTGGATTGTACTGGAAAGCTACTGGAATATGTTCTTGCTGTCTGATGCTTTCCATTTTTCAGGATTTCAGTTATTCTTTCAGAAAGAATATTAGTTTGGTTGACAGGTTACAGATAAATCCACATCACCTCTTTTAATAATCTCATTTAGTTTTAGCATCATATTGATTATTCACTGCTTAATTCAAAATTATCTTGAAAAATCACTTACACAGGCAATTATGAGTAAAGGGTTAATGTTCTTGGAATAACGATTAGTATACCTAGAAAAAAAATGCACTACTTAAGTAGCTCTGTTGGAGACATACAGATCCTGGACAGATTCCAGGAAATGACCATGAAAATGATTAAGACAATAAAGCATCTCCCCTATGAGGAAAGTTTATCTGAAATAATCTGCCAGTGCTCAGGCTGGAGTAGAGGAGGCTTTGGAAAATCCTATCAATGCATAAAAGAATTGAGGGAAGATGAAATGAGGACTGTTAGGTGTTGCCTAGTGACAGAACAAGGGACAATGGACACAAACTGAAACACAGTGCCCTGTGTTAGAGGTAATTTTCTTTTTAGTAGCTGTAACAGTGCTGTGTTTTGAAATTAGGATGAGAATCATTTTGATATCACACTAATGTTTTCATTTTTAGTAAGCTTACTCTGTGTTAAAGACGGTTCAGCTTCTCACCCATGCCACCAGCCTAGGGACTAGGGAGCAGAGGAAGCTGCTGGGAAGAGACACAGCTGTAGCAGCTGAACCCAACTGACCAAAGGGATATTCCATACAAAATGGCATCACACTCTTATATAAACTAGGGAAAAGTTGCCCATAGAGCTATTACTCAGGTACTGGCTGGGCACTAGCCAGTAGGTGGTAAGGAATTGCATTGTGCATCATTTGGTTTTTATATTCTAATTCTTTTATCACTGTTATTATCTTTTTCTTTTCTGTCTACTAAACTGTATTTATCTCATCCCATGAATTTTACATTTTTTTCCTTCCAATTCTCTCCCCCATCTGACTGCGTGGAGGAGCGAACGAGCAGATGTGTGATGTTCTAACCACCTGCCAGGTTAAATCACAACACAAAGAGGCTCCCCCTGAATGTCAGGAAACACTTTTTTTTTCACTGTGAAGGTGACTGAGCACTGGCATAGGTTGCCCAGAGAGAGTATGTGCTCTTTCTCCTTGGTTTCAAAAACCATCCAGACACAGTTCTGGGAACTACTTCTGGGTGACCTTGCCCAAGCAGAGAAAGTTGGACCAGATGACCTTAGCCCCTTCTAAACTCATGCATTCTGTTATTCTGTAATTCTGTCTTTCTGTGTTATCATCAGCTAAACATATATTAAACCTTGTTTAGCATACTTAACTAGTTCTAACTGGTAGTAACCAAAGCATTAATTCACCAAAGCATAAATTATTTCAACATAAAATGCACCACTACTCTTGTATATCCTAATTCCTTTAGTCCTGCAGCATTTCAATTCACAGTTTAGTCTTCTGCTGTTAGTTATTTGTTTTCTTTTATATGCAAAGCTCATGCTGGATTACTATTAATAGGAAAACTTCAAAGTATTCTCAAATGCTATGGCACTTGATACAGTCCTTCCTCACACAACCTTCAGAAAAAAGGATTGGTTCTTCTACTGCAGTTGCTATTAGCAATTAAATTACATCAATCAGCCCCAAAAGGAAATTAAAATTTCTAATTTCAACTGAAATTTTATGAATGGATAAGTTTGTTACAGCATAACATTTGAACCATTTCACAGTTTGGGAAACTGAAGTGCCTGGATTTGAAGTATTTGGTTGTGATCACAGAGGAACATTGACAAGTACAGAATAAAGAACTAGATTAACTTTCAGATATGCTCTGTCTTTATTCAAAGACTGGCCATTACTTAGATTTCACCTTACTTTCCTCCTCTTTTATCACTTGCAAGTGAATGAAATACTAAAAACTATCAGTAACCTGATGCTGAAGAGCAAGTGCACTGGTAGGAAATCTTTATTTTTCCAGAAGACAACTGAATAATGTCATTCTTGGAATTACCAGAACTACTAATCACAGAATAGTTGAGGTTGCAGGGGACCTCTGTGGGTTATCTGCTCTGTCTTCACTCCTCAAGCAGGGACACCTCTCTAGGTGTTGCTTAGGACTGTGTCCAGACGACTTTTGAGTATTTTCAAGGAGGGAAACTTCACAACATCTTTTGGCAACCTATTCAAGTGCTTAGTCACCCTCAGAGCAAATGAGGGTGAACGAGTGAACAATTTTCTTAAACTCTAGCTTTCACTGAATGAATGTTTCCTGGATATATTTGATATTTCAAATTGCTTCAAAGAAATGTTCCCAATTTTGTCACTCAATAAACTTTCTGTGTTCTTTTTATTTTCACCCTTTTCTGCTAATAGCCAACATAGCTTTTCACTATCTAACCTCCCTCTCAAGTTTCACCTATCCCACACCCTGACAATTCTGAGAAGTTTAATTGGATTTCCAAATCTTAAAGGCACTATTTTCAACTGTCTAACACTCTATTATGTTTATGACAGAGGCAAGCCTTGCAATTTCAGGTGGAAAAGAGTTGTAGGTCATATAAACAAAATGTTCAAAATAATTTGTAAAACCAACAAAGATTCTGTTGGATGGATTAATCATTTGCATAGCCTAAAAAGCAGTGAGATTGTCAGAACAGCAATGCTTAGAACTACAAAACAAAAGCCTTGCTTTTTGTGTGTTTCCTTTTTTTTAAGAAATAATCAACTTGGGAACATGTCAGAGCAATTCACTGGTAAAAAGGGAACAGAGAGACTTCCCAAATAATTGATAGCTGATTACAAAACCAAAATTGGCACAGGGTTGGTGTTTTTAGGTTGTTTTTTTGTGGGATTGGTTTGTTTGTTTTATTTTGAAAGATGTTTTGTTTTAATTATTGAACATAGATATCTAGGCCATTGGGTGATTTCACTGTACAACACAAAAAAAATGTCTTGGGTTTTTTTGGGTTGGTTTTTTTTTTGGACAAAAATACAGCAGCCCTGGCTGTTGACAAAGATGCTCTCTCAGCCAGCCAGGATCAATTGCATTTGTGGCTGTTCCAGTCATGAAAGCAACTGGTTTCCATTATATTTAGAATAAAAGAAAACCCAAAAGAACAAGTATCAAGGATTAGCATTTTTAATTCTGGCCACTGAATCAATTGAACATGATTTGCATTTCAAATCCTCACCAGTTGTCATGAAAGACACCATGGTGTTTCTGTTTGGTTTTTAGTTTGTTTTGGCAAGTAAGAAATAGTTCCACTCCTTTTGTTGAATTCCAGTTTAGCAATTAATTACATTCTGTCCAGTTAAATGATCTTAGAAATTTGATGGGGAAAAGCCCATCCTCCCTTCTTTCCTAAGTGTTACATACTGCTGCTTCCTACTGTTCAAATACCAAACTCATTATATCCCAATTCCATGTCTGAGTAAACAGAATGAGTTCTAAATGGAACAGTTTTACAGGACGTGCTTAGGGATTTCTCTGAAAGACAATGTTCTAGACATACAGCATGAAATTGTTATCATTAGAAAATAAAAAAGCTTTACTTTCAAAAACATCTTGTTAGATATGTTCAGACTGTCTTCTAAAATATGTTTTCTTGTTTATTAAAAGGTGAAAAAACCTCAAAGTATGCTAAAATGTAAAACAAATTCTGATTTCTGACTTTTCTGACTTTTGTATTTTCTCTGCAATATGTCAGGTTAACAAAGATGAAGGTGAACATAAACTTACCCAATTGCTCTGGTTCCAGGAAGCATTTGGGGGTTTGTTTTGTTTGGGTGTTTTTGTTTTTGTTTTTTGGGGGGATGATTTTTTTGTAGTTTATCAGAAAGAAATCTTTGACTGTCAGTAAGTAATCTGAGTAAAAAAAATGTCTGGTGAAGGAGACTGAAGTCAACATCAAAACAGATCATTGGTGCAGTTACATTTTCCTCTCTGAGAGTTCTGCCCCTTCAAGAATCTCTTTCCTCTACTCTGTTCTGTGTCCCAAACTGAGATGAGCTATCTTCTAGATGTAAAAGACAAAACATCTAAGGCACAACATATTCCCAATATCTAACAACAAATTAAATCCTTCTCATCAATCAGAGAAACAGGTTTCAAGACTACAGAAACTGGTTATGCCTTATTTGGAGTTCCAGTTCTGGTCTCTACAGTACAACAGAGACATGGAAATAATGAAAGAATCCAGCAAAGGACCATGAATTTGATTCAAAGACTAGAGCATCTCTCCATAAGAGGCCTAAAGAGCCAGTACAGATCAGTATGGAGAAAAGAAGGCTCAGGGATCTCATCAATGCTTACAAATACCTGGAGGGAGAGTGTGCAGAGGACACAGACAGGTTCTTTTCAGTGTGCCCATTGTCAGGAGAAGATGCAATGGGCATGAAATGAAACACTGTAGAGTCTCTCTGAAAATCAGGAAAAGTGTTTTACAGTGGCACATGTTGCCCAGAGCAGTTGTGGAGCCTCCATCCATGGTGATATTCAAAAGCACTCTAGACACTCTTCTGGATAATCAGCTCTGGGTGACATTGCTTGTGGAATCCATTCCTGCTCAGGTGTCTTCCAGTCTCAGTTATTCTGTGATTATTTGGAAGTTTTCACTATAAATAATATATTCTGACAAATTTGAAAAACAACATGTGAGTTAATATAATGGAAATTATCTTTCCAGTTTTTACGAACACTTTATTAATTGTGATAAAAATTATAAACCAAACCAATTTTTCTATTTTTCTGTTGTCTAGTAGTCACATAACTATTTAACAACACTAAAACACTTATGAATGTCCTTTGTTAATCACAGACAGAAGAACTCCTCTCATATATGTTCCTTTCGACTCTAAATTTCTTTGGACTCTGCTGTTTCATTCTTTTCTTTCCCTTTCTGTTAGTCTGTTATCGCTCACATTTTTTTCTCTGCAGAATTGTTTAAGGTTATTTTTTTCCTTTATGTTCTCAAGAACTTTTCAGAAAGAGAGAAAGAACGGAATTAGATGTTTATTCAACTAAAATACAATGGGGTTTTTTAGAAAGTGGAATCCTAGCTCTTTTAGATAGTCCTAAATGTTTTTTAGACAGTCTTAAATGTTTTTAGACATGAATTTCAATTGTTTCTTGGTCCTTGCTCAGCTGAATAATGCACATAAAATAAATGAAAGAGTAGAATTATAACATCTCAGTTACTTCATCTCTTTTTCTATGCAACATAGTGAAACAGTTTGCTACATATATATATATATAGATAGACAGATATAGATATTTGTAACATCCACAGGATTTTTTATCTTCATTTCTTTGCTGAATACTTCCATATATACACATTTCACCTAAGAACACCTTACTATTCAATTTTCTTCCCTCTATTATACCTTTGCAAAGCAATCATATGATAGTTTCTCATCCAGTGTAATCAGACTATAAATATAGGTGCTCTGCTTTGTGTTCTCTGTTCATATACATTCCTCTTGTTCGCCTGGTGTTTCCATTCTTCCTACCTATTTTCCACACTATTTCCCAAGGGTTCTGCTCAACTGATTTTTTTATCACATACATTTCACTTGGTCTCTGTTTTCCTACCAAGATAGGAGTCAAACAATCCATTCCTGTGCTGAGCAGGGGATATAATGCAAAACAGAGTCCACAAGGGAAGGTCCTGATGGGTGAGTTCCTGCTGCTGCCTGAACTAATAGAGAAGAAGAATGTGTTTAGACAAGCAGAGAAGATAAAACGAAGCAGACTTGTTCAAGGATGAAGTAGCACCAAATGACTACATCAACTGAAACACAACAGAATTGTACCTGCTGGGAATGAGACAGTGGATGGCAAAGGAACAGAAGCTGATGGGATTTGAAGACACTATTTCCCAAGACAGGATCAAATGGGCCCTCTTTTAGAGTTCCTTATAAGAGACATGGTGACCATTTAAAAAGAATTACTAAAGACTAATTTCTTCATTTTCAGTACATAATGCAGAGTTGTTGTATCTTTAAAAGATGAAGTAGACTGTGCAGCCCGACTGCTGCACATTTTGCTAAATATTATCACCATCATATTTTGTGAAACATCACCATGATCACTTTCAAATACTTTATAAAATCTGTCCAATTGAAATAAAGAATGAGTGTCTTGGCCAGTTTGGGCAACTCATTAAAATTTGGAGAGTCTGCACTGCAGCAGCACCACCTCACTGCCACCTTAGTACAGTGGCAGAGTTTTTCATTTGGAATTGGTTAAGAGCTTACTTTCATCCACTTAAAGGAAAATCTGACTGACAGCACCCATATAGGGTAATGCAAATTTAAACTGGTAGACTCCCTTGTAAGGTAGCTAAAGCATACATGTACAAGCTGTATTTTTTTTATTCCTACATACAGAGATACCAACTGCAGCCATCAAATATATTTGATATAACAATTCAATGTAAATTGTACCAAGTAATACTAAGGGAAATACGAGCAAAGGAAGAGGCAATAGCTAAGACAACTCTGCAGCAAGAAATACAGAGGCACAGTAAAACTGCAGACAAATGACAAGAATCAATGTATCCTGGTTGCAGAATAGTTGTACTTGATAAGATTACTGTATTCTAATTATTATAGACTAATATTCATATCTATATACCTCACTTCCTATTGAATCTAAACTTTCAACCTTTCAACCTAATTTCTCCTAAGAAAATTTATTGCCTATTTGTTTTCTTGGAACAGCAAATGACAGAAAATTCAGATCTAAGTTTTTTCTTCCACTTCCATAATCATTTTACTGCATACATGATTTGTCTTATGCACCTCTGGGATAGCACTATTAACATTTTCTGCATTTTTCATTCAAGATCTCCAACAAATTTATTTAAACTTGCTTTTTCTGAAACATGCAATTATTTCATTTTTCCTGTACACCCCTTCAATAGTTTATGAAGAAAAAGTGGTTCAACAGTTTAAAAATTATCCCTGTTTCTTTCAATTTTGATTTGGAGGGAAAATCTAAGTATGCAAGGCATCTATCTTTAGCTTGCAATTTACTTCAGTGTGGCTGGTAGTTCAGAAAAAGACAGAGAGATAACTGGAGGTTTTGTTGCCCAGCTACTGAATTTTTTTCACTTGACAGAGTTATTAACTCTCAAAATCTTTTCTAGTGTGAAGGAAATTGTTTTATGCTTCATCTGGTTCATTTAAGTTTTGGGAAGGAGGAAGCAAAAAAAATCCCACTGTAGGAGGATAGCTTATATCATAAGGTAGAGATATCCACACCTGGGCCTCAAGCCAGGCCTCAGACCAGGCCTCAGGCCTGTTCTAACAGGCCTCAGTACGTTCAGCATACGTAGTAGCAGATAAACTTATCTGCTACTAGGAATGTGTTAAGGTAGTAGTGTTACTAGCATAGAACAGTTACTGGGAAGACACGGTGGCTACCTTAAACTGCAATAGCTTACATATTTCTGTATTCTCACTGCCTATCAGAATGCACCTGTTCTTGTAAACTATTCTGTCTGTATTTAACCCACCATCTCACAGAATAAAGGGGATTGCGTGCTTGGAACCATATTGGTGTGGACGCACGTTATTCTAGCCCCCGATCTACCAGGGCTCCGCCTTTATCCCACCACTTCTGAATTTCACCCAACATTATCTGGCCACTTTTAAAAATTCTGCACAAATATTTACATTTCATATCACATTTTAAATTATAAGTTACATTCAGACACCTCAAACTGCCTTTACTACCTGAAATTCTTCATGTTGGCACAACACATGACCTCCACCAGCTCAGCAACTGAAAAAAGAGGCTTTGTTATGTTCTCTCACCACCTTGTTTGAAATTGCACAGATGTAATTCTTATTGTTAACTCTTTTTTCTTCATGATAGAAACATTGGCTATGGCAGTCATCTGGTAATGCCACTTTTCTAGCATACACTATTTTGAAAATAAGTGGAGAGACTGAAGCACCACATGCTTCAATTCATGCAACAGCAGCAGAGATGGCCACAGTTCCAAGAGAAAAGGACTGGAATATCACAACAAATTATAATCTGAAAAATTAATGGACTCCTCTCAAGAAACTACAAGGAATAAGGTATTTACAAATTAAAACTGCTTAAGCTGTCAAATATTTGAGACAAGATGAAATTATTTTATGTGGTCTTCTGCAAAAATCATGAATGAAGTGGGTTTTTACTATGTTCCAGCCAAAAAAACAGTGAGTTTTGATGTCTACATATTACCACTTCAGTCATAATGTGTGTGCAAATAGGATCACTCTAAAGACAACATTCAGCCCCAGAACAATATAAAACACTTCCTCACAGTCAAAATTTACTTACAAGACCTTTATTTTTCTCACAGAACAATTGCCTTGGATCAAAGACCAACTGTTTTGAGTGTTCTCAAAATGTCTGGTTTGTAGAAATACTACTATAAATAAAAGGTTTTTTTTCTTGTTGTGCTGAACAGCAATTGTACAAGAAGGGCTTTGGCATGCCAGTCAATACATCTCAGGAATGCAATGAAGCACTGCACAGTATACCAAAAATGCTCTATGGAATTCTTTATACTACAATTGACAATTAATTTTTATGTATCCAAAAATTCCAAGGCTTTAATAAATTTCAGAGCAATGACTGCAATCTTCCTTTCTACATCTTATTATATTAACAATTAAAATTCAATTAAAGAACCCAGCTACAAAAATCAAAACAAGATTTAATTTTTTTCCAGCAACCTGATTTATTCAGTATTACGTTTTGCTCTGTTTCCTGCTGGGATAAAGGTTTCATCCAAATACACTTTCAATATGTGTCAAAGGGTTCAAAAGTACATCAAATATCAGATAGATTTCCTGAAGATATTCATTTGTGCCTTTTAAAAGAGTAACTCACACAAATATTTGGATATTGGCTTTATTTTGTACTGGACTCCGGAAAGTCCTTGGGTATATTCATAGTCATGGATGCAGAGACTACTGAAAAGTTTGCATAATTAAAAGCCATGACTAAGAAATAAAACTTTTGACTGCAATGATTCAGGTGTGCTTTAAATCATCATGAATTTGTATCTGTGGGAGCAGAAAAAGAGGTACTACCACCTCTGCAGGGTTTTTTTTCTGCAGTGTCCACAAATGAATTTGATTTTTACCTGGCATTTGCACATGGGCTTAGCAATATAGCATGCTTTTCATTGCTTCTTTGGGGGCTCACACTAGGAAATGTGTCTGTGCTCCTCATATATAATTTGGACTATGTCTCCCTTTTATAGAAAGAGACCTTATCCTAAGTTTATTCTTTTGACCTATGCCATACCAAAGTAATACAATTAGTGTCAGTATTTTTAAGTAGTGGAAAATATAACAGTGCACAGCCAATGTGCATCATTTAGAAAACAATATGAACAAAATAGCTTGCCAATGTGTTAGCAAATATTTGGATGTTATACTTTAATATCTCTACCATAAATGTGTCAGCTCAAACTAAAACTGCATTGTATACTGCTCCATTGCAAGGACAATGAAAATGAATCTATCTTAATTTTCATTGTCCAAATGTGCAATTAAACCCTGCTGATGTGGTAAATATAAAGCTGCTTTGTTGCTTCAATGTGAGTTGGTTATTACAATGAAGCCTCCCAGTTTGAGTTTAAATGAGAAATCAAATTGATTAGCATATAATTAGAGATAAACAGGCTCATATAAAAATCTAACCTCATGCAGGCATTGTCTGTTCGGTTAAGTAGGGCTCAAACTGAGCTTTCCATTTATAAACATAAATTGGACTTAGATGAAAATTGCTCTGTCTCCTGGCTTTCAGTGATATGATTCAATGTATTTGGTAGTCTGTCATTGTGGAATGACATTTAGAACTCTGAATACCAATACGCACTGCACCAAAGACTGCTGAACTTCACATTGGTGACTCAAGTTTAGGCTTCACATCTGCTATTTAAGAAGAATCTTGATGGCTTAATGGACAAGATGCTGATCTTTCCCAGTCTACCTTCTAAGCAATGAACACAAGTAAAGTGTTGTTCGTGCTTAATCCTACAGAAGCAGGAGACTGCATCCTGCACAATCAGCAACAACTTTTCAAAGACAGGTTGAGTAATGTTTACACCATGTTCCTCTAAATCTATTTTAATGGATCATAAATATTAACTTAACCATACAATCAAATACAACAAGGTTTATAAGTGCACTCTTAAGAATGTCAAGAAAAAAACAGGAATATTTTAAACTTTATTTGGAGACTATTTTTCTAAGTGAACATAACCAAAGAGGTGCAAATAGATTTAAGAGACATTTCCCGTTCAGGGGAAGCTACAAACAGAAACGGATTCAAACTGTTACAAAGACTGATCTTACTGTTCTTGTGAGTTGGTTTGGAAAACACTTGTTAAAAGAATCTCTGCAGGTCTTATTATAATATATGAACAGCATAAGAAATAACATTTCAGGTCAAAATATTTTAAAAGAAAACTGCTACTGCTTACATGGGTCCCACTAGATTTGCAGTCTTATATTTAGCAATTATAAAGAGACAGCTGAATCATTAAAATTTTTAACTTGACCATTTTAATTCCTTAGAATTACGATAATTTGTTTTATTACACCAAGAACTGGGAAGGAAGATTTTTTTGCATTATCTTTTCCTTAAACATGCTTCAATGCTTGGCTTGTCACACACTGTTACCAGCGAGATCCAGATCATGTCATCCTTTTTATCTTTTTTTTTTTCCAGGGAATTAACTGCAGGAAGTACAACTATAGCTCAATATCTCAAGCAAATAGCATAAGTATCCTGGATTGATACTCAAGGTCAGGAGTCACTACATGGATGACAACTTTAAAAGATACTGAATATTTTGGACCACTTCTGTTATAGGTATTTTACTTCCCATACACCATGTGCTATGCTGAGTCATAATCAAAGCTTGCTTCAAAATTGATAAATTGAGTTCAAATTAAAATTGTTTTAGAGAGAGAAACGTGAAATATAAGGAATACCCTTAAAAACCCTCTGTATAAATAAATTTTAAAAAGGATATTATCCTAGAAAGGTTTTATAGAGAGGAAAATAGAGGCCTTAAGATTAATTAAAATGAAAATACAATATTTTCTTTGCCAGAAAGATTTTATTCAAGACATGTTTCACCCAAATCTTTCTTTGTTTTGCAACATATTTTTCTGCATCTTCATAAAGCATTTTAACTTTAGTGTCTCTACAGACTGCCCAAAGACTTTATGCAGTCTCTGTTTTTATAGGTTTTCAATATCCTAAAGTCCCTTGCAGCCTGAAAGAACACTCCTTTTATGTGTCTAGACAATTCCCTTCTAATCATAGACTGACCTGATGAAAATTATAGGACAGACCATTAGTGGTGTTAAAAAAAGTACTTGAATTTCTTTCAGCTTTTAAAAAAATGTTAAATGAACAAGAACTCTAATCTTAAACTTAAGGTCTCGTTTGATAATTGCTTTTCTAGACAAGAGAGGTAATACTGACATCTCCTTGCTTCATCACTTAGACCCTTGTGGTGGTGCTGGTATAACCATGCAGCCTGACCTTTTTAGTCAGCTAGAAAGGCCAAAAAAGTCAGATTCACTGCTTCACATCCTTTGGAAAACACCAGTTCACTGTGAGATGTCATAACTGAGCCTGCCTTTGGACAGAAAAATACTTGCTTTTCCATTCTATTGAAGAGAAGGACATTCCCTTGTCTTCTTGTTATGTTTCCAACGATTCAAAGTTGAAAACTTTGAAGGTCTTTTTTTAATTCATATCTATGTGGCAAAGAGTGAGGCAATAAAAGAACTTTGTACAGTAGACAAGGCATTCAGGACTAGCAAACTAAGCAATGAAAACATGGCTCACTTCACCATCACAGACACGTCCTACATTTCTACTCTTTTTTTGGTTTTCCCTCACTATTGGCATTATTTTAAATTATGGGAAGACAAATATTTTTTCTACTCTGAAGATATATTCTGAAGATATAAAAGCAAAACTGCTAACTACACAAGTTTGGGGTTTATTTTTTTGAAACTTGACTTAACCTGAAATGACTTACCTCTACAGCTTAGTATTTAATGTGAGTTCCTGATTTGGGAGGAATCAGAGAGAAAGGTAAGATAAGAAAATAAGAGAAAAAAACCTCTCATAAATTGGAGAAGCTATTTCTATCTTTCAGAAAATACAGAAGAGATTTATATCTATAGCTGGTACAATACTAAAGGTATGATATCCTGATGGAAAAGTGGATGAAGATGACCTTAAAATTAGAGAGAATAATCTTTTGGAATTGTTTTCATCATCTATTACTTGATATTCCATTTCAGGTTGTCATTCAATTTCTTTGTAAGTTTTATAAAAACAAAACAAATTTTCCATTTTTCCGTACAACAGTCGAATTGATGGTCTGGGAAGAAAAATAACCTATGTGCAGCAGGAAATGAAATAAGAAAAGATGTCGTTTTGTGAAACTGTTGTTTCCTTCTCAATCACTACAGAAGTTTCTGAAAAGGCTGGTAGTACAGTGAAAAAAAGCTATCTTGTCTGAAACAGGTGATAATCTTCTTTTCATTGGGAGAATAAATAACCAGTAAACAACAGGAGACCAATTTCTGAGCTTTTGCCCACTGCCTTCAAAGGTGATTTGGATTCTAGGGGACTCTCTTGTAATAGAGAATGCTGTGCAACACAAGGATAAATGAAGAAAAGGCCTGTGCACAAAGTAGGGCAGGACAGTTTTGAATCACATTGAAAAGAATCTAGCCGTGATACTCTTAACAGCAGTATCACTGAATCAGCAAAGAGTCACACTCATGCTAATAAACCCTGCCGAGATCAGCCTAGTCCCAGACCCCTGATTATCAAAGTTCTTGCCAGAAAATCCATTCCATGAAAAGATCCTCATGTAACTAAAATGTTACCTGGATTTCTTCTGGACCAAGCTCTGACATCCAGACATAATTTCCTCTTCACTTCTTTTGTAGGCAAGGCTTTGAAACAAATTTCACTTACAGAACTTCAAGTCCTAGATATCGAAGAATCTTCATATTTAAATAAATTTCCTAGGTATCTGATAAAAAAATATTCTGCATGGCAGCTATATATGAGCTATCGTTCAAAATGGAAGAATGATATGAACATCTATTTTGTTAGAAGAGCTTATTTTTCCCTTTTAATACTTCATACTTCAGTAGAGCACATAATTTTCCTTTTTCCTTATATATTTTTCCGTACAGTCTTAATTTTAACCAATACTCATCCTATCAGCTGATGTTTTAGTATGTGTAAATTCTCCCCAGGATACATACTATAAAAATGGCTGACCTCTGTAGGACTCAACATTTGGTGACAAAAAAAACAAAGCAGTTCACCCATGCATTCTGCAACAATTTATCCATTTAAGTTACCCAAGATACAGGAGTCAAAAAGCAACTGTGCAGGTCATTCCAAGTTGTGCAACCCTTCCCTTGAGATATCCCTTGAGATATAGGATTAAAACTTTTTCTGGAAGGATTTTAAACGAGAATAGGGGGATAGCAGAGAGATAACTGAAAATTTATTGAAACCAAACACCTCTCAGTTTTTCTGTGAGCTGCTGTCATGCCTCATGAAGGACAGGTTAAAGGAACCCAAACAGAGCTGTTGTTTTATTCAGTAGAACTGATTATTCCAGTGCAACAATAAAGATTTAGACAAAGTCAATTAAAAAGTAAAATACAAAGGTTTGAAAGTTATTTCTGAGAGGACTTCTGTTGTTTTTTCTCATTTCTATTGGATTCGTTTACTTTATACTTTCTTGAAATATATGTTGTGGTAGCCAAGGAATAAATGACAGTTAAGAAATCAGTTTTATGTCAGCAAAAAGTGATTACTTAGGTTTTATAGGTAATTTTGAGTCATCTTTCTCTCCTCCCACCTTCAGTTTTTTGTTTTATCAGAATATGCTTTTAAAGGAAGCAGCACTGAAGGGATGCTTATTGATTGAATGCTGTTGTATTTCAAATAGCCCTTACTGAAGTGAGAAAGAGCAAAACAAAGCAACTGCTCTCATGTTTCTGCATATCATGAGTTATTCTGTATGCCTAGAACCGAAACCAGACATTCTATCACTTTGTTCTCCAAGTTCTGTTTGCAATGACAAAATAATATAATTGTAAAATGTTTGCCACTGGGATGAAGAACTGAAGATATAATAGCTGAATAAAAATTCAGCACTTCTACACTTATGACAGATGAGTCATTGCTGAAAATTCTTCAGCAAGTACTTACGGAATCTTCATATCCTAAAAAAATCTGTTCCTGAAGTACTTCCCTGACTGCATTATTTCCTCTTCTTCCTGAAATTCCTGTGCAGACTTTGATATCACTACCTTGCAAGCAAGGACAGAGAATAAAGTGAAGCACTACAAGTCTCCAGACAAGTCTCCAGACCAACGAACCTCACAATGTTGAATCAATTCTGGTTCTTATATTAATCCATTTGAAACCATGCAATTTCTGGCCTTTTTTTTACAGACAGTTGTGCTCTAGGTTATTTACCTCAGCCTGTTATGCAGGCAAAACTCTTAATCACATAAGATTAATGACAAATTGAATTATATAATTTCCATGGATTTCCAAAGAAAACTAATCAGCCCTAGAGTACATAGTACTCTAGAGTACATAGTACATCAGAAGTGTGAAGGTCCTTGCACACTTAAATATTTCACTTAAAGGCAGGAACCAGGTGAGTGAGAATGCATTTTGAATCTCCCCACAGTCACCAAATAAATGCCTCTAGAAGAATTCTGCAGAGGTCTGACCTGGGATCTGAACTAATCCCCACAGCCACATGTAACAGCAAAAAAAATTAAGAGTTAAGTCTGCTGGTGAGTCTATCTCAAATAAAAGATAAAATTAGATATTGAAGAATTTTAGAAACAACTTATAAGATTCACTGATTGAGCAATAAAATGTTATATGAAGTTTAAGGTAGACAAATTTAAAATGACTTTTATGAAATGATTACAGCATCACATTTATATTCAGAAGAGATGCTGAAATTACTTATTAACCAAACAAAGAATCTTGGCAGGAGGGAGGTGGAGGAGTGATTTTGGTGACATGAAACACCAGTTCAGTAGTAAAGACCCATTTCTAGCATTTGGTTTGCCTTTTTAATTGGAAAAACCCAAAAAGCCAAAAACCCCCTTGTTATTCCACAGTACAGATCCATGACTTGCTTAAACCTTGAACACTGTGTGCAGTTATTCTCACTCACCTAAAGAAAGAATATAGCACAGATAAACATATATTGTTCAAAGACGGGTGATAAAGATGGTCAAACAGCTTCCAGATATTGAAAAGGGTGGTTAGTGGTCCAGTACTTTTTATCTTGGAAAAGAGATGACTCACAGAGTATACGAAAGAAGTTCAGAAATCTCAGAAAGGACAAGGGTGAATAAGACTGACTCCTCATTCTGTATTACTCATATGATGTTTGTGTCTTCCATTTGTTCAGACAAATCATTATGTTACTGCTTGAGAAGTTAAAGAAAATATCTTACAGCACAGTACTATTGATCTATTGTTTTCCTCTGTGTAATCACACAACTTTCTATGCATCCTTCTATATTGAAAATACTGTTCAGGTTTTGTTATATAGTTCTTCTTAATTCATAGCCCAGAATGAAAGTTTAGGAATTGACTGTAACAGAAATACACAGAGAATCACAGGACATAATCAGAAATCACAGAGTCAGAGAAACAAAATTAAGAAAAAAACACTAGCAGTCAGGAAAAATTCTATATTAGCATCTTTAATGTAATTGTTAAAATTTGTGTATTTTTCTGGAAAAAGTATTCTGCACATAACATGTTTAACCACACATGTGGAAGGAGGTTGCATTGGACAAAAAATTATTTTCTCTATTAAAACCTGAGGGAAAAGAAAGTCAAGCTTTTTATACCAGCATTTCAGAGAGAATTTTACTTAAATACAACTCTATAGTGAGTACATTTAGGAAGAAACTGACTATTTTTTTGGTTGTTCATTTTATTCCAAGGCGCTTTTTTACCTAATAGACCCTACTACAAGTCGTTACTAGAGCACTTATAATAGACAGATCTGGAGTCACAGAATAGAAGATTCATTGAGGTTGGAAAAGATCTCCAAGAGCATTGAGTCCAAACTTTGTCTGATCACCAACTTATCAATTAGACCACAGAACTAAGTAACCTATCCAGTCATTTCTTGAATAAGTCCAGGGATGGTGATTCCACCACTTCCCTGGCAGTGCATTTCAATGTTTAACAACACTTTCTGTGAAGAAATTCCTCCTGATGGCCAGCCTGAAACTCCCCTGGCATATCCGGAGGCTCTGTCTTCTTGTCCTGTCCTTGGTTGCATGAAAGAAGAGGCCAGCTCTCACCTGGCTACAACCTGCTTGCAGGTAGTTGTAGAGAACAAAGAGGTTCAGTTTTATCATAGAATATCCAGATTTGGAAGGATTTCATAAGGATCATTCAGTCCAACTTCTGGCCCTACCCAGGAAAATTCCAAGAATCATACCATGTCCCTGAGAGAATTATCCAAATGCTCCTAGAACTCTAGAAAGAGGTCAGAGAGATCCCATCTACACTGATCTTTGTTGTGGTTTACAGCCTGGACCTGAGAGAATGAAAATCACCCACAACAGCTAGTGATAAAGGAGTACTGGAGTTGATCCCCTCATCCAGATCATCAATAAAGATGTTAAACACAACTGGGCCCAATACTCAGCCTTTGGGAACACTGGTGATCATCTGCCAGCTGGATGTAGCTCCATTCACCACTGCTCTCTGGGCCTGGCCATGCAGCCTGTTTTTAACCCAGCAAAGACTGCACCTGCCCCAGACTTGGGCTGTCAGCTTCTCCATGAGAATCACATGGGAAACTCCATCAAAGGCTTTGCTGAAGTCCAGGTAGACAACATCCACAGACTTTTCCTTATCCACTGGGCTGGTTATTGGATCATAAAAGTTCAGGCTGGTTAGGCAGGACCTGCCTTTCCTAAACCCATGCTGTCTAGCCTGATCCCCTTGTTACGTATGTGTTGTGTGATGGCACTCAAGATTATCTGTTTCATAACCTTCCCAAGCACCAAGGTCAGGCTGATACACCTGTAGTTCTCCAGATACTCCTTTCATCTGTTCTTGTGGATGGACATCACATTTCCTACCTTCCAGTCATTTGAGACCTCCCCAAGTAATCTGGGCTGGTGATAAACCATGGAGACCTGCTTGGTGGTTTGGAGGTGAGCTTTTACACCGCTTCCCACAGTAGCCTTGGATACATCCCATCCAGTCCTATAGACCTGTGAGTGTCTAAGTAGCTCAGCAGGTCACTACTTTCCTCCTCCTGGATGGCAGAAGCAGAAGATATTCTGCTCTCTATTCCTATATACCAGTTCAGGGAGATGGTTGTCCTGACTTATGTTCTCCCATATGAGATATTGGATTAAAACTTTTTCTGGAAGGATTTTAAAAGAGAATAGGTGGACGGCACAGAGATAACTGAAAATTTATGAAGTCTTGTTTTCTATTATTATTGTGAAATCACTCTATATATCTCAGTAGAATGCTACATATACCATGTCTTGTGTAAAACTCTTCTATCCTATTTTTTTTTTCACTTTATTCTTATTAAAATGCTACAGGCAACTGCCACAATAAAGACTGAAAGTTACCATTTTATTTCCTGCTCACCATGCCTTCAGGAATAGGCTCTGTATAGAGACAGGTACAGAAACCTGTAATTTATGACTCCCACTGCAGTTTAGACAGGAGAGAGCTTCCAAACAGATTAGTGTTGTCAGAATTTCAACTATCTGTTCATACCCTGTAGCAGAAAATTAGATATCTATAGGATTTTGCTAGGAGAAATTTACATGCCCAAGGAATTGAGCTTCTTTCATGCCAGACAAGGATTCTGAGGATCTACATTTTAGACATTATTGCTCAAATCCTCCAGTAAATCTACCCATAAAGCTGAACTGCTATAGTGTTTCTGGGTTTAAAAAAAAATCATATCAAGTCAAATTTCCATAATTTTTCAAGTTCCAGTTTGACTATATAGCTAAATATGAAAGGAGAGCTCATTGAACTTTTGTAAAATAGATCAGCGATAATAATTGGCAAGAGAATATATATTATATTAACTCTTGGCAGATTTTTTTTCTTTATTTTCATTTTATTACTTAGCCTAAAAGCAGATCCTGGAAAGACTTTTTCTCACTTAGCACTTATGGTAAGAAATTATTTAGGAGCTGCTGTAAAAATACCAAGAAATGCAGTAGTTTGTCTCTCAGAGAGACATTGACTTCCATTTTCAGAAAAAAAAAGTTGGTCTTTTCTACAACTCAGAATTAAATATGCATTTTAAATGACATTGAAGTACCTACAACTTTCTGTAAAGAAGGAAACAAAAACACTTAATATAAAGAAGATGGTAGAATTTTAATAGAACAACATACAAGAAAGTGACTTACTATAAGATACAGCTTACATTTGTAACCTATAATTCAATTTTAATTGTTATTCACATGTTAAAATACTTTGAAACATCTTTCTTTTTTAAAATTCTTAAATGTTGAAGGATGAAAATTAATATAAGTGCATACCTGGTAAGGCACCAAGTTATTTAATATTCAGGAAGAGATATTCTGCTGCCATGAAAATGTGTGTAACTTTCTTTTATTTTCTAAGAACAAATTGAAATTTATCTGCAATCACATCTAAAATACTCACTTCTAAAAAACACCCAGAAATCTCAGTTTCTTCTGAGATACTTGTATACAAAAGCATTATTTCATAGTTATGTTAATCTACTGTAAAATGCTGAAAAACCCAGGTCAATTCCCTTTCACTTCACACCGAAATAACTGAGCCACTTTAGTAATGGCATGAAGTTTACATGAAATTTTATCCATTTTTTCCAGTACAATATATTCAAACTCTTCAATAAAACATTAATTGAAACAGGAGCTTTTGAAACATATTAATTTTTTTCTCATTGAAGAGAACTGGAAATAACCAATATAATAACAAACCCCACTGTGTCAAAAGTTTGAGATTCTAAACTCTGTGACTTGACATCATTCTTGAAAGGACATTTTATTTACTAGATTTTATCAAATGAAGCTGTGATATTGTATGTGTCTGTCTGTTTGGGAGGAATTACATCTTAAAGGAAAAAAAAGATATTTCAAATAGATGGCATCTTAAATGTGCTTAGTAAAGGCTGCATAAGGCAGAGACACTATTGCATCAGTTGTGAAAATTTGTCTATACCTTGCAAAGTCTGAACTGCAAAACTTCTGCTAATTCATTAATCTTAAACCTAACTTCTTTCAACATGTCTGCAGGAAGAAGGGAAATTGCTATACAGTGGGTGACTGACCTTAAGTAAATATTTCCATATCCTTTATATTCTTCTTAATTTTAAAATGAGGATTGCACAGACTTTCTTTAACAGAGAGATTATATATATATATTTATATATATATATGCTAGATATTAACTCTAGGAAAGCTCAATATAGTTATTCTATAAAACACTACAAGGAAAATAAACCCATTTAATAAATGTTGTTCTGGTTTCATAAAAAAATCTTGACAGTGTTCATTGATTATTAGCATGTGAGAAGGTTTTAAAAAATATTTTCTCAAATAAATTCTTTAATGTTAATAAGAAATAGAATTAAGAAAATAAATTTGTCCACATTGTCTAAAATTTCTTTTGTAACTTCTAAAAGGTAAATTCATCTGTCAGTAATGTAAAATAGCTGTAGTGCAAAAATAAAATTCATATATGTTGAAATAATTTGAAATGCATTAAAGAAAAAAATCAATCTTGTCAACAAATCCTGTGTGCTGTAGAAGAGAGAGAAGAAATCAAAATTGCAGGGGTTTATGTCTGGCCAGTTTTATTTTAAGGGACAAGAGGAAGAATGATGATTCACAAATACTGAGAAAATATTAATGCACTAACTAAAGTTGATCAGTTCAGGCCATCTAAAAGTACAATACCTGAATAATATTTCTATTATTATTTGCAGTATATTTTCTATGGTAAAACAGTGAGTAAGACAGAATTGTTGTCATTATTAAAAGAGAAGGGAAAGCCTAGAAAACATTGGGTTTTTCAGCCCAAATAAAGAACTTTTCCCTTGAATGATCATTTTACAAATCTATCTGACCACAGAATGAAATTTATTTATGCAAAACAGAGGCTGCTTTAAAAACTGTTATTATCTACTTTGCCATCTCTTTATTAAAGCTCTTAAATCAATAGCCAGTCTAGACAGAACTGGGAAGATTTAGATGATTTAATAAATATGAAAGTGAATAAAAAGCCACTGCAAACTACCATTTGTATTCCAGTGGTGCAAAGACATGAGTTTAGGTGAATCTTGTATTTTTCATCCATACAAAGAAATAGGAAGGAATCTGCACTGTACCATATTTTCTTACATCTATATGCTGAGATTCAGGGTGAGATTAGTCACAATATTGATGACGTGGTTGCTGTTTCTACAACATAAAATAATACATGTCCCTGTAATCTGCCCAATGAAGATGGGCAGATTGTAGCTGTGCAAGAGCCTCCAATAAATCTGGGGTATTCCACTTCCCAATTGTGTCTAACTTTTGACAGCATGATAACTAGCATAGTTATATAGATATTGTCACTACACCCCTCATTTTTTTACACATATTTAAATACCAATATTTTATATTTATGCCAGCATTTGCTTTATTTACATATACATTAAACATATGGTGGCTTAAAAGAAAGTTAGGATGAAAAAAGGAAACAAAAACCCTCTGATTTTTTTTTTTTCATTTCTTTTATGGTGTAATTAAAGCAGAATATAGTATATGAAGGTAGTGGAATAAATGTAAGATGTCTGCAGATCTTCTACACTTTAATCAAAACCATAAACCCACTCTGGTATTTTTATAATTTAGATAGTGTATCACATTATTCGTCTGTCTTTCTTATAATCTAATCTTACAAAATAAAGTTTTCCATGAACATAGAGAAACTGGCATACAAGGAGACAAAAATCTGTATCTAATTTGTAAACCTATTTGATGATTCAGAGAAGCCTACTGATTCCAGCATTCTCTATATTCCATTTACTTCAGTTTATGAAATACATAAGCATTTTTGGTACTGATGTATCTATTTTCTGATGTTGTCATCAGAAATGAACCTCTACATCTCATACCAGCCTTTCCCTAACAGGAAGTGGGAAATATTTCAGATTGGTATAGAAGTTCACCAAAATGAACGTCAATTGTTATCCACGGATCTCAACAACTAAGGTTTAAAATACCAGACAGCTATCCAGTACTCCTAAGCATGTCAACCAACTGATCTTTAAAATTAAGGCAAGTAACACTGAAATTCTGTGTTCTCAAACCCATTCACACACAGTTTTTGATTTTCCTAGGTTCAATACTCCATTGCTGTGATTTAAATCCCAGTGGTTTAAATCAAGCTCCACACAGCCACTCACTGCCCCTCTTCAGATTGCAGGAGAGAATGGGAAGGATAAAACTAAGAAAACTTGTGAATTAAAACAGAAACAATGTAATAGGCAAGACAAAATCTCCACACGCAAGAAAAAATAAGGAATTCACTCACCACTCCAAAACATCAATGCCAGTGTTCAGCTGTCTTCAGGAAAACAGGAAAACTAGACTGTATCATGTTTTCATAGTGACTTGGGAAGACAATTTAAAGGTTCCCCCACGTTCCTTCCTCTTGCCCTAGTTTTTGTTGCTGAACCAAGTATTGTATGGTCTGGAATAGCCCTGTGGTTAGTGGGGTCAGCTATCCTAACTGTGCCCCCTCCCAACTCCTTGTGCACCCTCAGCCTCCTTGCTGGTAGGGCAGTATGAGGGGCAGGAAGGGCCTTGGCATTGTGTCAGCACTGCTCAGCAATAGCTAAAACATCCCTGTGATATCACTGCTGTTTTTGGCACAAATCCTAGTCACAGCTACCACAAAGAAAATTATCCTAGTCAGAAGCAATACTTCCATCTCGGTCCCTAACATGACTTAATCTGTAAAAAACTGAACAACTACAATTTATAAATTATCTACAGATGTCGAAGATACCATAAATTTTCTGACTTTAACACTTCAACAAGTGACTGCAATCCTACTGATATCATGACAAAAACTAATTTATTGAGAAATGCATGAAACAGATCCCTCTAGAAACTATGTTAAGGTACATGGAGGACAGTGAGGTAATTTGAGACAGCCAGTATGGTTTCACCAAGGCAAAATCCTGTCTGAATAACCTAGTGGTTTCCTGTGATGGAAAAACCACATGAGTGGATAAGTGAAGAGCTATGGATGTCATTTATCTGGACTTAAAGCTTCTGAGATGGTCCCCCCAAACATTCTTCCCTCCAAATGGGAGAGTGATTGCTTCAACACACTGTTCGGTGGATAAGGAATTGGTTGGATGGTTGCATCCAGAGATTAGTGCTCAGTGGTTCACAGTCCTGATGGCTATCAGTACAAGTGATGTTCCTCAGGGGTCCATACTGGGACCAGTGTGATTCAATATCTTCCTTGCTGATGTGGACAAAGGGATCGAGTGCACCCTCAGCAGATTTGCTGATGACACCAAGCTGAGTGGTGTGGTCGACACACCTGAAGGATGGGATGCCATCCAGAGGGACCTGGACAAGCTCCAGAAGTGGGTCCATGGGAATCTCATGAGGATTAACAAGAGCAAATGCAAGGTGCTGCAGCTGGGTCAGGGCAGCCCCTGCTGTCAGTCCAGGCTGGGGATGAACAAATGGAGAGCAGCCCTGCTGAGGACTTGGGGGTGCAGGTGGGTGAGAGGCTGGACATGACCCAGCCATGGGCACTCCCAGCCCAGAAAGCCAAACGTGTCCTGGGCTGCATCCAAAGCAGTGTGGGCAGCAGAGGAGGGAGGGGATTCTGCCCCCCTCTGCTCCTGTGAGACCCCACCTGCAGGGCTGCATCAGCTCTGGGGTCCCAGCACAGGAAGGACATCAGTCTGTTGGATTAAGCCTAGAGGAGGGAAACTCAGTTCATCAGAGGAAAAACCTCTCCTATGAGGAAATGCTGAGAGAATTGAGATCAGCCTGGACAAGAGAAGGCTTTGAGGTCACCTAACTGTGGCCTTCTAGTACTTGAAGGGAATTTACAGGAAAGATGAAGCAAAACTATTTACAAGACCATGTGGTGGCAAGACAAAGGGGAATTTGTTCACACTGAGAGTAGGTTTAGATAGATATCAGAATATTTTTATTTTTTTTTACTCTGAGGGTGTGAGGCAATGGAATAAACTAGCCATGGAATTTGTGGATGCCACATTTCTGGAAGTGTTCAAGCCCAGATTGGATGGGGCTCTGAGAAATCTGGTCTAGTAGAAGATGTCTACTAGATGTCTACCAGCAGGGACACTGGAACTAGATGATCTTCAAGGTGCCCTTCCAATCCAAACCATGCTACGATTCTGTGAAGTGCAAATGTTGTTTGATATTTTGCAATATCCAGTATGATGCTGACTTACATATATTAATACAATCCCAGATAATTCCAATATCCAGTTTCATAGTAGTATTCCTTCTCTGTTTTATTCACAACCACAGTTGTGAAAACGTAAGGAAAGCACCTTGGAAATAGTTGGGCTAGATTCTATGTGTTATTTAATGGGTTCTTTTGCTAATTCCTCATGTTTTGACAAGAAAAATACATTAGATCTTGGCACAACTTATCTTGATTTTAATTAGTACTGTCTTCCAACCAAATGGCAAGAAAGTCCTGACCTACATGTGGAATGACAGTATGAAATATGAAATCAGATGTTATCTTCCTGGAGGTATACAGTTATGCAAGCATAAAATAAAACCTCCTAACAATTTACCTCTACAACACGCTAATTCAAATATTTCTTTTTCCCGGCTTTCCTTAGTTTGATCTTGCTAAAAGTTAGATTCCTTTTGAAAGAAGAATGTAGGACGCCAAACTAGTAATATGACAGCTGCTAATATGTAATTCCTTTAAACACACAGAAATGTCATTTTTTCAGGAATGAGTGTGGGTTTGTACACAAAACAACTGCCATGATCAAGACAGATTAAGATGCATTTCAAACCTTCAGAGAAACAAAAGAGCAGAGTTTTGTAATTCTTAAAGGTAAGCCAAACATTCAGTTAAACTTTATGAAAATTCAAATTAATGTAAAAACAGAGCCCTTTAATATTCCAATTGAATTGTTAACAAAGTACTTAATAAAAAGATCTGATTTGTTTTACCATATTGCTGGGACAGAAATAACTCGGTATGCCTTGCCAATTGCATGCATTTAGTGATGCTGGTAACAGGTAATTGTGGTCTGCTGTTACCACCAGGAAAGTTCAATCTTCTTTTCCTGATTTTTACTTTTTTTATCAGACCTATTTTGGACCTTAAAAGCTCACACTGTTGATATAACATCAGAAATGGGTTTTAGAACTTTTTAAAGAACATGATACTTTCAAGGACTGCTCTGGTTTAGAAATATCAGCCCTCTGGTGGTTCTGCTGTATTTTTTTCCACAGAATCAGCAATGTAGAGAGAAGGCACTTATAACCATAAGATATATTTAAACTTATAACATGCATTATTATCTTCATGTCAGCACTGAAACATTGCTTTGTTGGAATTATTTCAGTTGGACCAAATGTGCAGCAAAATTTTAATTTTTTTAATTTGATTTGACAGTTGGAACAAATTAATTCCTATGACCAGGAATACAGGTTTGAAAATTAACTGTTCTCTGACTGTAAAATCTGACTAAACTAATGTAGTGATTAAGAGACATAGCAATATTTGCAGCAAGTTTTCAAAAATGTAAATGCATCAAGTGTTGTTTATTGATTTTGGAAGTATATAATTTTCATTTTCATACTAAAATATATATTTTAAAGTCATTTATTCAATAACAGTATATAACAGAATCAGTAAGGTATACTTAAATTTATTATGTTTGAAAAATAAATGTATTCAAAAATAACTTTGAAAAATAAAAAATGTTTCCTTGGCTGCTGGATATTCATACTTGTATTGTTGATTAAGAAAGATTTTACCTTCTTAATAAAATATTTAAATAAATACAAAAATTTGAGTCTCACAGAAGTGTACAAAATCAAGAATTGTCACAGAGAGGCATGAAGGATCAGAGATAAATTAACTTATTCAAGAAGACCAGTAAAGATGGAATAACATTTATCATCCTGAATTTACAAATCTTTAAAACGCTCAAAATGTTTTGTTTGCTTCCGCGGTTTATGATGCCACTGTTTTGAATAAAAACATATTTTGTCTATGAATAAAGTTCAAAGAGCAAGAAAATACTTGATGGTCTTCTGCGTTCTTTGAGAATTAAAAAAATGTGACATTTTGAAGTGTCATGGAAATCATGTTGTCTGGTTCCACTCCTGCTCCAGAGGATAGTCTAGGATTTAGAAAGCCCACAACTTGTATTGAGAATACTTTAAGCTCTTAGAATGCCTAAACTTTAGCTCTTAGCTGACACCCAAAAATTATTTTTAAGGTAAAGTTTTAAGCAAATGACATAACTCATTTGGTATACAAATCTCTCAGGTTTGGTACATTTTTTGTTACTGAAACATATAATTTTTCCCCACAATGACATTTCCATTTTATGTGCTTTAAAAGTAGAACACTATAACACAGAGAAGTGATAGAAACATTGATTGTTATTAAATGTGTTGTACATTATATTTATTAAATCCATGAGCTTTTTCACGTAGTGAGATATATTTGAAAATACACAACATGACACAATATACTGAGAAAGGCTTATAGGTGTTTCTGGTTTGTGGGCAGATTACAGATTGATTACTACTACAAACCTATTGGAATTATAGCATATGAAAAAATTATTCTTTTTTTTTTAAATAGAAACTTAAATAGTTAAGATATATTGGAAGCCAGGGTAAATTAGGCATTTTGTAATATTTCAAGTGAATAAAAAACAGTTTCTCATTCATAAAAACTAAAAAAATAAAGAACTATGTTTACTATGCAAGGAAGATAGCCATAGGACAAAATAAAAACAGATATATGGTCATTGTGTTGATCAAATTAGATAAATTGCACCAGATACCAGTATGTTTAATATAATAAAATGTTCATTTCTGGTTTTGTGTTCCTGATTCCCCACACTTTCTCCTTATTCTGAGCACAACATATTTTTAGGTGAATTTCCTATGTGCAGCAGATCACACAAACACCTTTTACAAAGTCTGACTCACGCAGTCTGACTGAATATTAGTCCTTTCAGAATATAACCCCATCTACTCTGAAAGCCCATACAAGAGAAAACCTGCAGTGAATCATCTGGTGGCTCAACAAGAGGAAAGTTGGCAGCATTATAAACTTCTTGTTCAACACTTCAAATCAGCAGTCAAGCAGAACACTTGAGTAGAAATACAATATTGTAAAGAGAATATTGCATGAGTCACAAAAAGGCACTTTTCTGGTATGTTTTCCTTTTCTGTGACTTTCAGCCTCAAAGAATGCAGATCAGGGCTGACACCTTTGATACAGCTACAAACTTTAAATACTTCTGGCTGTCTAGTGAGGTATTTCCATTTAATATTGTTCTGAATAGGAAAAACAAATACATAGACACCAGTGCATATACTTGGCCATTCCCATCTGTGAAAACAACGTGATTCTTCTGCATACTACTGCTTTAGTATTTTCAATCTGTGTGACTCCCAGCAGTGTGCTTCAGTCAAACCAAAATCACAGTTCAAAAGAATGCAGTCAGTGGAAGTCTGTTCTTATTCATCAATGCTGATGTTTCTCTAGGTGTCTTTGGACACATTAATCAAATCCAGTTGAGAAGACAAAGCACTCTGAGAACTACTAGAGATGAACCGGAATTATTTAGTATGCAAACTATACACTGAAAACTTCTAATTATAGAAAGAACGCAAATCAAAACCTTTATTCATAAAGAGTGCATAAATTACTCTCCTTAATGTGTCTAGAACCAGAGAGGCAAAGTCCTAAAGAAGCTCACACACAAAATCACATTTGTAGGCTAAGAGTAGAATTTGACTAAGGCTTTTAACCTAATGAGGAAGATGACTTCGATTATGTTAAGGATGTAAAATGAGTTAGTAATTTGTCTCTCAACACAACTCCCTCTATCTCCTTCTCTGAAACACCACTAAAAAAAGTGTGTTAAAACTAGAAGAAAGTTTTTAACAAAACCTTTTTTTCTGTATGTGTGCATGATTCATTACAAAAGCATTGTATTAATGGCTTAGTTTTTCATCTATTTTTGCATTGTGCATACTGCTGATGAATTTTAACTCTTTAAATAACCTTTAGCTCATTGATTTCTCAGCCAGTTGATGTTTCAATGTTTAAAAGCTGCAAAATTTCTATTAGAAAACCTAATCTTCTCTGGTTAGAAACTGATGAACCTCGAACATGTAAAGCACTACAATAAATATAGCATAGAAGACTTGAGGCTGATAGCCTCACTATGATTAAAAAATATTTGAGGCACTGACAATGTAAGATTGTATTTCTAACTTGGCCCAACTCCCAGAATTTTACTTGGAATTTTTCATAGTAGCTATGTTCTTCAGTACACACTTTTATTTGTGTCTTGAGGATTATTATCCTAGGGTGAGGAAAATATTTGTTGTCTTCTCTTAATGTTCTTGAAATTTTATTCAAAATATCCCAGCTCTTCTTTTCATTCAAGAAATTTCACATCTAAAGAGAAGTGCAATTTTGCCATACCATTAAAAATCTCTTGATATTTTTAATGTATTTACCAGACAGTTCAACTGAGCTTGTCTTAACTTCCCAAAGAATGAAGCACAATGAACAATGTTAATCAGTGTTAAAATCTCTCTATGTCTCCTTGAAAGTAATCAAGCTACACCTTCAAAAAATCCAGATGTCATTACTGTTACAAGGTGAATTAGCAGGAACAGTTTGCAGCACAATATTATATTCATGAGCCAGGAATATAATGATAAATGTCTCTCTGTCTCAGACAGACAAATATACTATTTGAAAGTGTACACAAAGATCTTTGCCAAACAAAAGGTCAGTTCTTTGTAATAGAAGAAAAAATATTAAATAAATATAAATAAATAAAAAATATAAATAAAAACTAATTAAATTATACAGAGTAACTGCAAGCTATGTCTTTGATAGCACTCAATTCACACTTAAAACGTAGACAGGCCATTCACTAACAATACCTTTATCACACGAGTCAGTTTTCCATGGTTATGTTAATTTTGACATACTGGTTTGTTGTAATTTCTATAGTTTTGCCACTGCTATGTGTTATGGTTGAAAAAAATATATAACTGTGTGCATTTTAAAATAGTATTTCATTAATCAGACTTGTAACTCCAACATAGATTTACAGACAAATCAGAAAAATTGGTTGTTCTTACAAGTCTATTTAATGTAAATGAATTCTCCAAATACTACTTTTATTTCTTCTTTTTGATTCACAATATGTTCTTACTGAAAATTCTCTGAATTCCTCATATCTAATTCCTAGAAATAATCCTCTATTTGTTTCTACCGTACCTTTGATAACATGATAGTTTCTTTAGCAAAAAGGAAGTTAACTTGTTTGTTAGATGAGTGTCCTACTTCCAACCTGAAGAAACTACAAAACCACCTATTTGTTTTTACAGTCTCAATCCCATCACAGACTGTACATAACTGACAGTGCCATTTTGTATATTTTTTTGTTGCAGACTCAAAGAAGCCCTTTAGTCATTTTCAGTGATTACAATTTCAGTCACAACTTTAAATAGTTCACCAGATCCTTTGAATTCTAACATTGTATTAGATATTAAGGCATGATATAAAAGATGAAACTAATATCCTTGGCTTGTTTGGCAAATTAACGCAGAGGTTCATCTTAGCAAGCCTTGTCCCATTTGCTCTCTGTACACAAATATATTCTGTATTTTTGGCAGTGCCACTGTGTCAGCTGAAGACTTTGGTTACTTTGATTTTTTCACACTGCGAAACACATAGGTTGTTCTTATTATCATATGTCTCCAAAAAGAAATTACATCTGCTAAATCCAAGGTTTGCAGTGACATTATGACAATGCACTGCTATTAGAACATGTTGTCATAAAGCTCTGCTAACTGAATGGTAATTTGTAGCAGAATAACCCTGTGTGTCACAGATTGCTTCTGAGTGAGTGAGCAGTGAAAATGGAGTTGCATTTAATGGAGCAAGATGTTACACTCTGTGTTTTCCACTCCTTGCTGTTCCTCTTTCTTCTCCACCCTTCTTCTAAATATACACATCTAGATTAAACCAATGGCTCCCAATTAAAAAAGACAGACATTTCTAGAAATGTTGCATCAAGGGAATCCTAACTCTCAAGGTTATTGCTTCCCTGAGATTCTCCTTGGGGTTGCTGTTCCCCAAGGTAATAAGGGTTCTCCCAAGGTTGCTGTTCCCTGAGGGTTTCCTCTGGGTTGCTGTTCCCAGGGGTAATAAGGTTTTCAGTCTTCTCTTTGCCCTAAGTGTTACACACCAGAGGTAGAGACGACAAGCTGAGTCCGCCGGTGCACATTTCCAAGGCTGTTTATTCTTCATTATCTCAGTCCTTTTTCAGCTCTGCCAGGGCTCCCTGGCAGGGTACCTTATCTTAGTTCTTTCTCAGCTCTGCAAGGTGTCTCCGCAGAGCAGGACACGCGGCAGACTGGGCGGATCAGAGAGCCCCGCACCTTATGTACAGTACCCCTGACCCAACCACTGTCCGAGATGTATTTTTTATTTACAAAATTTCACCAATACCTACTACCAATGCTAACATGTCATTTCTACTCTAAACCAATCTCTAAAACCAACTCAGCACAAGATGGGGGACAAGAGCAAGAACTAGGAGGACAGGGGCCACTCCCCAATTCCTCCATCTTGTCTCTTCAGCCCCATATGCTAAGAATCCTAATTTCTATATTTATATTCTATAATAAACCATCCACTACTTATTTTAAATTCTTAGGATTTGTGATTCTTCCTGCACGTGAGTGTTCATTTCCATGGACAGCAATCAGAGTCAGTGTCCTCCTGGGATCTGTGTGGGTCTAACTGACCCCCCTGTACCCATCCCAGACCCCCCTGTCCGGTCTCCAAACCCTCCAGGGTGGCCAGAGGGATGTTCTAGACTCCAACACCTAACAGTATGAAAGAATAACAATTCAAGGCTCCAGAGATTACCACCCCATCATCAATAAAGAAAAAAGATAAAAGGGAAAAAAGGGGTTTTTGAGTTAATATGTGGGATTTAGGGATACAAGAGAAGTTATATGATTAACTTTCAAATTTTCACAAGGGATCACATATGTATCCATGGCAATGTGTGTAAAACTCTAGCACAGAAATGCAGAGGTCAGTCTCTTATACAATTTTAGTGGCAGTGGAACACATAGGCCAGGAGGCTCCTCACTGGACTACCATGTCCAAGCAGGTCTTTCTTTAGGGGCATCCCATTCAACATTTCCTTAACTCTTGCATCAACTGTGTCAGAAAAAAAAACAAAACATGGAAACACAGACAATTTCTCCAAGATGGGAATCTCGGTTTTTGACCACCTGCCCAGAAATGTGATCAGTCTAGCTCAATAAAATTATTTCTTTTCATCTAAAAGTCTACATAAAATCCAAACCATCCTTATCCTTCAAGTATTTCTTTATTGTTTCTTTCATTATTCACTACACCAAAAACAGGTTAAGGCAAAACACTAAGACACATTTTCTGGAACTGAGACTAATTAGATTATTTCTAGCTTGATATCACTCTGCAGGAAGCTGAGAAGGGAAGACTGTAAGTATATTTGGGCCCTTTCTACACCATATCTTGAAATCAAGATACAAGTTCTACATGCCCTCTTAATGAAAACATATTAGGGACAGCTGAAAGTATTGTCTCTAGTTTCTAAATGCTTTTGCTTTGATGTTTTTACACACGTAGGACTATGTTATATATTGAAAATCCTCGTTATTCCTTCCAGCAGCAGGGAGAGTTTGGATAAGATTGCAACTTCAGTGTATAGTAAAATTTATTTCAGAAGTATATTTCTTCTTTCTTAATTTAACCCATTGCATAAATTCTTAACATGAAACCAAGTCATGGAGGTTCTTTGCAAATTTCAAAATTTTATTCAGTAAGAAAAAGTTTTAACTGCCTTTTGAACTAGGCAAATACTGTGACAAACCACCCTTTCAGCAGACTAAATTCAGTACTTTGTCAAATGTTCCATTCATCCTTTCAACACCCTTTCTTTCACACCTATGGTCTGCAATTGTGGCTGTATATCTTCATTAAAGATTATTTCAAATCGAGATACAGAAAAGCCTAAAAAAGGTTAGCCCACATTGATGGACATAAATATTCACACTCTTTCAGCCAGGCAGATTCAACCTGTGGTGCTCAGAAGCTGTGCAGCTTTAGCAGCACTGTCCTTGAGCTAATTGTACACTGCCTCTCAGCAGGAGAATGACAGTCTATCTTGTAAGTGGAGAATAAATGAAAAAGACTTGTTTTGCCTAAAAAAGCAAACAGTGTGAGAAAATATAACTGCTATCTCCAAGCACACTTAAGCTGAAGGGCACAGCTGGCAAAAGAACAAGTGAGTAAAAACTTACCATGAACATGTTCAAGCTGCAAAACAGAAGATTTCTATCCAGTAGAACATAAAGGTTTTTATTTTCCTTCCAGCAATGTTTTCCACCCAGTATTTCTAGTTTTGTCATGGCAGTTCATAAGTGTATGAAGGATCCCATAAATTAAATACCCATTGTAGTAGTGGTTGGACTGGATGGCTCTTCGAGTTCTTTGCTTGGCAGATGTGTGAAAAATACTGAATTATCCCATATTTTTAGATGCCATCTTGTAGCTAGCATACCTACCTATTTTCATATAATGGATCTGATTGTGATCACAGATTGGAGGTCAAAAATGTACTCAAAGTAGTGTAGTTCAACTGCAGCCTGCATTCTCTTCCTACAAAAATGGCTGTCCAAGCTTTTTAAGTCTTAATTCATTCAGATTACCTATACAATTTGAAAAATCCTTTACCTGTTTTTAACTAAAAAGAGTACCATGCAACCAAGCTAACTGTACTTCTGAAGTATATGTCACTTCCACACTGTGATGTGCTGATTGGACAGGTTCAATTGCACTCTTACTTAAAGCAAATGCAAGAAAATGATGCATCATCAAACTTTTGGCTTCAAAACCAATGCACCATTTAATAAAATTAATTGCCTCCCAAGAAACACTGTCATTTGCCATCAAGTACTCCTAAAAATTTTTTGCACCAATCAATTTATTCTATAAATAAATAGTTGCTACTAGAGGATGTAACATGCTATAATTACTGTCTTTAGATTAAACTAACTAAATGGAAATATCTGCAAAGGAAAACTTCAGTGAAAGGAGATGATTCTCAGAGGGCTTTTTAAATCTTTTTTTATGGCCCAAAAAGCAGAAAGAAAAAGAAGGCTTTTCAAAGAAAGATTCAGATCTACCTTAGATGTCCTGAAATGTCCCTTGAAGACCTACCTGTCTGACCCTTGAAACACTGAGGGATCATTAGACCTGAATACAATAACTTTAATATTCCCTGAATATCAAATCAAAACTATTTCCACAGTCTTACTCCAGCTCTGCTCTTTTGGTCATGTTTTCACTCACCTGCTGATATGCCTGGAACAGTCTGATTTTTCATCTAAAGCTGGTATTATTCAGGTAGAGTATTCCATAGTTCTGTTGTGATTTAAGGCCAGATGACAACTAGGAACCACCCAGCCATTCACTCATTTACCCCCAGTGATATGAGGGAGTGAACTGGAAGAGTAAAAGACAGAAAGCTCTTGGGCTGAGATAAAGACAGTTTAACAGGTAAAGCAGAAGCTATACATACAAACTGAGCAGAAAGGGGAATTCATTCACTGCTTCTCATGGCAGGTGTTCCGTCACCTCCAGGAAAGCAGGGCTCCATCACATGCAACAGTGACTTGGGAAAACAAATGCCATCTCTCCTTCCTTCCCTTGAGGTGGGATGTTTCCAGCACACAGGAGCTGAAATGTGGCAAGGAGATAGTAAGGGCACCATCTTTCTTTGACTTCCTAAATGGTGTGATACCTCTGGGCTAAGGGAATCACTTCACTGTAAATTGCAAAGTGTGTTTTATAAACACTGCTTATAAAATATACAAATATAAGGCTCTCTATTATTTACTCCAATTCAAAAATACCCCCCCAAAAAGTAAATATTTATTGCTGATATAATTTTCAGTAAATTGTTCATTTACTGTGTAAGAGAGACATGAGTTAATTTCTTTAGTTTTCTATAAATACCTGATAATGTGTTGGGAGAGGCTGGACTACTAATGATTAATGACTCAAAGCATTTGCTTATTTGTGGAGGTGGCAGTGAGCTTTATTGAAGCCACGTGTGTATCCCTTGAGAGAGGTAAGGTTTTGGGTGTGCAGTGGCTGGACTTTTCTCTCTTTCTTTCCTTTTCCTTATGCATTTTCTTAAGTAATACTTTTATGTTTTCATATTGCTATATTTCTGTACATAATAACAGCCAAAATGGCTACATACCTGCTTTCAGTTGCAAACAATTTGTCTTAGAATAAACTCTCTCTCTTTCTCTCTCTCTCTATATATATATATTTACAAACACAATCATTCAGTGTCATTTCACTCCATTCAGCCCCAAGGGATCTATTCACAAAACCGTCACCTTTGTGGGGGCAGTTGGTAATATATATTAGAAAATATTTCATTAAATACCTACCAGTTGGGAAAAAAACAGATGTTCCACTAAGCTTAACAGAAAGCAAGGTGCTTTCCTCTTCAGATGTAAAATGAGCTATGTAGAATAGCAGGTCAGAATACACATAGTAACACTTATAAATGTTAAAATCTTAGATTTAATCTAAACTCAGTCAGACTGCCAGATGGGTCTTTGCTTAGAAAACAAGGATTTTTTGCTAGCATTCCACAAGTGCACAAATTTCTAGAGAAGGCTTTAAAATTTATTTCTCTAAAATTTCTATTGTTTTGCATTTAACTTTGCAATTACAGACAACTTTCTAAAATATTTCTGCAGTACTTTGTAGCACTTTCTTATCAATTCAAAATTATTTATTTGTGCACATATATTTTTTTTTACTTTTTTCTTTACTTTGTTCTAAATAATTTAATTTAGAAAAAAAATCTATTCAAATGTTTCAGAATAACAACTAGCATTCTGCCTTGGTAAATTTGAATAAGAGAGAAAATAACCCTAGCCATGCTTGGAGATCTGAAAGAATGTTTTTAATCACAATTTTGACTCAAATTTGAATATATTTCCCCAATTGTTTTACTTTTTCTCATTAGTTCCCATGTGTCAAACACTTACCTGAAGGATATTCAAGGGCGTGAAACAATTTTCCATGGATAATAGACATGAAAAAACCAGACAACTAAAGGAAACAGACTACTTTTCAGTTCAATGAGAAAATAAAGTCTGTGCGACAAGATCTAAATCTTGTTTGTGGATCAAATTTATTATTCTTTCCAAAAGAAATAAAAATTCCTTTTTCAGTTCCTATGCTTCATCCTGTTTTCGGAGCAAACCCTGTCAGCTATGAGGAAGTCATAGCAACAGACATCTTAGGCTTCTATTATCCAAGGATGGAATAATCACAGTACACCTGGAACAGATATCTCCTCTGAGATACATACAAGTCCTTATTATTTATGTTCAAATAACCATGCACTTTCCAAATGGGCCAAATTGAGGAGATTTTTCACACTTTCAGTAGAAAATTTCTAAATGGAAAAGTAATGTCTTATATCTGTTTTATGTTTCTTACCAAAATAGTGCTGTACTTGCCTTAAGATTACGCTGATAAATCAGCCAGCTGAACATAAAAAGCAGTCCTCCAGATTATTGTTAGTGATATATTTGGAATGCAATGTTTTATCTCAGATTGTTAGAGTTAAGCAGATATTTGTAACCATAACCTTGTAATTAAAAGTATACAGCAATTAAATAAAATAGTCACTGGAATATCCAGGTAATTTTTGTTTTATAAATTACTTCAGTAGCAAAAAATATTTTTTTACATAGGAAATAGGTAAACCAAGGAAAACTGCTTTGATGAAGTGCAGGAAACATAGATCTGCCTTCTAAATTTTGCTTTAAAGTTTTTTTAAAATTTTGCTAGGCAAATCCATATTATTTTCTTCTGTGATACTTTCTGAATATAACTTCCATTTATCTATATGAATTAATGCTTCGTGAATAAAATAGTTATTCAGTGGCTATACTGTATCTAAGAAGAACTTTAAATTAGTTTTCAAGCTATACATCATTTTATTGCTTCAAGAGTACTTGAAGTATTGAATTTAAAGGTTTGGGATTTTTACCAAAATAACACAAAGCTGTCATAAAAAGCTGTGTTGCATGATATAATATGCTAAAGTTAAATATTACCATTCTGAGCTTATATGAAACTTCAGTTACATTCAAAATATAAACATATAAAATATTGACTGCATTTCAACTACCATTTAGACTTTTTCTCTCTTCTTTAGAGCAGCATACCTGAAAACTGTCTGACTTGGATTATCCTTGAACATTTAAAAATGTAACCTAAACCAGATGGCTATGAAAATGACTGAAAACCAATAGAAAGATGTGAATTGCAAGTTTCCCCAATAGACCATATCAATCACAATGACACTGCCAATTACTCACTTTACCAGCCTATGTCCATTTGGCATTTTTTCGAAACAGATTTGATTTAGATCATTACACTGGAGACTACATACACATATTGAGACAGGAGGCGAGACTGAGCCCATCCGGTGCTCTTCCCTCTCCTGCCAAAAAGCAGTCAGAAAAGTCTCCCTTTTACTCTTCTAATTTGGAGCAACATAGCCCTAGTTTTGTTTCCTTCCTGCAATTCTTGTAGACAGACCTCTTTCTGCAGATTCAATCTATTTCAGCTATTGCCTTTTGGGTTTGAGGAAAAATCTAAACTAAAATTGGCTTAGACCAGCATGACAGAGTCTTGGCCAAAAGAATGGTTGCTGGTTTTGGCCTTTGTTGTAGCACAGCTTCACAGAAATGGAAGTTGATAAATTATCAACATTAGGAGTTTGACAGAAATTGATAGTATTTTAGAAACATTGACAGAGAATGCTGAGGCCATTTTTCTGCAAGCCCACAGGTTAGTGATGGAAAGAGAAAATAGACAGTTTAGGTCAATTAATATACAACTTTAAATAATAATAATAATAATATGCATATATTAAATTTATCACCAATAAACATCTTAACATATTAACTAGAACAACTGAGACATTTAGTAAGTATGTAATTAAATATGTTAAAAAATATGTAATTATAACCTAAAATATACATTTAAAGGGTAGGTTGTCTCAAATATTTCCAAGGCTGCTCTTTCTAGCCCACATAATATCATACTCCTGCCAGGACATGCTAAGATGAACAAGGTGAAAAACCAATTTGAGTTTAGCAATCCGACCTCTACACAAAAGCTGTGTGATTTCTGCTTGAGTCATCTCCTGACACTAACTAAAGATAACATGAGTTAATTGGGCCCTATGCTGTCTTCTTTAGTGAGACAAACAATACCACAGGCAGCAATTACAACTTTTAACACTCAAAATCACTGATTTTTACAGGCATAAAATTAAAATATTTACCGAATCCTATGTGGATGCAGCCAATTCTGATATTCCTGCATATTCTCTGTGTATAGTTTTGTTTATCTGCATTATCATCCAAACTCATTGTGTTCTCTTCTCTGAGCTGCTGCTGAAGTCTTCAAAAGAATTTTATTCTTAATCTCTGTCAGTCTCACCTAAATTTCATTGACTATTCTGAAATGTACTCCACTTTCCTGCCAAACTATATAAAAAATGTCTCCTCAAAAGTAGTCAAGCTACTCGCCAGCTGACTAAGAAGTGTGAAGTCACTAGTGGCAATACCTTGCAGAACTGTCTCCACTTGTATACGATCTGCCAAAATCAAGAGATTTCTAGGAAACCTGAAAGAATAAAAATAACTACTGAACTTGGTGTCTGTCCTGTGCGCTCTGAAGGCTTTGAGTGAAGGAGAAAGTGCAGTGTATACTGAACAATATACTGGGTGTATTCTTATCCCAAAATATCTAAACTGATTGTCACTGAACCATGTATATGACAAAAAGATGCATGTTTTTCCCACTTTTGTAAGCTAGAATCTGAGTAGTATGTGTTGAGACAAGACAAGACACACTTTTTCCTCATCTTGTCAGAGAAGAGAAACAAATAAATGTCAGGTGGAAAACCAGTATAAATAATATGTCACCCATACTTTAAACATCAAGATGTGCAATTCCACAGAGGTATGAATGAGCTATGGTGGTGGAATCTGCTTTTGGCCAGTATTGTATTTGAGGTAATTAACTTCTAAAATACTTGGTAAACAGGTACTTTAAGTTTTTAAATGCTTCTTATTATCTTTGAATAAGCCAAAAAAGTGATTTTTTAATACACAAGGAAGAAAAAAAAGAGATCATGGACCTTACAGCTGATGCAAAATTGGGCCTTAGGAAATTTTCATTGTTTTTCTTATTATAAAGTGCCAAGCAACAAAATTAAATTTCAGTCAGGATCAGAGAGATAGTTGATTTATTGGCTGTTCTGCCTGACAACATAAGTCTAATTCCATTACTAAGGGATTTTTTTATTTTAAGGGCAGAATAGCCACCAGTGTGACAGAAGGCTTACTAATGAAATGTGTTCTGTCATGTCTGTCTACCAATGCCAGTATCTGCATATTATAATCTCTGAGATGTGTGATCATTTTGACTGTCTCTAAATTAATCACACGCTGTTTTTCAGATTGATGGACCCTCAATTAGAATAAAAAATTTGCTAAATTTTGCTTTGCTTAGGTGAAATTAGGATATCTTAATTAAGAAGAAAACTTGGCACTATTAACATCATACAAGTGCAAAATCTGGTTTCTTCATATTCTCAGAGTTAACGTAGGATTTATATTTCCTTCATGGCAGAAAATGAATGCTTAAATTGAGTTTCTGCTCATGTAAGGCTTGTTGTAGACACGTATGAGTAAAAGGGAAAATCTCATATGGAAGTGCACAGGTATACATAAAACTTGGCTCCTCAATTCAAGAAAATCTTCTATTTGATCTAATTGTATAAAATAGCATCTGCACATGGAGTGAAGGTGCTTAATTTGGGTTTTTAGGCTAAATTAGAGGAGGTGAAATGCTCATTAAGGAAGCGTAACCACTGTGAGGCATAAGTGAAACAATTCAAGTAATTTGATCTTCTTTCGGGTTACCTTCTCTTTTAAAAATATTTGGCAGATGTGGATGCTATTGCCTAGAATATGCATAATTTCTTGCTGCAAGATATTTACACACAGAATCCTTCACAGAGAGGCTCCCCAACTCCCACTGTCATCCCTGAATGAATTCATTAAAGGAGCAGCCTAGGTTTGAGTGGGACTTCTGTTGGTGGAAAGGAGGTTGAAAGGTTTCAGTCTTTCTCTGGTAATACCTACTGAGGAATGAGGGGGGTAAGGATTGTGTTCCAGCCTGTCTGTAGAGTTTTTGTTCAAAGAAGGACATCCCTTCAGTGACTTGTTTAAAAGTGCAGATGCTTTTATACTGAGTAGCAAAGATACTTATAAGTCCAAAAATATGAGACATTCCAATCATGGTATTAATAGGAGTTATATGCTGGTATTGCAATGCAGTATAGCTGAACTCTCCAAGGCAATAAGAAAACCTTCACCATGTGGGGTCAAAATCACCCCAGGGAATACCACTTTTGCTGTAGGGTGTACAGCTGGGTTTTTGTTTTCTATTGACAATTAGACCTGTATGATGAATGAACTGAAGTGTGTGCTACAATTTGTGTACGCTTGTCATTTTGACAGACCATGTTCTTCTTTCTTGTCCAAGCAGAAGAAAAAATTAATACCTGCTCTGCAGAGATAACCTGCTAGTGCAGGCAGATACTCCATAAACAATCCTTATACTATAGAAATAAATGACCTCTTATTGATATGGCAAAGTTTAGGGAGAAAGATTGTGAGCAGAATGTAGAGAAATATACCACTTGTCACATAAGACAACACGTATATTTATGTATATAAATAAACATCTTCTGATGTTCATATTTTGACAAAGGCCTGTTTTTTAGATTTCTTTAAAAAACCACAAACAAATAAACAAATCGTCCCCCCATACAAAATAAAAACTATAATTTGATGTAATACTTCTTTTGGAAGGACTACTGAAATGAGATGTGCCACTCCTGCTGAGACTAGCATACATCTAAATCAAGTGTATTTGGGCTGATGAATACATCTTTTTTCCAAACATACACTTCCTCTCTCTAAAAACCTAACTTTGAACTATTTGTATTAACTCATAATACAGTTAAGGCAGTTAATTCATGCCTAGATATGTTTATGTGTTTATTACACAATTTTCTGTATTTATTACAGGATTAACATCTTATAAGTCATTATTAAGGAGATCATTTGCAAATTTAATGAAGATGGTTGCTGCATGTAAGGGATGCTGAAAAGCAGTTATCTTTTAGGAGAGATGTATATATTTACTTGATAAGGAAATGAAACTATAAAATAACACCTATCTCATTTTCATTTTCTTTGACAATTGTTCCATATATTCAAAGAAAACCAAGCTGGTTTAGGTGATGGAAAATAGAGGGCAAAAAAAATTAGCAACCAAATAGAAAAATCCTTTTTTGTCATACATAAGTAAACTGTTGAAGGAAAAAAGTTATAGCTAGTCTAAACATATTTTATGGCTGCAAATTCTCATGTGTGAAAGATGTAACATGCAAAATTTTATCTTCAAATACAAACTACAGTGGATCCAAGTGCCACATTATCTGCAAACAGAATTACAAGGACCATTAAATCATTAAACCATTAAAGTCATGATAAAGCACAGACTACAAAAAAGTTAATGGAAGTTCATTTTCTTGAGGATCATGAGGCAAACCCTCAGGTCCACTTTCTGGCTTTTCACTTAGAAAGGAGAAGGATTTCCTGTTCAGCCAATGTGCCCACTGCAGTTTACAATGCCCCAGAGGGAGCTTATGGGGCAGGTAGCAGGCAGTCATTACCAAGATTAATGGAGTTAGCACCACCTTTTCTGCACTCTGATAGGGAAGGTGCCTTTACCACCTTATCCCTCCTCTTCCAAATACTAAAGTTTTGTTTTGCCCTCCATTCAGGTCAGCCATTAAGGCACAGACTGGGGCACCAAATCTGTAAGGATCTCCAGGACCCCAGAGGATAATATTTTTCACAAATTGATATCAGCATATTGGAGGTCATTACTTGCATCTCTGACTGAGAAGATTCATTCATGCCTTTTACTAAATCCTTTACTAAATCTCTCTCCAATTCTATTGTGTTTCAGAAAGAAAAATCAAAACAAAACTCTCTATAAAATGTGTTCTCAGCTTTCAAAATACTGAAAATCTTTTCTGTCTAACAATCTGAAGAGTAGTTGTATGTACTTGCTATACTAATACTTTTAAGTAGACCACAGAGACCACTCCTTTTTGGAGAGGCTGCAGATAAGAAATTTGAGCATCAGCTGCTAGTTTTTCACAAAGGCCAAATGTTCCCTCACAGTTCAGAATCCCTTGATCTCACCTATAAACCTGCTACTGCTGCTGTGCTGTGATTTCCCATACATCTGTGAAAACACCAGCAGTGCAAGAGAGCAATAAACTTTAGAAAGATTCCCAGTGGGTCCATCAATCTAACTTAGTGGCATTTTACCTCACAAAAGGACATGAAAAAGGAATGTGGAATGACTATGCCTTCATTTTATAACCTGAGTGTTTGTGTAATTTAAGTGCAACATGCTAGAGCTCCTTCCTTACTTCAGGATAGACAGATAATTGTGGGGTTTTCCTTCTCATGTCATTCTATTTCAGTTAATTTCTCTCTAATAGCCAACAAAAATTTACATTTAGGTGAATAGTTTCTCTAGTCTCTGCTCAGCTAAAACTTATATCCACTTTTACAAGAACATTTAAAAGTCCTGTACTGAAATTCAATATCAGATAAATACGTATGTTCAGACATGCATGTTTTAGATATTTTCTTCCAAATTTAGCAAAATAATTCTGTCCACAATTGGTTTCAGTGAGACTACATATGGAATGATGTACTATTGGCAGCAGATGCAGATACAGTGAATTTAAGAGCTCGGGTGTCACTCTTCATTAAGCTGTCATTATGTAGTACCTTGTACCTAGCAGGTTATTTATTGGGGGCACCCTGCTGTGTGTGATGTCTGTTGTCTGTTAAAGATAATCTGCAGTAAATATTTCCCTGAGGTTGTAACTGAGAATGTAGTGTATTATTCTTAATTTCTCAAAATAATGAAAATTATACAAACAATGTAAAAAAACTTGCATTATTTAATTTTTAAATAAACTCAAGTAAATTTCTTATCTTGGTTTTAGAAAAACACATGAATACTGAAAAAAAAAAGAATTTTTGGGCTCTCTCAAAATGCTACAAATGATTGAACAACTTCAGAATGGCACTGTAGTGAGACAAACATAAATGCCTTTCCATGCATAGACCACTACAACCCTTGAAATTTTTCTCGTTCTTCTATTACTAAAACAATCTGTTCATTTGATAGTGAGTTTCTTGACTTAGCTTCAGAAAAAAGTATCTAATATACTATTTTCCTAGTATTTGAGATCCTAGATAATACTAATGTTGAAGAGTAGAATAATGTGATTACCTAGTAATTCAGTAATTGCTCTTTTCTTAACCCTTTTTAGAATTTCATATAGGAAAGTAGTCTGTGGACTCTAACAGTGCTCTACAATTATCTATCAGTTTTGAAGAAACTGAAGGGCACAACAGGGATTAAAATTGCACTTTTTAGAAAGTCTGCTATGTGTGGAAGAAAGTTTAGAAAATTGAGGCTATATTTTAAATTGTAATACTTTTTTTGATCTATTGTTAAGTGATTTGGGAAAAGAAGAAACAGAACTAATTGTTAGAATTGAAAGTTTATGTACTTCATAATCCCTACCACAAGTAATGAACTAAGATCTGATTCAAAACTCAGAAGAAAGTTTGTCAAGTTTTATCTTGTGATGTCAATATATGTTGGGATTCATGATTTATTTCTCTATGAGTTCTCTGTATGGTTCAGTTTTATGTACCCCTTCCCCCCTAATTGTTATGCAAGCCTTCCCTCACAGTCCCTGCACCCCGAGCTATTTTTAGCCTTTGCTGTTAAGTGTCCCTCAGCCTTCCCGCCAGAAATGTTCTCCTCCCCTTCCTCCCTGATTGGCTCTACTGCATGTACCTGCCCCTTTTCTGTCTTGGTTACTAACTTGGATTGGCTAGCTGCGTCTAGCCACCCCCATTGCTCCTCCCATGCTCTATCCCTTAAAACCCCTGTGCATCCCTGATTCTGGGCTCTCTCGCTCTCTCTGTCTCTCTCCTCGGAGAACCTAGAGTGGGCAAATAAACCTCTCTGTGTGTTCCCCCGAGAGAGCCTCTCTGTCTCCTCCTTCCTTGTTGTGGCGAACCATCGGGTCTGCATTGCCTCTCGAGGCCAAGAACCCACAGGGGCAGGGCTGACTCCACAAGACTGTCAGCTCGCCTCCCAGAGTCTGTGTTGCCGGCGGTGTAGAGCAAGCCAGGCTAGGCAGACGGTGAAGAACAGACACCGCCGCAAATATACCCTGCCTAGAGAAAATTTCTAGCAGCCACCTTTCTTCCTGAACTGCTGATATGACTAAACAGAATTTAATTATGATTGCTTCTATCCTGATCTATAAATTTTGGTTAGCAAGAACATGTTTTCTTTTTCTCATGACAAGGAAGTAAAGGCATTACCCAGGTTAAAAAAAGAAAAAAACGTTCCCTGAGACAGCCAGCATGGCCAGAAACAGTCAAATTTAGAGCTTGGCATCTTGTCAAAAACTGTTTGTGCATTGCAAGACTGAATAAAAATATCAGGACTTGCTGACATTGCCATCTCAGCAGCTACAAGACCACACAACTTTGTTCACTTTTATCTTGTTTCCCCGTGTCCATTACCCTCTGTATTTGAACTGTTGCTCTGAGAGCAGTCAATCATAATTTTCCCAAAGAATTGTCATATAGACAGCCAAGTACACTTATAACAGCAGTAAAGTTAATTTTATTTTACTCAATTTAGAAATGTTGCCACACTAGACTATACCATTTATTCTGCCAGCAAGCTTCTAGCAGTGGGTAATGTCTGTTGTAAAAGACTGTTCTCATGATGCAAAAAGCCAAGTGTGAATAACTACATTCACATGAGAAACAATTCCTTCATTACCAGACCATGATTACTCTCTGTGTAAAAGAAGATTTTAATATCTTTGGCACACACTCTGTGGTTCATCGTCAAAGAAAACCAACTTATAATTAGTGCTTGACCTAACAACCAGCTAACACAAATTAAATTGCTTAGAAGTATGAAAGTAAAAGCTGTGCTAGTGGGAGAAACATATGAACTGGTATATACCAGGCTTTTACTAACCTCTAACTCAGAAAAAGCAAGTGTGTGAAATTATACTGGTTCTATTTGAAAAGGCCTGTAAGAAAGAATTCCCTGTGAAGCATAGTATATATTCCCCTGAGTAAAGAAACTTCATATTTCATTCTTTTGAGGGAAAACTGTGTTCTAGGTTAGGCATAAACTGGAAATCTGACTGCCAGATTTCTGATTGAAAATAACTGGAACACTAGTCTTTTAAGCAGTGTGAATGCTGCTGACACTCAAATTCAGCAATTATTAACAAAAGCTTTCTGCCACCTGCAGCTGTTTTAATTTCCATCTCTATCCTTCCCACTAGCTGCTTCTGGGATTCCTGCATTTCCTTCACAGCAGATACAGTGAAGCAGCTGGATGACAGTGATGTGAAGAGTTAGAACTATGGGTGACAACTCCTTTCTATCTAGTGACTTCACTTCCAACATCAAAAGAGAGAGAAGTTGCTAACTTCAGAAAAACAGAAAAATAATTATGCTGTATGATTTTTAATACGGAACATGGGGTTGAAACTTGCAGTAAATCCCCCCCATATTATATGGTACTGCTGGGAATTCCATTAGAAGCGTAACCCACAGAAGATGTTGTAAGAGATAACTTGAAGAAAATTAGAAATCCTATAGAGAAAGTACATTTCATAATCGAGATTTTTCTTACAGTTTTGCAGCCCTGGACTATCTGATCAGGGAAGCAATATTGAAAGGGAAAAATTGTTTTACAACTGATCATCATTGCATTTATGTTTCTGAGTCAGCATTAAAAACATGCTTAACCTCCACAGTAAAAATGATACAATAAAAAACATTAAAAATTTTATCACCTATTTTCTGGACAAAATAAACCTGAACCAAATATCCTAAACTATGTAAAAACCTAATAATCATAAAAATACAGTTGCTTCCTTTATACCAAGGAGGGTAGCCCATCTTAGTTAATATATTTCATGTAATGCCAAAAATATTCTTATAAAAATATTGTCCCAGTTCTAAAATTACTCTCTTTCTGAATTTGTATGCTAGCACTAAACTGTCTGTGGCAGTGGATTTGACATAAAATTTGAGAAGATCACATCAAAACCATTGTACTTCTTCAACAGTTCCTGTCAACTTTTTTAAATCACAAAGTTTGTGAAAGTATATATATATGGATGATTTCAACAATATAAAATGATCTTTCCACTGCATATTTATCATTATATGCTAAATTCCTCTTTGCCTGTCCTCTACTTCTTTTTAATGCTCCTTCTCCTTATTAGAGTATTGCCTCATGTTTCTTTATGCATTTAGGGAGTTAATCTTCACTGTTCAAATTTTCCACTGGAGAGCAGTACTTGAAGAATTGTATATAATCTCAGTATTCATTCATTTTAAAGAGCATTACTAGTGCAAATGAACTTTTGAACTCAGATGTTGATTATTTGGGAACTATTTACTGATGTTAATTGGCTTTATAAAAGCTACCAACGGTGTTTAAATAGTAAAGAATTCCTACAATAGTCTGACCAGTTAGTTTTAAGACAAAAAAAAAGTCTGTGAAAAACTAGGATATCAGACCCCTAGTTTAACAAGCAATGTGCTGTCTACTATTTTCTTTTCTGTTCTACTGATACTTTTCAGCTCTTTTTGCAATACTTTTCTGACAGACAGCTTGCTTCTCATTTCGGTGCTGGCCCACTCAGAATGACACTTTTGGTAAACTGGCAATTTAAACTCTATTATTATTCTGCATTAAACTGCTACAGAATGCCAGTCAGATATTGCGACTTTTTCCATCCAGCTGTGCTGAACTACAAGTAGATATGAAGTAATTGACCTTATTGTTCACCAAATTGTACAATGCTTTGCTACCTACTGCTTTGTGCCACTCACTTCACTTCATGTATCTTTACAAGTCATGACCTTTATGGGGGATATTACTCTCCAACATAGACAAAAAACACTTTTACCAAAGTAAAACATTAACCACGATCAGCAAAACATCTAGGCAACAGAAAGGCCAAGCAGACTTCCACTGTTAAGATTAGAGATTCTCGATAAGATTTTTTTTCTAACATGGGAAAAGGAGAAATAGAATTGCTTTTATGAAAACAAACACTTGAAAAATCTCCAGTGGATGAGTTATCTTTCCTGTTCTCCCAGATAGACACGGTGGTTTATTTTGTAGTTGGAAAAACTAGGCATTATGAATGTAGTACACAGAACAATTTAAAAAATAAAATAAATTTAAAAATAAATTAAAAAAAAAAAAAAATCCACCTGATTTCCACCCAGCACAGTGTGAATGAACTCATCCCACAGCTGGATAATATATCCGGGAGAATTCTGAGAGGGGCAGTAACAGCAACCCTCACGTTCTCAGCTCCCTGGTACAAGAGAGATATGGGCAGAATCCAAAGGGCCACAAGGATGGTTAAAGGGACTGGAGCATTTCTCCTATGGGGAAAAGCTGAGAGGGCTGGGACTGTTCAGCCTGGAGAAAACTCAGAGGGGTCTTATTAATGTATGTAAATAGACGAAGGGAGGGTACAAAGAGGACAGAGCCAGGCTCTTCTCAGCAGTGCCCAGTGACAGAACCAGAGGCAATGGGCACAAACTGAAACACAGGAAGTTAGCTCTGAACATCAGGAAACACTTTAGTACTGTGAGGGTGACTGAGCACTGGCACAAGTCACCAGTGGGTGTTGTAGATTCTCCCACCTTGAAGATGGCCCTGGGCAACCAGATGCATGTGGTTCTGCCTGAGTAACTGGGGTGGCCCAGATGGCCTCCAGAGGACCCTTCCCACCTCAACCATGCCATGATAAGCAATATGGAAACTGTGGCCCACAGAGAGCCCACAATGAATCAAGATTTTTTCTGTAGGACTCTCTGCTTCAGGGACCCCATACTGGGACACTTCATGAGGGACTCAGCCCACAGAGGACCCACACTAGAGGAGGGGAAAAGTGTGAGGAAGGATTGGCAGAGGTGAACACTTACAGGCCAGCTGCAATCACCATCCACCTCTGATCTGCTCAACAGGAGAAAGGAGAAAATGGAGAACTGTGTTTTAAATACTTATCAGTTTTTAGAATTTCATTTTGAAAAATAGAATTCGAGTGAAACTAATTTTACCATTGACCCTGAGGTTAGCTGAGCTGATTAGAACCTGGTGCTAGTAATACCAGGGTCATGGCTTCAATCCCTGTATGGGCCATTCACTTAAGAGTTGTACTTGATCATCCCTCTGGGTCCCTTGCAACTCAGAACAATCCATGATAGTATTTTCTTATTAAATAATAAAAAAGAATAATAATACTAAAAAGACACTAAAAAGTCATGAAAAGAGGAGAAAATGTTTTTCTGCTTTATCAGGATAGTTCTATAGAACTTATGGAAAAAAAAAAACAAACAGAAATCAAACTTTGCATGATGATACAAAAAATTATCTCATTTTTAAACTTTTATTTTTAAAATCAGTTTAGTTCATCATCTCTATAAAAGTTAAAAAAAAAAAGGACAAAAAATACTTTTCTTGAAGTGGATAGAATTTTTGCCCTTTTTATGTATGGTGTAGATGATTCTTTTACACTGCAGATTTTAGACAAAGTCATCTAAGTCCTTCCTGGTCCATGATGTGTTGAAACACCTATCTTATATGTGGCATGCTACGCAAATTTTTCACCCTTTATTTAAAGAAACTTGAGGGAAAGTCAAACCCCATAAGCAGCTGATTTTCTTTATTATTTAAATAGGAAAAGCATCTCAAAACAAATATATTTTTTTCTATTCTTTATAGTGATCTTTTAAATTATATATTTTGAGATTTGGGATTTTAGCATAAAACTTCAATATTGGAAAGAATGAACAAGCAGTGGTCAAACGGACTTTCGTTTGTTTTTTGGCATAGGGAATTGGTGTTTAAGTGTGCCACCTTGTCTAGTCTAGACGAGTGTTCATTAAGCTTTTAGGCTTAGAAAAATCCTCCAATACTTTGGCATTATGGCTTGTTACAAGAAAAATGAAACTGGACTCCTAAAGTCTCTAAAAAACCTCAAAAAACTAAACTCAACAAAACTAAACAAAAAACTGAAAAAGAAAAAAGAAAAGCAAACAAAAAAAATAAAAATCCCAGGGGAAGTAGGTAAGGCAGAAGAACTAGCAAAGAATACCATGTTGGATTTCCTATTCATTAGAAGTTTTATAAGAGAACCAATAGTATTCACATGTACTTTGAGAAGGATTGCTTGAAGCATATTTCCCCTAGAAGGAGGCAAAGGAACCTTGTTCTAATGTTGTAGGTTATTCTGTCTTCGCAAACAATGAGATCTCAACACTCACAAAGCAAAATCCAATGCACAATGTTCCATCTTACATGGGACTATGAATGACAAAGAGCAAGGCAGATAATTAAGTAGTTCCTATTCCAGTTCTCTCTTGCAGGTGTTCTCAAGGAAAAACCACCCACTTTTCAGTTCACACTTACATAACATTTCTGTGCAGGAACATTCCAGAATGTCTAGGGCTCTGCAATACCTTTTGAAAACAGAATCACATGGTTTGATATATTTCTGTGCTCACATCTATAATCCTATGCATCTAAACCACAGAAGCATAGAACATCCTGAGTTGGAAGGGACCCGCAAGGATCTTCAAATCCAACTCCTAAATGAGTGACCCACACAGGGATCAAACACACAATACTTTTCTTAGCATAAGAAATAGTTAGCTAATCCTCGCTCTTATTGAACACTTTAAACACTAGTTCAAAATCCTTTAATATATTCTTTATCGGTCAACTGAAAAATATATTTATGTGCAAGCACCAAATTTATGAGACACTTTTATAAGTTCATCTGGATTTGTTCCTCACCACAATACAAAACTTAGTGGCTTCATTTTATTTCTCTCCTTGAGGGTCCTGAAGGCTCTTAAACTCTCATTACTAGTAAGAACTTCAGGGCAAAATACAGAGATACAGCTAGTTACTGAACTTCCAAACATAATGTCATTCCAAAACTGTTTGGGATATGACATGATTTATGACAGCAGCAAATAGCTTTCTGTAATGAACACATTTCTGTTAGTAAATCTGTACTTTATAAAAATACAATGAGGCAAACTGGCACCTGGTCAATCATAAGAATGCAAGAGGTCAAAGATAGATTCAGTTTTAAGATATTGCAATGAACAGTCCTCTTCCTATTTTTAAAGTTCTGTCATAACAAATTCTTAATAATAAAGACCATTAATATATGAAAATCTCTATCTGTAACATCTACGTATCATTAGAAAATTATAGCAAAGAATATATTTAACTAAATATGTATTTTCTAAATGAAAGTATAAATACAATGGGATGTTATATTTCAAATGTTAAGAAATATCTGTAAATAAAAGACTATTTTTGAATCTTTCATTATCAGTAGTAGTATAAGTTTAAAAGATCATCACCCACCAGCCTATCAAGACTTAATAGAGAATTTTGATCCATATTTTAGGATAGCAATAACATAAAAACAAACAAACAACTGATATAAACTAATATACCCTAATATTTTACTTACTGAAATAAGGCAATACAAATTTAATCTTAAATTTTCTTTGGCTTCTTGGTCTGCTATTCCTTTTCAAGGAATGAAGGACTGTGGTCTCATAGAAACAAGAAGGCTAGGAAAGGCAGATTGTGGTTCTGACTAACCACCAACTCTTCATGCTGTTGTCTTTTTTCTTAATATAATGGGAGAATTGCTTACCTCAAAGAATGTGTCATGTGTTGCACTTAATAAATGTTAACAAAATGCTTAGAGTCTCAGAAAAGTTCTATCTAAATGCCAAATATTATGATAAATAGCATTCTTCATTTTAGGCAGACTATTATATTCATTTCAAAAACTCATTTCTCTACAGTACAGTGGCACATCTAATTTCTAGACTAATAGTATTCTATATGGAATTCATAAGTGTTCCACAGAATAAAACAACACATTATTCTTTTCCTTTCAAAATACATCAAACATTTTTGCAATAATTTTGACAGAACTCAGAGGGTTAGAAACATAACATACTTGACCATCTCCTTCTTATCATTTTACCGCATGGCAGATTTAGCTGCTCTGAATAAACAGATCTGACACTCCCAAAGAATGCAGACATGAAAATAAATTAGCCTGGAGTAAGCTGCTGCATAGAATAATAGCGTGGCTTCAGAACGATCCCAGTCTTTAAAAGCAAGGTATCAATTAATTTAAAATTAACAGTATATTAAGAAAAGCTGCACCGGTTTAAAATGACAGCACTAAAACTGCCTGGTAGTAATATTCACATGATGTCTATCATGTGTCTGTATGAGAAGTATATGGCTTCACAGAAGCATCAAGTAATTGCTAATATCATTTGTATGTCATTCATTTTATGAATGGCAAGGATTTATGATTTTCAAGGATTCAGAATCAGTTAGAGCCTTATACTTTAAACATGTCAATAGGAAAAAAGTCACTGGTAAGATTACAAGATTACTAGTTTTCCTCTGAAAGCTTTGATAGAATTTTAGTCTGAGTTTCTAAATGATGCTCCAGTGGGAAAAAAATAAATTAATATATTTTACAATTACTTCTCCTGTAGAAAATTTTTGTTTCTTGACTGTCAATCCTGAAAACTTACTCTAAAAAACCCCTGGAGATAATCCTGTCCCTCAGAAAGATCTGTTTCCAGAGTGTTTTACAGTTAATTTTCTAGGAATTATTTCTTGAAGGAAACAAGTTTTTTTTTTTCTTTGTGTCAGTGTAGGTGTCTATTTATATACACAGATGTTTATTAGGCTTAGTAAAATATTCAGACTGGAAGTCATGGGACAGCAGTGCAAGCACCTTAATCACAAAAAGCACTGAAGATGAGGGCTCATTCCTATTTTCGTTCTTTTGCACCCAAATCATGGGAACTGGGCTCAAAAATGTGTTTGTGCATGTGCCAGAGTGTAGGGGGAACAGGAGACATAGAAACATATGCACATTTCATTTATATTAAGAGTAGACATTTTGTTCCTTGAATAAATATTCTGCTTTCAGCAATTCCTAAGCCTGTTTGTTTAGACTACACATGAACTAAAGATTAAAATTCAAAGGAGATTTGACGTAGAAGACACACTGTAATGACAAATTTATTAATGGGTGATTATGCTCATTCTCAGAATGTTGTCATTGTACTTGCCAAGAATCCTTCCTGAAGAAACCAAAATCACGGTACGAATGGGTAAATAAAGAAGATTCCCACAGTAGGGGAATATCTAACTGAAAATGCACTTTTATTCTCCAGACTACGATCCTGGAGATAACAAAAGGCCAGTAAGTACTTTAAGGGATAATTATGATTTCCAAACAAAACTTATATAATTTTTCTGCTGAAAACTATTCTTGATGAAATTTATTTTTGAGTTCTAAGGCAACAAGAGGAATCCTCTAACACAGTACAAAGATCTTCTGCAAAAGATCGAATATAATTAGATTCCTCTATTTAGTGAGGAATAAGGGATAATTTTTTACACTTTAAACACTCTTTGAGAGCATTCCAAATGGAAATCATAGTTGTTTCCTAAAAGGAAAGGATATCTAAGGCAGACTAAAGTAACTGCTGAATTACTCCTGAAGAGCGGGCAACTCTAGCAGTCTAGAGAGAAAGAATACAAAGAAGTGAAACAGAAGTTGAAGTGCTACTGAAAAAAAAATTTCTTCTGTAAGTCATCTCACTTCTCACAAAGGCCCTGAAACCTTTCTCCTATTCATCTCTTCTAGTGCATGAAATTTTGGGTCAGAATTTTTTGAACAAGTTTAAAGGAGATGCTGTTGTTTTCCCAGCAGAAGTATGTCACTGTTCTTCAGCAAATCCTATGGTGTTCTCAACCTCCAGTGTACTAATCAGAACAACTTCTGTAGAGTCAGCCTGGATGTTACCATTATTGCATTTGCCTGCAGAATACGTAGAAAGGCAACTTTTGTAAAATTTTTTCTTTCATCAGTATTAATTATATATGTATCATAACCTTGCAGCTCCATAATACATTACTGACACTGTTAATAAAGACATTGCAAGCTTTATACCCTCTGCACTGAGGTTTGACAGACTTTCTCTCTTTAGCTGAACTTTAGCTGAACATGATTTAGCAGGTTGGTTTTTAGCAGATTTTTTTTTTTTTTTTTAAACAAATGGCCAGGTGGCTGTGGCTATCTTATCTTTATATGGCAACACCACAGTGGTTTAATGACTAACATAATGATGCTGTATTTGGAAATATAGGCCTGGTATCACAGCTGAGACCTTAGGAAGGGGAGACACAGGACGTGGCACAGAGGTGCACCTCCAAAGGATGATGAGTTGAGACACAGGGTGGCACTGGAGACATGGCTGTAAATGTTCACCCATGGTCAGCTATTGACTTCAAAACATTAAGCTTGAAAAAACTGATCTTTAGATTAATTAAAAGAAAAAAGAAAAAGAAATGGCTACCGATAAATGTAGGTGGCAATATATATGGTCAGTTCAGATGTAAACTGCAGATGCAGGCAAATGAAAAAAAGAGCAAAGTTATAAGAGCATTCCAGAAAACACAAAAGCAGATCCTAGGCTGAGAAAGAAGAAAACATCAACAAGAACCAAGAGAAGACCTCCAGGTCTGACAAGTTATCATAACATTCACTACACAAACATTAAAATACAAGTACAAATGAGCTCTGTAGTGCTGCATCATGACAGATTCCCAGGCAGGGATTTATGGAGACATAGCAATAAGCAGTTGTAAACAAGAATAAAGAAATCAATTCCTTTACTGAAAAATAAAAACATAGATATTTATTGAATAGAAGATTTATACTTAGGTATAGAATAGATATTTATATTTATGCTAAACTCAAGTCAGCAGACTATTTCCCTAATAAAATAATTCCAAAAATGAGAAAAGACCTGTCAAAGTAGAAAAGAGGATTTAATCTCTATCCATAATTAGAAATCTGTGAGAACTCAACAGTCCTGTCCATGTCATGACTATTGAGTCTCAAATGGCACCTAATACTTACACTTAGGCAACTAAAGGCTATGTCTACTGATAAGACAGCAAAACAATTTTCTGGAAGCTACTGTTAGGTACAGCTGCCATGACACAGGATCTTTAGAAAAACCCACAGCCTTCAGTAAAGACTGCTGGAAATGGGAGGTATCAGCACTCAAGAACATTTAAAACAGCATTTGACACTGATGCAAAACAACTAAATTCTGCCATGAATGACCTGAAATATAAGCTGAATAGTTCAGTATTTGGGCCAATAAATACAGATATTTTATTCTTGAATAGAATTTTACTGAAGAAAAGAATGTTTGTTTTAAATAAGCCTTTGATTTTTTTTTCTAAGCTGGAACTTCTATTATTTGTAGAGTCACGAATTTTCACTGTTCATTTTTAACCAAAACTATGCTCCTACATAGAAAATTGCAATTCATACTAAAATGATTGACAGCTTTACATGTGAAGGAACATGAAAATGTGCATGAAGAAGAGCTTCAATGAAATAACTTCATTTTCAAATGTATTTCCAGAGGCTGTTTTTCAAGCAGTCTAGTACAGAGGCTGAAGCTATAGTCCAAACAACCAAACCAAAGACATTTTCAACAGAAACATTAAAATAAATCCCAAAAAAAGCTTGTAATTCATTGGATTAAAGCTTCCTTCTTTATGAAAATCTTTTACTGAACAAATCTCACTATAAAATCAACCACTGGAGAAAAAGCTATGCTATAGCAATCAGGGTAGGGATGAGTAACAACTACATTCAATGTGTGGGCACATTTTGGAGAAAATTTTCTTGCCTTTTAAAGATTCTACAGTCAGTTCAGCACAGCTTCAAATATGTAAAATGTGTTTTATGATTGGTTGCATTCTCATCCTGAAGCAGCATTTTCCTGGCTCAAGCAGAAGGAGGATCAGAGCTTTCCTAGCAGTGGATCTGGATGATTAAATTGCCTTATGCAATAACACATTCATCCAAGTACTTATTTAGTTACAAAACTTAATAGGCCTATTGCAATAAGAATTACCATATTCTAGAACTACATTACAGGGCATTATAAATACAATTGATGGATTTACTGGTACTACAGAAATTTCTGTGTATCCAGAAAGACATTTTGAAATACTCTCAAAAGACTAGATGGTAAAAAAATCCAAACCTTTCACCTTTATCTTATTACATCTGAAGAAGTTTCTAAAGGCTATTTCAAGTACAAAGTTAAAAAATTGAGAATTTGAAGATTCTAGTGTATATATGAAAAAGGAAAGCAGAAGAGCATGCTTCAAGCAAAGTGGATTAGCAGAGTACAAAGGTTATATTCTCATCTGATTCTGCATGTTAGTGTGATGCAGAATCATATTAACTTTTTATGTCTCTCTTTCCCTTTCAGGAGAACGATGATAGCTGAGTTTGTGTTTATAGTCTCATTCTTAACTCTGGAGGCAAAGGCTGTTGATGACAGACATGCTTAGGCAACTATGAGTATTTAGCATGCAGTTTTCTTAGGATTTTGCTTTATATGCATATGTGAAAGGTCCAAGTTCTCAACATAATTTGAAGAGCTCAAATTTGTGTCTATATTGGATATGTTTGCAAAAGGATCACAGAAAATAAGTTTATTAACAAAAAAGGAAGGACAAAGTATCTAACACATCTGCATGCATAGGCTAAAAAGAATAACCACATACCTGTGTGTTCTTCCTCACTTCCTCACAAGAAACGTTTAAGGGAGTAACTCTTTTCCATATGATTCCTGATTAGGAACTGGAGCTGAGATGCCTCTCTCCTTCATTTCAAATGATAACGCACCTTTTTCTCTATAGAGTATCTCTCCACTCCACCTGGAAAAAAAGATACATTGGATGAGCAAATAAAATAAATACTAATCCTGTTTTAAACCTCATTATACTATGACCATTACAATTACCTGGAAATATGCTTCTTAGAATCTGCACTTTCTGACTGTCAGGGAAGCAGAATGGTTTCCAGGACAGACACTAACAACTAAATTATATATTAAAACCAGAATCTACTGAAGTACAGTAGATAATGTGACAGGTCATATCACCATTTTACATTAAATATCAAAGCATCCGTAGACATCCAGAGACACAGTTAGACACTTTTACCCTCACTTGTTTGGATGCAAGTCCGTAACAACAACACAGTGACAACAGAAGCATCATTTCATTTGATATGTTAAAAATGGTGAAGTGCTTTAACTGCACCTTTTCCTAAAATTTATTTTATTTAATTAAGAGGTGGACATTTAATTCAGTTGTCTTGCTCTGTGATTAGATTTTTAAAAATTAACTTAATGAATTCTGCTTCTTCTGCATCACTGTTAGAAAGGCTCAAAACAGAGTATTTAAAAGGTCTAAAAGTAGGATTCTACACTGGAGAGAGTTAAGGCATACAACAGGACCAAATCTCTCCTATTCATCAGCAAAAATTTTTCAGATAAAAAAAAAAGCCAAGCAAACAATAAATCCCCAGAAAACATAAAACAAATGAATGACAGTCCTACCACTATTGTTTTTAGGAAATAAAATGGCAGACAATAATACTATTTGATTAAAGCTTAAAAATCCACAATGTATTTCAAATCCATAACTGCAGCAATCCACCATAGTCCTCATAGGGTAATAATCATAGTTTATAGTTAACATCAATGAGGAGTTTAACCCGATTCCTTTAATTCTAGCTTCTAATGCAGGTTACTATTTTATTCAAAGTATAGATATTGCATAGTTTCTTCACAAATGAAAAGAGAAACAAACAAGAGGACCATTCTTTCTCCAAAACCAGGATTCTAACTAGAACTGTCAGGTTACATGAGCTGCTAGGGTAACAGACCTCTATCAGTGAGACAAGATGACTGTTAAAAGTATCTTTATCTGAAAGGTATACCTGCCCATGGCAGTGGGTTGGAACCAAATGTTGTTTGAAGTCCCTTCCAACCCAAACCATTTTGTCATCCAATAATTGTCAAGCTTTTAGTTATCTACTGTAGTCTAAGATTTAAAAAACAAATAAACTGGATTTTCTGCCTCCAAGATTGTTTGTTTTAGTCAAGACAATGTTGACATAATTACTTAAAAACAAAGTTTGAAATAAAAGATAGTTTGGATATGTCTACTTGTCTCATTTATATGTTTTTTCTAGTTTTAAAGATAAATATTTCTATGTATTGAACATGTTTTATTCCATATTTACCTCAATCTTTGTTAGAAACTACAATTTTGGAAAGCTGTAGTCTATCAATTCCTTTTCCTTTTTTTTTTTGATTTTTTTCTCCAGCTGAATTTATCTCCCGTTTAATTTCTAAGAGTCTCTTCTGGTGAACTGGAAAGACAATAAACAACACCTCTCATTAGGCAAATATTTTGTTTCAATGGATAGACTATTGATTAAAAAATTAGAACCTCAACATATTAGAAATAATCATTAATTACAGCTAAATATTAGTTCAGTAATAATTAGCTCATTACGGTTTACCTCAGCTTTTAAGTGTTTATAGTTTTTAGTGCAGTAATTGGCAAGCTGAAATAACTTGTCTGATTATGATTCCAGTAGTTTCTTCCATGTATCATTTCCTTTAGACATTGTCAGATACCACACATCCAATTTTTCATTTTAGTATCTTTGTCTTAAACGCAACTGGTCCTTTTATTACTGAGTATATTTAAAAAATTGAAGACACCAATTTTATATAAAATTTCAACATCTCAAAGTTTTCAGTATCTTCTGAGGAGTACATCAGAAAAGCATTCTGTAAGTTAATGAAATTAAAGTGAATATGATTTCCAATGAAAATTAGAATTCATGTGTTCATTGTCACTGTCATAATTAAAGACTGTAAAAATAAATAAAAGTATGGAATAAGCTCTTTTTAGTTAGCATATTTCGTACATTTTTCTCAGTGAACTCACCAAAATCAATTTTTGTCTTGGTTTAAAGACGGATATCTGCTAGGAAGGGGCAGGACCTCCCTAGAGATGGAGAATTCAAATCCCCTCCCTCCAAATTATTCCAATTAAAAGGAAAATTAAAGGAGCTTTCAGGCAGAGTTATGGGGGTAGGAATAACAGTTCTTTACTAATATATATGACAAAACGACAAACAAACAACAACTACAGCATCAATAATAAACAGAACCAAGAACCTTGAGGGCTTTCTTTTACAAAAGCCCAGAGCAGTTTGATCTGGATGCCCCTGCAGGACTCCGAGAGGCCGAACTGGAAGGAAGGAAAAGTCCCGGGCTGGTGGATGAGATGAGGAGCTCTGCGCTGGCAGCTGGAGGCAGGGGTGTCCCGGCAGGGCTGGGCAGTGCAGGGCTACAGAGTAGCAGGAGGGTCTCAAAGGTCCGAAGAAGCAGCGGCGGTGGGGGGAGAGGCTGAAGAAAGCGAGTTCAGGATTCCCGGGTACAGGAGCAGATGACGATAGATTTCCCAGGACGAGGCAGAGGCAGAGGGCAGCCTGACCGTCCTCCTCGGCGCTGAGAGCAAGAGTGCCTCCCCCTCCCCCAGATCTGTCTTTTTTGCCTTCCCCAAGGCTCATCATCTCTCCCCTCTGAAGGACACTCCCAGGGACTCAAAAACAATAGGTGTAGCTTCGTGCTGCCATATCCCTCAAGCACTCTTTTTGTTCTGACTAAGTAGTCATTAAGGCTTCTTGGAAACTTATGGGAAAAAATTCTGTGAGAAGAAAAAAAAACCAAATCTAACCCCCAACAATTTTGTTTCTGGCCAAGAATCTGACTGCAGCAAAATATTTTAGGAGAACTTTTCGGATCAGGTCTAACACAGTAACAGTATGTCCCTGAAAGCAAACTAGTGTGCACTAGATGGATGATCTGTATTTAAAGTGACTGATTTTCCATTTCACTTCAATTTGCCTACGAGATTTTCTGAAAAAATATAGAAAATAGGCTCACAGTTTGAAAGCAGGCAGAAGCAGATATGAAATCCTACACTGCCTGGCAGAAAGGAGACCTGGACCTCCCAGGACCCAGTGCAGTTGGAGTCCTTCAGCCTTCAGGCACAATCTACCACCAGATTCTTGGCTATATGTATCTCAGCTCAGAAAGTTCGTGGGTTATGGCTACAAAGATACTATTATTTCTTGATACCAATAAAGCTTATTCATGTGGTGATGAAAGTTATACTACAATGTTGCTAAGGTTATCAACTTTTTACTTATGCATAATTATAAGCCAAGTTCAACTTACTTTTAAAACAGGTATTAATAAAATTCTGTGCTGCAAAAGTAGTCTTGTTTAATCAGTGAATAAAATGGCATCAACTACTGTCAAAAATATTTTAAAAGGGCAAATCAAAATGACTTAGGGGGTTATTTGAGAAAAAGTGTAACTTATTATGAATCTTTCATTATCTGATGCATAAATCATGGTAGAAAAGCCTGTACTGTAAGCTAACTCAGGGGATCTTGGAAAGGTTAAAGCCTAGATAAGTAATGAATGAGTGAAGGAAAAAAGAAAACCTTTTCCTTGGTGAGGTAAGGTATTGCATCATGACAGATTTTGTATAGAATAGATTTATTAATATCCTCAAGCAAAATTTTTCTAAGGATCTTGCTCATTAAAGGGTAAAAATGGACTTGTGCTGTCATCACCTGCTGCCTCTACAGTTAATAGATATTTCTTAGTCCAAGGTTTCTCTACATGTCTACAAGTTAAAAGTAACTCTATAACTCTATTTCCTCTCTTCCTCCAAGCATTTTGTCCTCTTGGTTCCCTGTCTCCACAAAAAAAACCCCAAAAAACCCAACAAAACCGAAAAACCCCACCCCACATAGCTCAAGATTTCTGCAGGGTTTTAAAAAGAAGTATAGAATCATTCTGCACTATTCCTACCTTCCAAGTTCAAGTCATTGAACAAAGTTGCATTTTTAAGAGTTGAAAGAATGGTTGAAAAAGAGCCCTTAACTTACTCTTGCAGATTATTTATTAGATATGTCACACTCATTGTTAAAGCAAACAAGTAACATTCCCATAGACTACAGAAGTCCATGTAGATACAACACAATGCCTTCTGATGCTCAGAATGTTCTCAACAGTCACAGTAGGGACACTTTTTTGGTAGAAAGAAAAAAATTACAACTTCTTACCTCTGATCCAACTAAGGAAAGAATATTGATATACACTATAAAAAATATTGATATATATTAAAACATTACACCACTTTATTACCTCTTGTTTCAGCCAAAGTATTTTGAATTCATCCACCTTGGAAAGAAATTTACACACAGCCTAACCATAATTTGATCGTGGAAAGGATAGATATTGTATGTATTTCAAATACTATATTTATTTCAAATATAGTGAGAAAAAGATCCTAATGATGAAAATGCTGAAATGAACAACACAATGTCAAGTAACCATACTTCTAGGAGATGCGGTGATTTATACTGCACATCTCTGTATTGCAGAGTTCAGTGCCATATCTTTCAGATGTGAGACATTTTACCTGCTGGATCTACTTGAAAGATTGAGATTGATCTTTTGGCCACACTCATAATTTCGTCCCATCAGGCACATGACACAATCCAAGCAGCTAAAATCCATGAAAAGTGTCATTCAACTGCAGACACACTCCAGGAACTCTGTGATTTTGTTTTCTAGTCTGTCTGGCCTGTTACCCTGCTCCAGTTTCCATCTTTGTGTTACCACCCCCAAAGTGGCCTTAGTATTCCCCTTTGCTCCCCTTTCTCTATCTTGTAATATAGATCATGACCTTTAGCCTGACTGTGGGCCAGGCTCTCAATCTAGCCTTTTGCCTCATAATTTTATTGCTTTTCTTATCTAGTACTCCTGCGTAGTTTCCTCTCGGTTTCCTAGCTTTTGCCTGCCTTACCTTAAGCAGTATTACGTCTTCTGTTACCAGCCATCCCTAGCTCTTGGTCACTGTCTCACCTACCTTGTAGAAATTCCTCTGTTTGTATATGCCATAATATTGAAGAGCATGCATATTTGTTTTGCTATACTAACACACAGGAATCCATGGAAGACAGTAACTTAGAAGGTGTAACGCAGTATATGCAGTCATGATCTCTAGTTATTTTGAAAACAGAGATGGATATGGGAAAGAAGAACTATTTAAGGTATTGTACTATATTATAGAGATTCTGTAAAGGTACCCCAAGCAGATGAGCACTGAGAGTCCCATTGAACAGAACAAAGCTGATGGCTTCATTAATTCACGACACTTTGCAAAGGGTGCAAAACACCACGTCACTACACTGTACTTGTCAATTGTGGGAATGCTTTAGGAAGAAAATAAAAGACCTGCATTATCACTTAGTGTAGATAATTTTGAGAGTGTAAGACAATATATAGTAAAATATTAAGGTCTCAAACCTTGATTTTTGAGTTCATATAGATGTTCTACATGACATAAATCCGTTGTTTACCCTTGGCTCAACAGACATTAATTCTATATCCTGCTACATAGACCATTACTTCAGATGGTGAAGAACTTTGTTCATTACCTGGCTTTGAATCAAGTGCACAAACCCTTGTGCATAAAATAGCTTTCCATCATACACATTTCCAACTTTTAGTGGCTGTCCCATCCAACAGGCTAAAGTTTACTCTCACTTGGGTCCATAATACCACCTTAGGGACACTTCTGTGGGAAGTAAATAGGTGAAAGGTGAAATTCTTTCTCAATTTTGTCAGTTCTAGAGACAGTTTTCTCATTCCATGAAAAGTGACGCTTTACTCAAATAGTTAGCGAGGGCAGAAAATATTCCTTCATCTGGTTGAATTCTAGGTTTCATGTTTATTTTCCAGCAAACTGTGGTTGTTGTATTACAAAAGCATGTAAATGAATGCATGAAGAAGCTCTCAAAGGTTTAGCAATTCATTTGTTAAGAATCCTTTCACAAACACTTACTGAAGGAATATTTTATGTCCATCTAATGACCTAAGTTATAAAATGTGCTCATTAGAATTCATCTTAGGTAATCAGAAATATTAAGAAGTTATGTCCTGTTACACAATGCAGGTTGAAGTCTCTGCAAATTCAGTATTTTCCCACAAGATGTTTATATTCATCAGTGCAGACATGCTGAACCGTCAGGCTAGCATAAATATTTGCTAATCCATTTTGATAATGCCAGCATTATTTAGGTTATTCAAGTCATTAGCTAGACAAAACAGGAACTGCAAACATGTGAGGCCTTTTTCCACCCTGATTAATTTTCTTAGTACTTAATCTCTGAGGTTTAAGAGATCCTACTTGTTTTCCTTTTCAATGATTAAAAATACTTCATCTACTATTTACATACTTCAGCATATTTCAGGCAATATGATGATTTCCATTTCTTATGTATTGTGACTCCCTTTTTATAATGCAAACTCTGTCAACATCTTAAAGGTCTCTTATGTCAGCATCTCCTGACAGGAATGTAAACCTATGAGTGTGGTGAAACTGTCCAGTGTGGGTAGTAAAACTCTTACTCACAAAAGAATTGTGAGGCACGCCTAAAATTTTTTAAATGTTGGAGGAAAAACAAAAGTGGGGGGGAGATCTGCCACTTCTTAATAAGCATTGATAAAAAATAAAAAAGCGGTAAGAAATATAAAAAATGGTAAAAATTTTAAAAAGTAGGAAATAAAAAAAGTGGATGAGAATTGTTAAGCAACTTTACAATGGGACAGTTTTCTGAAAGATGAAGTGTTACCACTCAGAACTGCTATGCAGCAATTTTAGCACAGTCTCACAGAATCTGAAATTTCTGTAAAGTGATTCTCTGGGAAGTTTCCTAGTAAGAAGATTTTGAAACCAAAGAAACTCCTATGAAATCATCCAGTGAAATCATCAGAAAATGACAAAGATGGCGGGCATCCTTTCTTATCTAACCTTTGAAGAAAGGTGGGGTTTTTTTTAGTTCATAATTTTCTAGATCTAAGCAGTTTCATACACCTAAGTGGGATCCAAAACTAGGTGGAGAAATGCTTAAAAGAGCTGGAAGAATTCAATATGGCAGATACAGTCAAGTGTGTTTAATAACAAGCCATAGGACTTGTTTATTGAAAAGAAACATATGCAGTCACTCTAGGAAAACAAAGCTGATGGTGTTACTGGCAGTGTATTCTAAACATCTTTAAATACCTGAAAATAGGACCCTGGATTTTCAGCAATGTGCAAGTTTAATCCAAATGCAGAATTCAAAATTTCAATACAGATTATAATGTAAGGTATCCCATTTTGCTAAGAGTATACCAGAAAAATGCCAAATTCTTAGAGTCAATACACAAAAAACTGTATCGCATCTGGAAATAGGTTCATATCAAATATGTATGCTTTTTATCAGCAGAAAAACAATGATTATTCACCATTACAGAAGATATAACATGCATGGGAAAAAATATCATAATCTCATTGCTTCTTAGAGGAGAAAATAAGATTGGTCTTTGTGCAACTCACAAAGACTAATAATGTAAAATCACGTAGGTCAAAGATCCATTCTTCTTGTAAATCTATCCAGGAGCTGAAGGGATAAATTGTATATTAAGTCTTTCTCTTTGCAGTATTGAGTAAATTAAGGAAAATAGGTTCTGAAATAGGATCTGTATATTTTTCCTGCTTTGGTTCCTCTCAGTATTTAGGCTTATAGTCAGTTGTTTTGTGGTGTTGTGGCTTTTTTTGTTTTGTTTTTTGTTGGGTTTTTTGTTTGTTTGTTTGTTTGTTTGTTTGTGTGGGGTGTTTTTTTGTTTGTTTTTTGTTGGTTTTTTGGTTTTGTTTGTTTGTTTGTTGGTTTGGTTGGTTTGGGGTGGATTTTTTGGTTTTGTTTTTGTTTTGTTTTGGTTTTGGTTTTTTGTGGGTTTTTTGCTCACCTCTGTTATCTGGAGAGGTATTTGATCCTTGCCTCGGGCAACTCCAAAAAGTAGATGTTGACAGGGGATAGGAAATTCTGGCCACTAGCTACATGTTGTCATGTTTCAGCAGTAACCTCAGTTTTTTGTGAGGCAGGACTGTGTCCCAGACAGACAGAGAAGGTTCAGCTCGCGTTTAGAGTGCGGAGTTTGGCCCTTGCCCGCTGTAACTGTCACTAAATGCTCCATCATCTCCTTTCCAAACCACTGACATACCAAGCTGCCATAAGGTCACAGGGTAAAAAAAGTGTTCAGCTTGTCTACTCCTTTTCCCCCTGGAATGCATTGAGACACCAGATTATCAGATGGGCTATGGGTGACTGCACTTGTCAGGAGGCAGGTGGCAAAGAGAGTCTGTTGCAAAATCTCAGAAAATGGAACAGGTAAAGATGAAACACAGATATAAAATAACATATAAAGACTGACAATGCAAGAAATGGGGAGAAAAATTACACTAGCAGACTTCACATAAGATGCAAGAAATCCACGATGATCATTATTATCTACTTAAATGTCTCCACAGATGTTTCCTTCCAGTATTTGAAGCTTGTACTGAATAAAACACAAACTAAATTGACATTAGGTATTTACTGTGAAAACCAGTATTATCTGGGTATCAGTTGGTTCAATTTAGCAACAAAAACCAAATCCATCGACCATCAGAACTGCAGACTATTCTGAAAATTCAAGCAAAATAATTCTATCTATAAGCAAAAGCTCTCAGCAGAAAGACACACTAGGATTCCCAGCTGAGATGCATTAATATTTTAGTCAAGTCTTCCACGGCATTTAGTATAGAATGTATAATGCAACATTTGAAAAGTTGCCTGACTCTCTTAGGACTGTAATTATTTCTGTAATTTTGAAACCTGGTAGGATATGGGTAACGGCAGTAATTATAGGTCAATTTTCTTAATTAATTCAGTCTGCAAAATACTCATACAAGTAATAGTAAAACTTATTAGAATAGATTCATACCAAAATTAATTTGTAAAAGGAGACACTTAAACAATAACACAAGACTCTCCTTTGACCTCATTAATGAAATTTACAGTAAAATTAATGAAGTGATAGATATAGTATCACCTAGAGCAGTGGGATCAAATTCAAAATTTAATAGCATAATATGTTTTTACCAGAGTACAACCAGACAATGCAAAGGAGAAAAGAAAACTGATTTTTCTGGAAACAAATTTTCCTAATTAGCTTGAGCTACTCCTAAGATCTAAGATATTTATCAGCAGAACAGAATTCTTTGGCTTTTCACTTATTTTTGACAAATAAAATCAGGTAATCAGAAATTTCCATTATCCTTCCCAGTTTTCATTCATCATGGATGGAAATTTTTTAAAAAGACTGATTAAAAATAATAATAAAAAAAATAAAACAGAATTAAAAGTTGGAAATGAGGGCTATAATTTTTCCCACTCCCTTCAGCACAACTGAAATTACCAAAGTAGTTGAGATCATTAGGCCTGAACAAAATCTCCACGGAACCCAATAGGATAAAAAAGCCCCAAACTTTGCAACAATTCCAGAGGACTTTTGATCAGTATTAAAACTAATCTATCCTCATGTATTTTTTTACCACTGTGAACATGATTATCATAATTTGTTATGGATATTTATAATATCAGAAGTAGCTGATATCTAGTGTTATTAAAGAAAAACATCCATTTATGAAAGATATGAAAGGAAATAGAAAATAATATGTGAAAATATCTAACAAACTAAAACATTTTAGTTGATTGTTGAGCTTCTTTCAGTCGCATTTGCTAGGAAACATAGCAATTCATCTGATTCTGTATTGACAGGTACTCTATTGTATTAGAAATAAAAAGTTCCTGGGGGAAAATAAAAGTTCAGTTGGCTTCAGAGTTTGTTTCCAATTGAGCAACAAAGCCACTAGAAAAATGAAAAATTTAAAAATATAAAATTGAGAAATTTTAAAAGTAGTTCCATTTTTTATTACAAAGAAACTTTTTTTTCTTTAGTATTAACAGTTATCTCTCTCAGAGTCCTATGAAAGCAAGAGCAACAGATTATTTGTATAAATAACAGAAAATCTGTATCTAGTACTACACTGGTAAACAAAAATATAATAACTATTGGTGCAATCCTAGAACATGCATTAAAACATAGGTACACATCTAGAGATCTGGTATGAGCTAGGACAGATTGGTTCCACTCTGTCACATTTTGCATAGTTATGCTGGCATGAAGTGAATTCAAAATGAGTTCAAAACACAGCATGCAATTATCCAGCACTAGCAACATACAAGGTCCTAATCCTACCTTACCAAGCACAATCTATCACCACTGTGACGGCAAAGCTTAAAGACATTTAGAGATGAGAATTTTGTCTTTAATTGTAACTTAGGTTCTTAGAAAATCATTTTCTGACATATGCAGACCTCTATTTGTCTGAACAGTTCAGGGAAAACTTCAGGGGAAGACAGAACTTCTGACAAAGCCATCCTCAGAGCAGCTCTATTGTAACTGCAATGCTGAGATCGGCCCATTTCAGCTCATATCCAGCCAAAAATATGGGTTAAAATACATCGCTGCACTTTCTTACTTGCCAGAACCTAAATGGGTACACAATATGGCTTCACACAATGCTGCACCAGGGGATGTTCAGATTTCACATTAACAGGAAGTCCTTTGTTGCTGTGACCTCCTCTCCCAAATGGTTTGTCCCCTTTCTCCCCCACCTTGTTTTCCCTAGATGTCTATTGTCCTAGGGTTCATGTTTCTCTCCACCCATCCTATGTCCATCTTCCCAAGCCCTTGCCCTCTTCTCTAGAACCTTCCGCTGCACTCAGTACCCCATTGGTCCTTGCAAGTGATGTCCACCCCTCGTGTGCTCCCATTAGTTACAGCGATGCTCACTCATCCCTGGATCCCTCCGCGGTGCTTCCCTGATTGGTCATTGTACTGTACCCACCTTTGTCCAACTCCCGCTTATAAGCCAGTGCACCCTTTGTTCTGTGCTTAGTCTGCTCCTGAGCCCTTCGGGATAAATGTTGTTTTGGAGCCTCAGGACAGAGAGCCTCCCTTGTCTTCTTTGCTGGGTCCTCGTAGCTCCTGCTACATCCCTCCTGTCCTGTGGCAGCTCCCATGTGTTAATCACAGAGCTAGCCTGGGCGTTAGACGAGCAGGACGGCTACAGTTCCTCATTGACAGGGTGATCCAGCACTAGAATAGGCCTCCCAGGAAAGTGGTCATAGCACTCATGGTGCTACAGTTCAAGGAGCATGTGGACAATGCTTTTAGTCATATGATTCAATTTTAGGTACCTGTGTGAGGAGCAGAAGTTACACTTGTGGTAATTCTTATGGGTCCTTTCCAACCTGAGTATTCTGTGGTTCTACATAATGCCCACTGCTGAAACAGATCAGACTAATTGAGTCTGCCTGTTGTAACCATACTGAGATGTCTGGAACAAAAGTCCTCTAAGGAGCAGCTGAAGAAGCTGGGGATGATTAGCATGGAGGAAAGAAGGCTCAGACAAGAACCTAGCACTCTCTGCAACTCCCTGAAGGGAGGCTGTAGCCAGGTGAGGGTTGGTCTCTTCTCCCAGGCAACCAGAAATAGGACGAAAGGACACAGACTTAAGCTGAGCTAGGGGAGGTTTAGGTTGGACATTAGGAAGATGTTCTTCATAGAAATGGTGATAGGCATTGGAAGGGGCTGCCAAGAGAGGTGATGGAGTCACTGTCCCTGGAGGTGTTTATGAAAAGACTGCATGTGGCACCCAGTGCCATGGTCTAGTTGACAAGGTGGTTGGTCACAGGTGGACTCGATGATCTCGGACGTCTTTTCCAGCCTAGTGGATACAGAATAGATCTGATGGTTAAGACATCATCAGACTCCTTTGCACATGATAAACATCATGTTATGCTCATCTAGGAAATTCCCAGTCCATATAAGGAACCCTTCTACTACCCTACTGCAGCAATAGACTGGGAAGGCCTGAGATAAAGTATAGATACATTCCTAAAATTCTGTATTCATAGTAGTTCCTCATTCAACAGTAACATCCAGATTGCTTCAGCACAAATTGTGAGAACTGTATAATGCATTTTGGTTTGGCTAATAATACAGGAACTTGTATTATCCTTTTATCATGATCTATAATTAAATACAAGTCAAGTGGGATCTTCTTTAGTTCTGTCTGTCAAAGGATTAGAGGAATATATTTATTTATATTTGTTGCTGTCATTTTATCTTGCAGGAAGGACATTCAGCAGCAAAGTATTTATACTTTCAAATTTATGATTTATCATAAGAAAGACATAGGAGCTGGCTCTCAGTTCTTTGCCAAAGTTTGAAAGAAATTAAAGTATCAAACTGAAACAAATTTCCCATAATTAGTATTTTTAGTGTATTATTGTAACATATGACCTAATAAAGATCAAAGCCATGAGGCATTATTATGCAAACTGAAAATACACAGTTAGGAAGTCAAGAGAGATCAGTCATGGATCTTGTGCTATTTGCTTGCAGTTGTTCCCTGTATGCTGCCAGCTCCAGGCTGCTGGAAGCAAATATTGCAAAGGTGCTGTGCTCACTATCTCAAATGGACTATGCAAACAGGATAATGAGTGTATTTTAAAAATTCCTTTGGAGCATACTAATAAATAAATAAATAAATCTCATGCAACAAGGTACTGTCTTTGAAATTTCCCAGGCTTGTCAAATCATCTTGACAGCATATAGTGCCCTGTTACACTGGCTTGTTAGCTAAGGGTGAATGCCAAAATAAGAACTCATGACATGCCAATTATCCTGGCCTGAGACTCTTCATGACTTTCAATATTTCTCCAGTATAATGAAATGTTATACCAAATAAGGTATTTATGTGCAACCTGGGAGACCTTATAGTTCCCACAGATCAGAATTTATTTCCAAGAGTATCAACTTTGTATTTAATTCCAAAACCTGATTGTGTGTTATAAGTGTATATATGTATACATATATATATAAGTGTATTCAAGTATATATACGTGAAGTATAGGCTGATTAAATTTATTTCAATCATGATTGTTTTTCTGTTAGTAGGAATATCAAAAATAATTACTAGATAAAATCCTCCATCCATAGCACAGATAACTCGTGATGTTTTTTCCATAAGCTTTGAATTTGAAAGTTTTCAGCTGGAATGAGGTGATAAGTGAAGACCTATCAGTAAAGACTGTCTTAATTGTGTCTATAACACATTTCTGTGAAAATTTAAAAGAATTTTCTGTAATAATTCCTTCCCTAGCTAGTTTGCCTGAGTGTGAAAGGATAGGCAGTCTCTACTCATCAGTATTTTGCCCTAACATTCTCAGTCACATTTGACAAGGCTTGGCACTTCCAGCATGATCTCCCTACTTTCAGTGGATGGTTCAGGAGCCATTCAATTAAGTGGAAGGTCATTAGTATCAAATACTTGCTTGCACTAGCTACCTATATTTAAACCCATGCCAGTGCAAGATACATTGAAAATGAGACATATTCACTCCCATCACCATAGTGATGGTTTGTCATCTCTGTGGCTTTCCGTTGAATCTAACTGCTCCTCTTGAAAATTAATCCCTTGTACAGGAATACCAATAACATGAAAACTTTGACTTCTGAAATACAATTGCTATCGTAAACAAACACCCTCCAAAATATGCGTACAGATACTGAGCCCTGAAAGCTTCTTTTATTAATATTCAAATCACATAATTGCTTAACCCATAGGCAGGATTAATGAATGCCAAGAGATTCAAAAGTCAATGATGAACTGTAATTGTATTTATATATAAGCAGAATTATGTATTCACCTAAGGAAAGTATTGAGATAATTTGAAGAGGAATCCCTAACAATAGCAACCTACAACAAGAGAGAATGAGCAAATTATAATCTTTAAAACCAATGATGAAAGACTAAGCATAAGCTTCTTGTGGTTTAATGCTTAAAACAAATAAAATGTAAACAGCCATCTCCTTACATTGGAAATATGTATTTCTTAATATTAGAATAAATGCAAGTCATATTAGCAGAAATTAATATGAAGTTGCTTAGAGATATTTAATTCTTGGAATCTTCATTTGCCATGCTCTCAGGATGATTGTTGAAATTGTTTCCATTTCCAGAATGGGAGATATTATTCAATGAGATAATACAATCACTGTTCTCCCTGTCACTGGCACCTTCAATATTTTTGGAGCAGTCTGTATGTTAATAACTATATACTCCTGTTCCACATTTTCAAAGATTTTTCTTAGAAGTCATCCTTAGAATGACTGAATTACTGCACATGAAATTTTATTTATACTAGATGAAAGGTTGCTGAGCAAAAGAAAAACCTGAACATGCACATACTATAGGAAAAACTGTTAAGGTGGCAGCACTTAATAACAAGGACTGTTGAGTTTAATCAGCAACACCAGGTAACACTCATATGCTTGCAGAACAGAAAAACTGGACTACAAAGTCTTGTTTTAGAGCTTAAAGAATCTCAGCCCTAAATTATTAAAATCATGACTATTCTCAAAATTCCATTATTATTTACAACAGTCAACAGGAAGGAGTGTTGATATTGATATCCACCCTATCTGCCACCCAGCAAGGTTTCGAGCTTGAGTTTACAGAAATACTTATTGAATTGGTCTTCCTAGCTAATTTTTTTCATTCAATGAAATAACACCTGTGGAGATAATGATTCAATATAGTAAAAACTATTTGATTCAGGTTAAACTCAATTTCTAAAACCTATTAATTTCAGTGACATTTGAAGTTCAGCATGTTTTGAGTACCTTGCTTTGAAGTTCAGCGTGTTTTGAGTACCTTGCTGAGCTGGAATTGCAGGTTAGCCTGCTAGCAGGTATTATGTACATCACACAGCATCTAGGCATTCTTTCCTGACAACTGCTGTCAGTGTTCTGAAATATTAGACATAACAGTACCATGAAGTGTGTACCTCCATTTTAATGTTAAAAATATGCAAAATTTCAGGATCAATTTACACCTGATTGTCCTTCTAGCAGAAACATATACATAATAAGACATATAATGAGTTTCCACTGTTATAATGAGTTTTAAATGTAAAATATGAAATAGTGCCTGAGGTTGTAGCCTTAGCATATTTCTGGTACAGGTTTGCAATTGTCTTCAATATTTAGAAACAAGAATGATCACACATCTGTCAGCTCTTCAGAACAACCTACAACTGGGGAAAACTGTCAGTGTTCTTCAATGCAGTGAAAAACAGCCTAACATTTAAAATTATGATTAACAACTTGATGGTATTAATTAATAACATTAACATATGTAGTTATAACACTTAGGCTATATTTGTGGCATATCCTTCATAATGAGCTAGGAAATATATTAATACTTTAAAAAAAGACTCAAGGTTTGCATTTCTTAATCAATATGATAATAGAAAAAAAAATTAGCTGTTTCTTTCTGCATTGTTACAGTGGGAGTCAATATCAATATGAGCATTGTCCCACTTGGAAAACCAAATAATAAAATTTTCATCCATAAGACAAAAATCTAAGGTTTATGGTAAGCTGGTGTTGGGGGTTAGATTTGGTTTGGTTTTTTTTTTCACTTACAGAATTTTTTTTCCCATAAGTTTCCAAGAGGCCTTGATGACTACTTAGTCAGAACAAAAGAACTTGAGGGACATGGCAGCACAAGGCTACACCTATTGTTTTTGAGTCCCTGGGAGTGTCCCTCAGAGGGGAGACATAACTCAAGCTCTGGGAAAGGCAAAAAGACAGAGCTGGGGGAGGAGAACTCACTTTTGCTCTCAGCATCAAGGAAGACAGTCAAGCTGCCCCCCCTTGCAGGAAGAGTTCGCGGCCCTCACTCTGCCTCTGCCTCATCCTGGGAAATCTACCGTCATCTGCTCCTGTACCCGGGAATCCTGAGCCCGTTTTCTCCAGCCACCCCCCACCACCGCTGCCTCTTCAGAGCTTTGAGGTTCCCCTGCTGCTCTGTAGCCCTGCCCTGCCCAGCCCTGCCGGGACACCCCTGCTGCTCCAGCTGCCAGTGCAGAGCTCCTCATCTCATCCACCAGCCCGGACTTTCCTCCCTTCCAGCTCGGCCTCTCGGAGTCCTGCAGGGGCTTCGAGAACAAACTACCTCGGGTGTTTTTGTTAATGAAAGCCATCAAGGTTCCTGGTTCTGTTTATTATTAATGCTGTAGTTGTTGTTTGTTTGTTGTTTTGTCATATACACTAGTAAAGAACTGTTATTCCTATCCCCATACCTCTGTCTGAAAGCTCCTTTAATTTTTTAAATTAGAATAATTTGGAGGGAAGAGATTCGAATTCTCCATTTCTAGGGAGGTCCTGCCCCCTTCCTAGCAGATACCTGTCTTTCAAACCACGACAGCTGGGCTCTTGCAACTTCTTTCCACCTGAATCCAAGCAGATCTCAGACACCAAACTGGAAAGCAGTCAGAAAAGCACCAGGAACCTTCACAGTGTCTGTACAAACTAATTGTGCTGGGAACCTCAGCAGCTGATGGTGTTCTGGTGCTACTGCTAATCACTTCTATGGAAAAAACCCCATCATTCCAGGAAGAAGCAACATCATGTGACAGATACCAAGTGTTGCCAGCAGTAGCTCCAGGTGCTCCTGCCAACAGTCCCTGTAGGAGGGAGCACAGCCCCCAAGGCACGCTGGCTTTGTCTGCCTCTGGCAGAGAAGCTCCCCGGGGCACAGGTCTCTGGGGCAGGAGAGGACACCGGCGCTGCCAGGGCTCAGGGGCTGGCAGGTCTGCCTGGGTGGGGACTCTGCCACACCTGCTGATTTCAGTACTCCCTGGGCCCCAGGGCTCAGAGCAGCATTCGTGCCCTGGCCCACACGTTCCTCGTCTGTGTGACACCTGCAGGTTTAGGATGTCCTCCAGCCGGGACGTGTCCCAAAGGGGCCCTGCCAGCTTCTGTGGAATGCCCTGTGCCCTTCCCGCTGCGGCTGCGTCGGCAGCCCTGGGGGCTCCTTCTGCTGCCCTGAGCCCACAGAGCAGGGCAGCGTTTGCTGATGGTTTGAGCTGTTCCTAAAGATCCTTGGGTTGTCTTAGAGACTTAGGGGGAGGGATTCCTTCCAACCTGGGTGGGCTGGGCTGTGGCCCCAGGGCAGGTGGGTGGGGCCGTGGCCCCTAGGGCAGGTGGCAGAGTGTGCAAGGGCCCTTTGTGACACGGTGCAGCACGGTCACGTTGGATGAACAGGACAGGGTGTCACATGGGCCCTTTGTGACGTGTGTTGACACAGGTGCTGGCGGTGACGCAGCCACACCACAGTGCTCGGAGCACGCGACGGGACAGGACGGGATCGAGCGGTGTTGTGAGGAGCCCCCCACAGCACACTCGTTTGTGTCTGACCCGGAGCTTTTCCGAAGCATTATTCCTGCAGTTGACCTCGAAGCCAGACCACAGCACTTGGTGACTTGTGCCCTTTCCGAGGCTTCTCTTTCTGCAGGTGCCCTTGAGGGCAGACCGTGGGAATTGGTGCCCCAGGGCTTTCCTGAGGCATCTCCCATCCTTGCCGCTGGTGCCCTCGAGGGCCCAATCCTTGAGGAGGAGTCTCCTGTCCTTGTGGCAGGAGCCCTCGAGACCAGAGTGCAGGACTCGCTGTCCTGTACTCTTCCCAGCACTTCAGTCTTGCAGCTGCCTTCCGGGCACGACTGCAGGACTTGCTGACTCGGAGGTTTTCCGAGGCATCTCTCCTGCAAGCAGCTGTAAATCCAGTGGCTGGCATGGAGCGTAGACCCCCGAGAGTGCCCAAGCTGGCCTGGTTGGAGGGGGAGGAGGAAGAAGGAGCCCCAGCTGGAGCTGCCCCAACATATGAGACTGAAGAGGTGGAGCAGTTCCAGCCACCGCAGGAGGGTGAGTGGCAGAGCTGGGCCACAGGACTGGTGCCTGCAGCCAGCTTGGCCCCATTCCATCCCATCCGCTGGGGACATAGCCCTGGACAGGACGGAAGAGGCGCCAAGGCTGAACCCCGCAGCGGCCGTCCTCCATCCCCTGGGGCATCCCGGGGCTGTCCCTGCTTGGGGAACGCAGGGCTGGGCTCTCTTCTCCAGCCTCTCCCGCAGCCCCTCAGCCCTGGCTGCGCTCGCTCTTTGCCAGGTGCAGCCGTGGACCGGACACAAAGGCAGCAGCCCACCCGTGGCCTCTTCCGCACAACATCGCAGGTACCTGCAGCCAGCCCCACCTGGGTTGGGGCTGCTGTCACTGCTCAGCGGAGCACCATGCTTCAAGCACTCCATGGAACATCCCTGGCTTCTCTGCCCTTCTGCTACAGCTGGTTTACAAATTCATCAAGAGAATTCGTGAGGAAGAGACCAGTGCCATGCGCACCGGGGTCAGAGGATACTCACACCACTTCAAAACCAAGACCAGTGCTGCCCTGCTGGATATGCTTGTGGAGGAGGGCTTTTCCACTCCAAAGCAAGTAAGCAGCCTGTGACCAGGGTTTGATCCTCCCAGGAACTGCTTGGCCTCCCAAGCCATGCCTGCTGGTCCTTGAGAGGCTTTGAGGCCCTCACAGTGTGGTGGAAAGCGAAGCACTTCTCTGGAGAAGTTGGGCACATCTCTCCCTCTGGCAGCTTTCCAAGTCTCTCTGTGCCTTATCCAGGTGCCTGCCTTGGTGAGGTACATCCACCAGTGGCTCACGGCCAATGAGTACTCTGAGCACACGCTCTTCAGGGCCCTGTTGGATCTCACCGATGCACAGCCCGCTGATGTGGTGATGACTCTCCTGCGTGCGGCCCCAGCATGTGACAGGTATGAGGCCCACCTGCCCAGAGGGCTCAGGGCTCCCCAGCCCTGGACCCTGGACAGCCGGTCCCAGGTGTCTGACCAAAGGGGAATTCCACGGCCCTCTGGCTGCTCCCTTTTCCAGCCCTGGCACGTCAGGCCCCGAGCCTGCTGCCATGTTCCCTCCCCGCCCCTCAGGTCCTGTCCCCACAGGGCTGGCCTGTCTGGGTGCTCCTGGTGAGGGGCAGCGGGCAGAGGCAGAGCTGGCTGCCAGCTCAGCTCCCTGCTGCTGCCCAGGCCATAGAGCTGTGTCCGAGAGCCCCCTGAGACAGAGCTCTGACCCCACAGAGCTGCTATGTCCATGTGGAAGACCATCATGTGCTCGCTCAGGACTGCAGAGCGTGTGCAGCTGGAACTCCTCAGTGTGCTGCAGAATTGGCCAAAGCACAGCACGTGCACCTCTGATGGGGACAAAAGGGGTGTCTTTACCCTGGCTGTGAGTTTCTGGAACTGGCCTTTGCTCACCGCAAGGCTGCCTCTCCACTCTCCTTCCCCCACTGCATCTCCCTGCCTCAGGCGCTGGGATGAAACCTGGCCGAGGGGCAGCTTCAGGGGCACCAGGCCTGGTGCTCCCCCTGCGTCTCCCCTGGGCCTTTCCATGCACCGCTCGGGGCCTGCCACAGGGACACACAGGCACCGAACGCTGTCTCGGGATGCTCTGTCCTTTGCAGGCAACTGTGGTGATGCGGAAGATCCTCCGGATGCCCTGCGTCCCACACATGGTGACAGTGTATTTCCCGCGCCTCTTTGTGCATCTGCTCTTCCAAGTGTTCTTCAGCACTTTGGATACACCAGAGGAGGTTGATACCTTCTGGAAGGCATGCCAGGAGCCACACAGCCTTGCCACTAGCCCCAAGAGGTGCTCCATCCCAGTCCGCCTGTGCCTGCCACATCCCCAGGGCAGGATCCAGGGCTCCCAGCGTGACCTGGGCTTTGCTCTGCACACAGGTTTGCACTGCAGACCCTGAAGTCGCTGCTCTGCCAAATGCAGTATGAGAATGTGGTGGTGTCAATGGAACGCAAGCACGGCTGGGATACACTGCTCTGTGCAGAGACCCACCACTATGCTGTGGGCCTGCTGGCCAGGTGAGACCCCCTTCTCCCCAGTGCCTCTGCCATTTGTGCCCTGTGCCTGCGGTGCCCCACACAGTCCCCGTGGTTGTGGGCCAGATGGCCTTGTCACTGAGGGTGTGCCAGAAAGACTGGAGATTCTGGGAGACGAGGATGCTCAGGAGCACCTCCCAAATGGCTCGGGTCCCCCTGTCAGGACGGTGGTGAAAGACCAGACCTCTGTGAGTCAGTCCTGGGAGAGGTTTGTCCCTCTAGCTCACAGTCTTGGTTGCTTTTTCTCCCGCCAGGGAGATGTCCCGTGTCTCCATACCCTTGAGTTCCCGGATCGCTCGCTACATGCTCCGCCTGCTCAGCACACAGGAGCCACGCTGCCATCTGCCCACCCTGGCGTTCCTTGTGGAGGTGAGCCTGAAGGCCAGCACTGCCTCACTGAGCTGCCTCCCAGCTCTCTGCCTTCTGGTAGCCGCAGCTGCCTGGCACGGTGCCCATGCCCTGTGCTGGTGCCTGGGCCTGGCCCTGTGCCGGTCTGAGCTCCTGGCAGCCAGGCCCCCTGCTGCGTTTCAGGTTCTAGGTTACCTGAACCTGAGTGAACGCGGTCGTAAAACAGTCCTGAAAATCCTGTCGAGGCACCTGCGGAGCGAGAGCAGGGAGAGGCGTCACCTGGCGCTCAGAGCGCTCCTTGTGCTCGCTGACGATCCCTCAGCGGTGAGAAGGGAGCAGCGGCTGAAGCCGTGCGGGCAGCGTGGGGCTGGGGAACGCTGGGGTCTCTTGGGCTGGGCTGGGCTTGGGGTGCTGAGGCAGCTGCTCCCAGCTCTCCTGCCTCCCGCTTCAGCTGCCCGAGTGCTTCAGGACAGGCCTTTGGCACCCTGTGCCCTATAGCACCAGGGTGGCGTTTCACAGACTTATTCCACACAGACTGAAAAGATGTGGAGCATGACTGAAAGTCTTGTGGGACTCCTGTGGGACCCAGATGAAGAAATAGTCCAAACGACAGTCATGCTACTCAGCTTTATAGTCTTGGACAAGGACATACCCAGACCCATGGCCCTGCCGCTGGTTGAGGCGCTCGTGCCGCTCTTCGACCACGTAAGGCTCTGTGCCCCCAGCCACGGCCACTGGGTGCTGCCCAGTCACTCGGTGCCACGTGGATTTGCAGGCCGGCACCCCAGATGAGCCCTGAGCAGCCAAGACTGAGGTCCTTTTTTTCCTCCTTTCATACAGCATAACAGCCAGGTGCAGTTGCTGGCCATACTGCTCTTCCGAACACTGGTGACTGTTCCAGTGGAAAAGGAAAAAAAGGCCCTGAAGACACACGTGCGCCAGAGCCTGCTTCCACTGCTCTTCCACTGCCATGACGAGAACAAGCCCGTGGCAAAGGTGAGGACTCGTGGGCTGCTGGTGCATCCCCCCGGGAGGGGGCTCAGCTGGCGCCTTGCAGGCTGCAGCCTCCTCCAGGCGTTGGCACAGGGCTGTGGTGCCATCTGCGCGTCTCTGCTGCTCTCCAGGCTTCTTGGGAAACGCTGCTTTGTGCGGCCAAGTTCCTGAAGAGGAAGGAGCTCGAACAACTGGTGAGGAAGAAGAAGCTGGGCAAGTTCAGCAAGTGCCTGGTAAGGACGGCCTGGAAGCCGCAACCTCAGCCGAGAGAAGCCCTCTGAGCGTGGTGCTCAGTGTGTGGAGCTGGCAGCTGTGGCCCCTGCCCAGTGCTGCACCCAGGGACGCCAGCCTGCGCCACACACGCTGCTCCCTTCCCTGGGCTGCGCGGGATCTTCACCGGGCTCCTGTGGCCCCGAGCCGGGTGCCGATGGAGACAGCTGGCCCAGCGGGGCTGGGGGGGCGAGGCGACACCGCGGCTCCCCGAGTAGCAGCCGGCCCTCTGCCCTCTCCAGAGCCCGGCGCCAGTGCCTGCTGGCCGGGCCTCAGAGCTGTGCGGGCAGGGGAGGCCGGGGCTGGGCGCAGGGAGAGCCCGGCTGAGGGGCCGAGCCCGCGCCAACCCTTTTCTCCTGCCGCTCTCTCCAGCTGGCCGAAGACAGGAGGCGAGCGGTCGAGCACCTGCACCAGGCCCTGGCGTACCTGGAGAGCCCACAGCAGCCCCTGCGAGCGGTGGCCGTCAGATTCATGGGTGAGCCACGAGCCCGGGCTCCCTCCCCGGCCCGCCGCGGCTCCGCCCCGGCCCCGGCTCCTGCCCCGGCAGCGGCAGCCGGGCCCGGCGCTCTGGAGCCCCGCCTGCCCGCTGGTCTGCTGCCGCCCTCTGGCAGCCGTGCCCGCCCTTGGGCAGCAGGGAGCGGCAAGGGCTCGGGCAGAGCCCTGCCGGGGCAGGACGCCGTGTGGCCGCAGGGCTGGCAGCGCAGCTGGCAGGCTGCTGTGCCGCTGGGGTCGTGACAGGCTCTGTGTTCCCAGGGATGGCCGGGCAGAGCCTGAGGAGGCAGCAGGAACAGCTCCAGCTCATCTACAAAGGTGAGTGGGGGAAGCGGGCTGTCAGCGAGGACTGGAGGCGGGATCTGCAAGCCCTGGCCCGGCTACGGAGGGCTCTGCTCCCTGTGCGGCCGAGGGATGGCGTGGGCAGAGCATGCAGAGGTTTTCAGGGACACTTGGGATTTTGCGGCCAGCAGCTTTGGGCTGATCCTGTTAGTCCCTGCTCTCTCCTGGCCCATGGCAAAAGCAGGCTGGGATGGCCCTGGCAGAGGACTGTCCTCGGGCTTCAGCTCCAGGAACTGACCGTGGCTCTGTTCCTCTCTTGCAGCCCTTGAAGGCATGGCCAGTGACGTCAGCCTTGCCATCAGCAGCCTGGCAGTTGAAACGTTTTACATGCTGCAGTCGGTGGAGAGGTCTAGGTACTCCGTGTTCGAGAACCTTCACGATCAGCTGCGAAGGGCATGGAGGACACGGCCTCGACTGTCGGGCCTCGGCTGGCTGCGCTGCTGGAGCTCTGCGGAGAGCTGATCCCGGACACTCTGTCTGCTGGGGCCACCTGAGCCAGTGGGGATCTTTTTTGCAATATTCTTCTTCTTCTTCTTCTTTTTCTGTAGTACATAAATATAGGATGTGTTATAATACACAGACTGCAAGGAGATTTCTTTGGTGCCCAGGGTGTGCACGGCGTAGGGGAAGAGGGGGGAAAGGGTGCTTGTGCTCAGCAAGCTGCCCGGGCGTGCAGTCTTGCAGGGAAAACGGCCAGAAGCCCCTTGGCCTTTCTTTGGTGGTTGTGCTGAAGCCTTTGCGCTGGTGACAGAGCGGGTGGGCAGGGGCCAGAGCTGTGGGGATCCCTGCGAGACCGGTGCCTGGAGGTGGCCACAAGCCCTGTGCCAGCCAGGAACCGCCATCTGTGTCCTCCGGCCCGTGTGTTGCTGGCTGGATTGCTGAGGGCTCCGAGGTGCCTCCTCTGGAGCTCCTGTGGGGCTGCACCGCTGCTGCCGGCCAGGTTGGCCGGGCTGCGGAGGCCCTGACAGGACAAGGCAGTGGGAAGGCACGAGGAGGATGTGCGAGGGGGTGGGTGGCAGGAGGCTCCAAGGGGACAGGGGGCCCCTGAGGGGCTGGGCTGGTGGGTGGGAAGCCGTGAGGAATTGGGTGTCAGAGGCCATAAGCAGCCCCCAGGCAGCTGTCTTGACACCCATCTGCTCTGGTGCTTCCCCAAAGCAACTCCGTGGCCTGCAGCAGAAGCCATTGGGGCCAGGCCTCAGCAGGAGGGTGGGGACACAACCGAGGTGCCCGGGCTGGACAGGGAGGGCAAGGCCCACCTGCTGAGGGACAGGAAAAGGTCGTGGGAAGTCACATAACCTGAGATTCTACTCCCAAAATGTTTCTTCTTTCCCCTCAAATTTACCTCGGATTCTGTCACAAGATTATCCCTATGTCCCCTCTAGAAATTACCTCAAACGTTTCCTCAAAAGTAATTTTGTCCCTTGCAGATAACCTCCAATTTATCTGCCAAAATGGCCACTGCATGTACTCCACAGATTACCTCAGGTTCCATTTTTCTCCCAGTCCAGTGATTACGTCAACTTTAACCCCGAAATGTTCATTCTGTGCTCTACAGGTGACACCAGGCAATTCCAGCATTCCTGTGCTCTGAAGTTCTCTTCCTCTAAGTTACTCCAGGTTTACCCCTCCAAAAGTGAAACATTCCCTAGTCCTGTGACAATACTGCCCCATCCTTGTGGGAATACAGCGAGGAAGCAGGACTCAAAGTACTGCTGAACTCATTACAGAAGTAGATGTGCTAGAGGGCCACAAGCCCTGGCAAGCGGAGGCAGGACCCTGAAGGAGGAAGAGAGAAGGGTGTGCTTGCTCTGCAGGACTCTAGGGGCCTGTGCAATTGGTGCTAGCCCATAGTTAAGCAATGTCACTAAGAAACATAGATCTGGTTGTTACGGTTGTTATTGTTTAAGCAAGAAGTTGTTTTTAAGTCATGCTTGAAAGGTCTATAAAGCAGCAGTGCATTCAATGAAGTCGGCTTCACTGATGCAAAGCATGGAGACGCCGTGCCCTCAGTGGCCCGACACATGCTCCCTCCTGGGCGTGTATGAGCGCAGGGCGGGCCCAGGTCACTTCCCGCAGCGCTTGTGGAAGGCCGCCCGGCGCCTCGGCCAGAGCAGCGGCCTCGGCGGGTTCGAGTTCCCGCCTCAAGTTCCCTGAGGGGACCGGCGGGGCGGGGCCGCCCGCGCCTGGGCGGGAAACGCCCCCCTGTGGGGGAGAGCGGGCGAGGGCGGCGCGGCGGGGACCCGCGCGCCCCTCCCGTGTCCCTCAGGGCATGCCCGCGGCCCCTGAGCGGCCCGAGCGGCCCTCCAGCCACCCGACGTACCCTGAGGGACACGACAGACACCCGCCTGCCCTCGGTGAGCCCCATGTCACCTCAGTGCAATCCAGAGCACCTGCCGCCCACTTCCCTCTCAGTGACCCTCATATCCCCCCAGTGGCATGCAGGGCACCTGCGTGCCATTCAGACACCTTCATGACACCTCAGCGACACACGGGCCATCCACCTTCCCTTCAGGGATGCGTGAGGCATTTCCATCAGGAAAATTAATCCCCAGACACCAGAGGTTTATGTCCAAAAAGGAGACAGAAGAGTCCTGTTACATTATTTTGAATAAAGGCAGAGACCATGGGGCATTCCCCTGAAGTGTCTCAAAGTTTTAAAAGACGCGGCCTCCTTTTTGTCCTAATTTCCTGGCTGCATTTCTCTCTCTCTTTCCCCAGCCGTGTCGAATTTGAGAGGTACAGACTTCCCAAACTGCCTAATACAGACCCCCTTCTAACGTATAGCCCCTTCTTTTTCTTTTCCTATGGAATTGATGGTCCCACCCATTTGCTTCTTTCATCTCACAGTATCTAGCTTTACCCACACTTTGTTTGCAAAGACAAAGCTCTCTCAATCCTTTCACCTGCAACCTGCTCTTGGAACCTACTATCCACTCACTGACACACATGTCCCTCCAGCATCACTTGGGGCACCCACCTTTCCCTCCACGAGCCTCCTGTCTTGTCGGCAAACCAAGGGGCACCTGCCATCCCTGCAGTGTCTCACTGTGAGTACAGCAGGTCATGCTGGCCAAGGGCCAGCAGCAGACAGCCGCCGGGGCGGGGGAAAAGGCTCTGCCCTGCTTACAGCGTGGGCTGAGGGCTGGGAGAGCTCCGTTTCCCCCCGCAGGTTTTGGAGATGGGGCTTTGGCCCTCCTTAGAGGGCTGCCCCTCTCTCCAGGCCGCCAAAGGAGAACAATGGCAGAAGACCAGTGACAGCAAAGCAAATACCCAGCCCTGCACACATGGGGGCCGCCTAGGCCAAAGCCACCTGTGGCACCCTGAAGGTGCCCACTGCACTCTCCTGGATTCCTGCTCCTGGAATGCCAGGAATGCACTTGGCCCACAGGGCCTTTCTGTGGCCTCGCTTGGGCTCAAAGCTCCTGCTCTTCTTACTCCCTCTCCTAAAGCCACAGAGCTCAGCCTCCCCCATCGCAGCAGGAACAAGACTCAACAGCAAGGCAGTCAGCTCAAGGCCTAAGGCTGAGAGGCCTGGGGCCTGAGTCTTGGGGACAGCAAGGGCATACACTGTCATGGGTTTTCACTGGCTAGATGTTAATGCACCCATGAGTATATGTTTTTCTTAGCAACTACTGTGGGATGTGATCAGGAATAGAGCAGAGCAGGCTCAAAACTTGAAAACAGAAGACAAAAACTTTATTACATTACATAAGAACAGAAATAGAAAGGAAAACTAAACACACACACACAAAACAGAAATGAAACCTTCCCAGAACATTTCTTCTCCTCTCCCAATTTCTAGCCCCTACACATTACCCTCCATAGACCAAAACTTTGGGGTTTAAATCAAACAATCACTACTCAAAAAAACCCCTAATCTTCAATTCAGCAAGGGAGAGAGGAGTCTTTCTCACACTACAGACTGCTCCTCAGAAAAACACAGGTCTACCCTTTATGTATGTTTGTGTCATTTGTGGCTATCACCTGGCTGCCATGGTGACACTCTTCTCCATGTCCAGTGCTCTCACTACTGTCTATGGGCTAAAGCTGCATATATGTTGTAGTGTAAATTTTGGGGGGAATTGATTTTTTTTTTCTGATGAGATGAGGGTTTATTCACTGAGGCAGGGGGGGGGGGGGGGGAAGGGGGAAGAGGGAGAAGAGGAGAGGGACGTGGAGAGAGCAGTCTCCGAAGGCCACCAGGGCAAAAGAGGAAGAGCCCTCTCCATTTGCACCCTTAACACAGATGTTCAAAGGGGCGTGGTGACATTCTCCAGCCAATGAGGTTACAGATACACGATACTGCAGGGAGGGTACAGACCTGGGATAAACCATACATTTTCCAGGGGTGAACCAGAGCAAACCATTTCCATAAAATGCAATCCCACACATATAGGGCTCTTTTTAAGGATGCTTGCATGCCAGGCTCTCCCCATTTTTCCCCTGGGGCCGAGGGTTTCTTCTCTGAGGGCAGAGGGCACCACTACACCCTCTTCCTCTCTTCTCTGTTTGCTCCACTGCAGCAAGTCGAGCTAGCTACATCCACCCTAAAATGCAGTTTATGTTCAAAAGAGTCTCAAGCTCAGTCTATAGCTAACATTAGGCAAGAAAAGTCCAGCCCAAAAAGCCACTCTTCTCATTCTTTGCCCATCTAGGATTCTTTTCATCTTCTGACTTTATCATCTCAGTCTCAAGCTGTTTCTCTCTCTCTTCTGAAGCTACTAGTCATGAGAATCAATGTCTAGAAAAAAGTTTCTTTCTGCCTCAGAAAGAGTTCCTGGCTCTCGGCAGGGCGCTGCAGGCTCAGGCACTCCCAGGCTTAGCAACTCCCACGCGGCTGGGCATCTTCTCCTGGAGCGGAGGGGGGGTGGGGCACGGGGAAGCACGGAAGGCACCTCCACATTTTTCCACCCCTCCATCCTAGATGGGGCTAGCTCAGCTCTAGTTATGTCCATTCTCTTCCCCGCCCCGGGGCCCCAGCTTACTTTAGTTCTGCCGCGTAGTTCTTCTCAGCCCGGCCATGTAGCTCCCCTCCCCCACTCAGCCCAGTAACTGGGCAGGGGAGAGGAGATGTTTCTCTGCTGAAACCAGAACCCAAAAGAGACAGACTTTCTAAGAGTCTTTGCTTTTAACTCCTTGTGTCCTCAGAAGCGGGTCCAACCCCTCAGTGGCCACTAAAAAATGCCAACATTCAAACCTGACGATTGATTAGTTTGCCCAAAACTCCCTGAAAAAATTCACCTCCCCTTCAAACCGAGACACATGCCCAGTCCCACATCTCCTGGGGGCACACCTCTGAAGGGCTGTGACAGGGTTACATGCCTGATTACAGGGGAATGTTACATGCCTACTAAGGGAAATGCCTTGGAAAAGTGCCAGAGCAGCCGGGTGCCAGGAACAAAGCAGCTGCCTGGGGGCTGCTTATGGCCTCTGCCACCCAATTCCTCACGGCTTCCCACCCACCAGCCCAGCCCCTCAGGGGCCCCCTGTCCCCTTGGAGCCCCCTGCCACCCACTCCCTTGTACATCCTCCTCGTGCCTTCCCACTGCCTTGTCCTGTCAGGGCCTCTGCAGCCGGGCCAACCTGGCCGGCAGCAGCGGTGCAGCCCCACAGGAGCTCCAGAGGAGCCCGATCAAGAGGCACGGAGATGTCCCGTGTCTCCATACCCTTGAGTTCCCGGATCGCTCGCTACATGCTCCGCCTCCTCAGCACACAGGAGCCACGCTGCCATCTGCCCACCCTGGTGTTCCTTGTGGAGGTGAGCCAGATGGTGGTTCCTGGCTAGCACAGGGCTTGTGGCCACCTCCAGGCACCGGTCTCGCAGGGATCCCCACAGCTCTGGCCCCTGCCCACCCGCTCTGTCACCAGCGCAAAGGCTTCAGCACAACCACCAAAGAAAGGCCAAAGGGGCTTCTGGCCGTTTTCCCTGCAAGACTGCACGCCCGGGCAGCTTGCTGAGCACAAGCACCCTTTCCCCCCTCTTCCCCTACGCCGTGCACACCCTGGGCACCAAAGAAATCTCCTTGCAGTCTGTGTATTATAACACATCCTATATTTATGTACTACAGAAAAAGAAGAAGAAGAAGAAGAATATTGCAAAAAAGATCCCCACTGGCTCAGGTGGCCCCAGCAGACAGAGTGTCCGGGATCAGCTCTCCGCAGAGCTCCAGCAGCGCAGCCAGCCGAGGCCCGACAGTCGAGGCCGTGTCCTCCATGCCCTTCGCAGCTGATCGTGAAGGTTCTCGAACACGGAGTACCTAGACCTCTCCACCGACTGCAGCATGTAAAACGTTTCAACTGCCAGGCTGCTGATGGCAAGGCTGACGTCACTGGCCATGCCTTCAAGGGCTGCAAGAGAGGAACAGAGCCACGGTCAGTTCCTGGAGCTGAAGCCCGAGGACAGTCCCCTGCCTGGGCCAACGCAGCCCACTCTTGCCGTGGGCCAGGAGGGAGCAGGCACCAACGGGATCAGCCCAAAGCTGCTGGCCACGAATCCCTCACATGCCCCTGAAAACCTCTGCGTGCTCTGTCCACGCCATCCCTCGTCCGCACAGGGAGCAGAGCCCTCTGTAGCCGGGCCAGGGCTTGCAGATCCCGCCTCCAGTCCTCGCTGACAGCCCGCTTCCCCCACTCACCTTTGTAGATGAGCTGGAGCTGTTCCTGCTGCCTCCTCAGGCTCTGCCCGGCCATCCCTGGGAACACAGAGCCTGTCACGACCCCAGCGGCACAGCAGCCTGCCAGCTGCGCTGCCAGCCCTGCGGCCACACGGCGTCCTGCCCCGGCAGGGCTCTGCCCGAGCCCTTGCCGCTCCCTGCTGCCCAAGGGCGGGCACGGCTGCCAGAGGGCGGCAGCAGACCCGCGGGCAGGCGGGGCTCCAGAGCGCCGGGCCCGGCTGCCGCTGCCGGGGCAGGAGCCGGGGCCGGGGCGGAGCCGCGGCGGGCCGGGGAGGGAGCCCGGGCTCGTGGCTCAAAACTGCACCTGTCTGCTTCCAGTGCTTTGCTACTCCTTCAGGCTGCTGGCACGATAATCAGAGAAAGAAAACAGCTTCTCCTTCCAGAGTTATCCCTATTGTTAGAAATGAGAGGCCAATACATCAAGCATCAATTCAATTTCATTATGAATTAATTAGCAGGGTAAAGTGTGAGCAAAGGCAGCGCTGGGTACAGTGGTAGGGGTTTTCCCTTCCAACTGCACACCAACTGCTGGACATCCTGGTGTTTTATTGGCTATATTCATACATATTCATAAGCTTTCTCAGCAGTTTCCATTTCTAATTTTTATCGTCACAATTCAGTACTTAACAGTCATAAATCCATAGTTGGTCCTGTATAATTCTATAGGCTATTGTGATCTATTTCGATATTTCAATTATCCAGGATGTACATCCAGGACATGTCTCCCAGATGGTGGGGTCCAGCGGAAGTTTCTGTTTTCCAGGTCCATCAATTTTCGATAGTGATTTTCAGTTTCCCTCTTCAAGAGCCATAAATCAGTGAGCTGAAATCTTGTTTCGTGTGCAGGATGTTTTCCCACCTTCTGTGAAAGGCCTGGGCCCCCTTCTTACTTCCTTCTTTTGTCTAAAAGCCTTTTTACATTCTAAAACTACAGTTAAAAGTTCTTTAACACAAAGCAAGCTTCTAAAGTTATAATTAAAAGACACTTATCACAGAATAGCTTGAGACTTATAAGAGGTAATTGCAAGCAAAAGCTTTATTCAAAAACTTCCTTCCATGCTTTCCTCGCTTGTTTATTAGAACTCATCTTTATAACTGTCCCATGGCCGTGTTCCACAACTACAATTACACGGGTTTTCTTCATTTCCCTGACACGAAACATAACTTTGTATTTCACACTATCCTCTGCACTTTGCCGCTTGCCTCCCTGCGTCCCTGCTTCGGTTCACTGAGACCTCCAAATTTGTGGCCGTCCACTGCTGTGCTCAGCAGGGATGCACTTGTGTTTGGGCGTGAACTGCCACAAACAGACACGCAGAACTGCAGCGTAGAATAGCAGAGGCTGGGCAGATTCTTGCTTTTCCAGAATGCAAGAAAGTCAGAAAAGCACAAGGAACCTTCACAGTCTCTGTACCAACTAATTGTGCTGGGAACCTCAGCAGCTGATGGTGTTCTGGTGCTACTGCTAATCACTTCTATGGAAAAAACCCCATCATTCCAGGAAGGAGCAACATCATGTGACAGATACCAAGTGTTGCCAGCAGTAGCTCCAGGTGCTCCTGCCAACAGTCCCTGTAGGAGGGAGCACAGCCCCCAAGGCACGCTGGCTTTGTCTGCCTCTGGCAGAGAAGCTCCCCGGGGCACAGGTCTCTGGGGCAGGAGAGGACACCGGCGCTGCCAGGGCTCAGGGGCTGGCAGGTCTGCCTGGGTGGGGACTCTGCCACACCTGCTGATTTCAGTACTCCCTGGGCCCCAGGGCTCAGAGCAGCATTCGTGCCCTGGCCCACACGTTCCTCGTCTGTGTGACACCTGCAGGTTTAGGATGTCCTCCAGCCGGGACGTGTCCCAAGGGGACCCTGCCAGCTTCTGTGGAATGCCCTGTGCCCTTCCCGCTGTGGCTGCATTGGCAGCCCTGGGGGCTCCTTCTGCTGCCCTGAGCCCACAGAGCAGGGCAGCGTTTGCTGATGGTTTGAGCTGTTCCTAAAGATCCTTGGGTTGGATTGTCTTAGACACTTAGGGGGAGGGATTCCTTCCAACCTGGGCCACTTGGGGTGGGCTGGGCTGTGGCCCCAGGGCAGGTGGGCGGGGCTGTTGCCCCTAGGGCAGGTGGCAGGGTATGCAAGGGCCCTTTGTGACACGGTGCAGCATGGTCTCAGTGGTTGAGAGAGCAGTGTTTTGAAGATCCCCTGTCTTGGGTTATGTAATAAAAACCAAAAAGTGTAGTCTATTTCATCTGTTGAAATGAGTTGGGGAGATTTTTTTTTTCTTTATCTCTTGTAATGCTAGAAGGCAGGGGGCGGATGCCTTCTGATAATAGGCCAGCTGTTAAAGCTTGGTGATGCATTGTTTCTTATATCTTTTACCACTCTCCACCCTCCAGGGATGATATCTTCTGTTAATGGGCCACTGAGGCTCACCAGTGGCATGACACATTATATCATCCCATTGTGAGGTGCTCCACCCAGTGAGGAGGTAGCCAGCTGTTCCTACCAAGATAAAAACTGAGATGCAGGAACACCAAGCAGCCTGTTTTCCACTGGATTCTCAGAGGAAGACCAGACCCATCTTTGGAGCACTGGACCATTTTTCTACAGGATCATCTCTACTCCACAGAGCAACATCTGTTACTCCAGGAAGACTTTTTTGGACTGCTTCCAACTCCCTGACAACAGGGTGTCAGGTTTTATCTCTTACTCTGTCAGGGTTTTCTAAGACTTTTGATTGTTTGCTTGTTTGGGTTTTTTTGTACTACTGCATTTGTGTTTTAATATTGCTAGTAAAGAAGTCTTATTCCTATTCCCATATTTTAGTTTGAAAGCCCCTAATTTCAAAACTGTAATAATTTGGAGGGATGGGGTTTACACTCTTTATTGCAAGGAGAGGTCCAAGTTTCCCTGACAGATAACCTGTCTTGCCAAACCAAGAGAGGCAAAACATCAAAATCTGTTTTCTCAGTTTTTACAGGGAATGGATCAAATACATCCCTTAGGACAATTTGTGAGATTTCAGAAACAAATCATCTTGAATTAAACTTGTTCAAAAAAAAAAAACCCAAACAAACCAAAGTCTCTTACTGAAGAGGGCATGATGCAAGAAAAAAGTAAACAAATGGTCTGATACATAAAAACCGCTTTAGAAATTTTTACAATATAGTCAAAAGGAGAGATCACACTTGATCAAAAAAAAATTACAAAATCTGAGTGGAATAAAAATGCAGCCAAATTAAAAGCTTACAGTGAATGGCAGAATGTCAAGGCGATTGAAGAGACAGGACTTATTGCTTGGATGCAACAAGTTGATTTATTGACTTACAGGGCTCAGCTCATATAGACTTACAGCTTTAAATAGAATATTCTACTGCCAAGCAATAACTATATTGTTCGTGTTTCTTATCAATATGCTTAACTAGAATCTTTGCAGGTGCAGTTTTACATGACAAGCTAAAAACAAAACACAGCATTCCTTTCCTACCTTCCTCAAACCACTCTTTGAGTCTCCCATGGCTTTTGGCCTACCAAGTTCAGAATGTCCAAATCTGTCACAAGTTCAGCAGTACTCTGAGTCCTGCTTTCTAGCTGTATTCTCACAGCAGAAATGGTGATTTTAATGAATTTAATTAAGAAATCAGGAACTACAACAAATTCAAGAAAAATTAAGAGCACAAGAGGAAAATAGCACAAATCACATATGAATCTGTAGAGAGTGTTTTGAATGTACACATTGAAAACCAGTAATCCTTATGACTGCATTAATATACTCCACAGCAGAAAGAGTGGATAAAGCAAGGAAAAAATCAATTATTTCTATAGCATGTTAGTCAAGGAGTGGTGAGAATGCAAAGCTGAGTTGTCATTAATAAGAAAGTTTTTTAAAAAATTGAATATTTCCTCCTTATAACCTAAACCAAGATCATCTATTCCATTCATTCTAGACACTAATTTCTAAAACTCAGAACTAAAATCAATGTGCAAAAGACTGTATCTTTTTAACATGCTTATTCATAAGCTCTTACCCTGTGATCTGATACCTTTAAAACAGTTTAAGCTGTGTACTGCTTGTTTTTTCATTTCAGGATGCAGAGACCATTTTGCCATTAATTAAACCTAGTTATTGGGCTTGTTCATACAATTTCAAGAGAGTAAAATTAGCATTATATATTAAGCTGACATAATAAGTAAACTGAGACAATGATTTCAGCTTTCCTTCTTGAGCATCTGAACACCAGCTTTCATAATGTTTTAGTGAGAAATGTTTCCCTAGTAAATTAGCTCACACTATCTGTAATGCTTTCATAGCTGTAGCTCTCAGCAATCTTTGTTGTGGATATTTCCAATCATAATATCCTTAGAACATGTTCTGCAGTACTGATTCTGAGTTTAAGGGAAGTGAGCAAGATTGACAGAAGGACTAGGATTCTGGACTTCAGAAAATCAATTTTTAGCCTCATCAGGTACCTGCCTTTCAGTCTCACACAGGAAACTGCCTCAGGAGGCAAAGGTGAGCAGGAAACCTGACTGATTTTCATAGTCCTCTCTCTTCCCAGAGGAATGGTCCTTTCTAGTGTGCAGGAAGGCTAGCAAGCCCTGCAAAAGGCCAGCATGGGTGAACACAGAACTCCTGTCTGCACTCAGTCAGAGAAGATCACATATGACTTCAGGTGAAAGCAGGAGCACAAGAGATTGTCTGCACATGTAGGAACAGAGGCAGGAAAGCCAAAGGTCAGCTGAAAGTGAAATTAACAAGAGAAAAGAACAAAGGCAAGGAAAAAGAAAAGAACAACAACAAAAGCAGGAAAGGTGTGTGCATCGGCAGCAGAAGGAAAGGTAGGCAGAATGTAGTTGAAGAAGAGTTGGATATCACTTAACACACCTGGACATGCAAGTCTCATGTATCAGATAGGTGCCAGGAGTGAATGTTTTAGGTGGCTCAAAAAATCACTGATAAAGACCATCTCCTAGACGAGAGCAGTAATCCTAAATACTGTAATTTTTGTAACAGATTTATTTATGGGACATGAATTTTTTTAATGCTATATTAAATTAAGTTTCTTATTGAGAAGCACTAGGAGATCCTAAACAGGAAGAATTTCAGATCTGGAGGAGACAGCCCTCTTTTTCAAGATGGTCCTAATTTGAAGTCAAAACACCTAAAGAATATTAAAAGACAGAAAAATCATGATTATTTTTATTGTAAAAGATGCTCCCAGTTGGTTCTGTTATGCTTTGCTAATTTGGTGTATTCGTAGAAAGATTAAAAATGTGGAGGAACACCAACATCATAAATGCCACCATTGTCTTTTTCATGTTTTAGTGAGAACATCATATCACCTGTATTCTCATCATTGATCAATGAAACAAGTTTCTAAAGGTGATATTTGCATAATTACACATGCAGAACTACAAAGATAAATTACTGCATATCTAGCAAAAGTTTTCTCTACTCTCACTGTTGCTCTAAACTGTTTGGCAGAACTAAATAGGAATGTATTAGCCCAGATGTTGTAGCAATGACAGGGTTCTCTAAATTCATTGTAAATTTAATAAGCAACAGTTATAAGTGTTCTTCTACACTTATGCATGTATAGCTGGTGTCTGTGTGAGATGACATTAGAAAGGAATAGCAGGTTTTAAAGAGCAAGAAAGATGAGAAAAAAGGGGAGGGTGTGTAGGTCCTAGGTAGCATATGGTTCAAAAAACTTAATAATTTAAGGGATGCTCTAAAAGAATGCAATGTTATAAAAATGTAAAACAATTCTCTTTCTAAAGTTTACAAAGAAATTCAGTCAGACACCTGATGGAAGTTAAGCATGTCATTTTGGATGTCATTTCATTTCAAAGTCAGTTCAGAGGATTAGAGTGCTCAGGGTTACTTGGTGTAAGTTATCAAAACAAAAAGCCACAGCTGAGAGCAAACATTTCCTGAAAGATACTGCAGCTTGTTGTTGCAGGCTCTTCTAGAAGTATATCTTATAATTTCTTTTTGCATGATTTTTTTCCAGTTTGTTTCCAATAAACTGTGAAATAATTTGTCAGTGTTTCTGGACACATTGGAAGTTGATGGAAGAAGATGAGAACGGAAGTAATTTAGCTTGTGTTATCACCAGCAAGACTGAGTTATCTATGTGCGTAAAACATTTAAACTACATCCTATACATACATCTCTGCTGTAACTTCATTCTATACCATGGCCTTACATGTGCACATAATTTAAAATGCAAATATACTGTTGGCTAAAGTTCACACTTTCACTTCAGAACTGTGGCATTACTGCCTAAAGCACTGAAAGGAACACGAGATCAGAACAGTCCAATATGTACTTGCAGTGTAAATAATATGAATGTGCAAAGCAAATGAAATATTTCACAAGAATGGAGCTCTTCTTAACCAAATATTTTTGCAAAAACTATATTCATTAGAATATGCATATAGTTAAATGAAGCTGCAACTCTTGGGCACACTATTGCCCTAAGACAGCTCCTAGCCAGAGACCTCAAGCTGTAGCTAACACAGCACTGCTGTCTCCAAGATAATGAGCCCATGGAGTGCATGCAGGTAGAAGATAGCTGATTTACATGTGGCCAGTCTGGGCTCATTTTATTTCCTGGAAATAATTTTGTAGGCACTTTTTAAAAGTAAATGTTCTATGCTCAAAATGTTCTAGTGCCACTGATTGTCATACAATTGAATCTAATCTCCCCAAAATACCAAATTACATCAACAGATTAAGCTGGTTTAAACAGCCCTACTTTACTGAACTCAAGAAACTAGGACAGTAAAAGAGAGTCCTCAATAAAAGGGTCATCTGTTGAAAACAACAAAAATGGAAAGTCGTAGATTTTCACAAATGCAAATATAATGAAGTAAATAATGTTCAGAGATTAATTTTGTTAGAAAAATGAACTAAAGCATCCATAAAAATGGTAGGTATACTATCAAAACATTCTGTTTACATCCAAAGACTTTACAAATTTACAATATTCTAGTGTATCTGTTACAGACAGAGTTCACTAGGAGATCACAGGGTGCATTTCAGTTCCAAGACTGATATTTAAAGACACGATTTGAAGACTCTGACTCCTTTTTGTATAAAATATTTACTATAATGAACAGTAAGCTGTTAAATTTTACAAACAATGAATTTCATATTTAACATTTTTCTGCCTCAAATTTTTCTCCCCTTCTCTTGTGATCCATTTAACAAGAGCTGCATTTGAAGCCATTTGGAATTCAAGGCGAATGCCAAGTTTCATCTCAAGCAATTCCTGAATCGGTAGGTTCTCATTTCATGTGTGATTCTCTCACTTAGCAACTGCAATACACATGAAGGTAAAAAAAAATATATATGGTTGGATAATTTGTTTTTGCTACACTGGAAATCTGATGCATATCCTTAAACACTTCCTTTTTCATCCTTGAATAAAGACCTTTTTTTTTTTTTTTTTTCTTTTCCAATAATTTTTAAATTGGCATTTTATATTCCTATCACTGCAGCTTCCTCAGCCTCTAACTGGTAAGATGCATTGCTAGAAAGAAGAAAATCACAAAACTCTAAAAATTGAGCTGATTTGTATTAATTCATCTACCTAATTCATGGAGAAAAATGTTCTTTATTCACTTCTTCTCTGACGAAAGAAATGCCTCATTAATTTTAAACACATCAATCTGAAAATGCTATCCATGTCAGATAGAATAATGACTGACATTACAGAAAGCACAATAAACTGCACAGAAAATACAATCACCTATTATTCACTGTCATGTGAATTTATACTCATGTGTGTAAATACACATGATTTTTCTACTATGAAAGCCTTGAAAAGTAGAAATTTTAAGAGTAACTGGAATGCAGGGGAGAAGAAAGATAAACAACATTGATTTAAAAATTTATATTGAGACTGATGAAATACTGACTTTTGTATATTTTTGAAGTAATTGATGGTATCTTGCACACACTGGTCACCCTAGGTCCACAGACCTAGAAATCTCTTCAGAGAATGCAATCAAATTGGCCAGGTTTGATTTATTCCTCGTAAATCTGTGCTGGCCTGTTCCCACTTACTTGTTTTTCTCATTTCTGGAAATAACTTCCATGAGGCTGCAATGTTACGTTATATTACTTGTATCAGTCTGTTAAGCATATCTAGCTGTCCTATTTAATTTCTGAAATCTGATCACTCCAGAAGCACCTTCTTTGTTGAGATTTTACAACAGAAGTTGTCCTTTTGCTTTTTCCTTCTTGTTACAGACGGCATGGAGATGCACAAGCAGCCTGACTGATTAAACATCTGATTGAATAGAGTGAAAGTGGGGAAACAAATAAACAGTAGTTTCATAATATATGCAAATGTCAGCTAGCTAAGCTTTTATGAAGATAGCAGCTATCTGAATGGATATGAAAGAAACAATCTGTCAGCATATCTGTTAAATCACCCCCGCACCACCTTTTTGTAGTCCCTGTGGAAGCTTGCTCATCTCATCCAACATTAATAGCCACATTGTGTTACTTGATTTATTGCAACTAATTTAAGTTGAAGGTAGAAACATCAAAGGGGTTTAGCAAAAAATCTAACCTGATCACCTGGAATATGTGAAAAATAGAAAAGAAAAAAAGAACAAGGTAAAATACAGTTTATGAGGGGGAAAAAATGAGGTATGGTTATAAGGTATAATACTCAAATTTCATTTGCTGTTCTGCAAGCACGAGTCATTCTTCTCGTCTTGCTTCAATATCTACTCATTTATTAATTTATGCATTACAAGAAGAGAGTTAGCCAACCAGTCAATTGATATGAAGGAAGATCACAGCTGAAAAGGCTTGACTTACTAAAGACTTATAAATTGTTATCAGTTTTGTATTAGCTATTACAGCTCTATTTTTCTATCAATAGTGGTTATCACTTCTCAGCAAATATAATCTTTAACGTCTGACAACGAAGGTCTATTCAAAGAAACTTCTAATGCAGATCTTTCATTTTTCTCAAATAGAACCTGTTATCAGGCTAAATTACTGTACATGACTTTGGTCTCAAAGTATATCTGTCCCTGTAAGTAGGAGATGAGTTCCAGAAGGAGTCTAAAAGAACTTTCAATTCAAAGTGTACATTAGCCCATATTGTATTGAGATGGAGCTTTGCATTTCTTAGTTTATCAGTATTTGTCCATGTTCTAATCCCTAAACTCCTGGCAAGATACAATAATTAGTTAAAACATTTACGTGTGGAATACACGTTTGCCACTCTAAATGGATATATTGCACTGTATTTCACAATTAGCATGATATTCAATCCCAGCTCACAAAAATGTGACTCTGAAGTGATAACAAAATTAACAGGTTCCACAGATTCTACTAAAGCATCTTCTCTATTCCCTAGCAAAAATGAGACCAATTCTTGTTCAATTTTCTTCGCGCGTATTATTTTTTCCACATACATGAAAGAAAAAAAATGGTGTATGGCATATTCTAAAAATAGCTTGACATTCAGTTTGTGATGAGGCAAGTGTGGAAAATTCCAAGCTGACACAACTTTTTAAAGCAAATGGTTGCATCAAAGCCACTTTTATCAGGAAACCATTATTATTAAATATTTCAATATAGACTGTTAAAATAAAAGGCATCAAGACTTATTTAAAGAAGCAAAGAAACTGAATGAACATTGTGCCAACAGAAAATTCACATATAGATGTAGCTCTTTTTCTTACAAAGAACTTCGCACTTCTCTTAAATAATTTTAGACCCTTTCCTGGACAAAAGGCGAAGCTGACTAACTAGTAGTTCCCTCTATCATTATTTTCATTCTTGGAAAATGAGTCCAACATTTGATTTTTTGCATTCATTAAGGATTCCCTCAATCTGTACATCATTATACAAGTAACAGGGATCTCTGACTTGATCAACGTCCACTGATTCTTGATCCTCTGTTTGGACTCTGTGCCTAAGCATAAAAATTTGTGAGACCTCATAGTGAATATGTAGGCAAAGGCAGTGATGTCTCTACTTTAAGTGCGGCCCCTACATCACTGAGTGACTGACCCATTTTGTCACAAACCCACATTTTCATTTATTCTCTTACTGCTCATGATGCAGTAGAAGATCTTTTAATTGCAGATGACTTTACTAAATTAGCTTTGGCTTTTCTGACACCACTCGTGCAGGCCCAAACAATGTTTCCAAGTTCCTGCCGTGCAGCCTGTCCTCATTTGAATCTCCGGTCTACGCCCTTTATGGACTGGAGCCTATTCAGCCAAGGTACTCTCCTGATATACAATTGTACATTTTTCTAAGTGTTAGGATGACCCACTCTTATAGTTGAAGATGTGTTAATTGTGTGTGAGAAGTCTCAAAGAGGAAAAAAAAGAAGTATAGGCATTACCCAAATTTATTATCTCACAATGTCATTCCAGTATACATGTTTCACCACTTCAGGGCTAAGACAGATTTCCCCTAACATATACTCTTCTTTTATTTATTTCTGAAACTTACTGCCAACTTAAAACTAGGTTTCCGATTTCACTAAATATAATCTTGTATGTCCTGTAGTGTTTGTAGATCTGAATCAAGTATTTATGAAAGTCATTAAATTTCATTGACTTCAGAGAATATCCGATGGGAAACATAAATGATTAATAAATAATAAAAACATTTAAAACAGGTAAAATATTAGAAATTAGAAATTAAATTATGGGAAAGACATTGCAAGATATCTAGACTTATATTAATTCAAATAATTAGAAGTTATTATTTTGATTTAAAATAAGAAACCTTATACTGGTTGTATAACTCCCAAAGAAAACCTAAACCACAACATTTTTAGAATGGTAATATACTTACAAATTCTGTTTAGGGTGCTACAGAGAAATAAAGAAGAATAAATAATAATGACTTTTTTTAAATCCCAGCATTTTGTATATTCAGTTCATCTAAGACTTGGTTTAAAGAAAATAATTTGCTACAGGTCTCACCATAAAATATTGAGCATGATCAAAACCTCTATGCTATGAATATTCCTAGGATCATCCTCTTCAAGAAAATCCTTGATTTTTTTTTCTTTTTTGCTATCAGTTGTCCATAATTATTCACTTCCTATGTGTTTCAAATCCTTTGGATCTCACTGCAGTCAGTCAAGTGAACACGTTTTCTCAAGTGCTTCAATTAGTAAGCCTGTATTAGCTTCTTAGCAACAGGCACTTAGACATTTAACTTTGCCTAGTATAATATATTAAAAATCAAGACTAAAGTTCAATATCTCAGCACCTGATCTTGTTCAGTTTTTCCCTTAATAGACCTAAGTTAATGGACCATAGCTGAAGTCTTATTCATTGATTTGCTTTCTGAAACTCCAGAACTGACACAAAACTGCTTTCAACTAAATTAATTTATTCTGTCCCTTTTCCAAGTAATTTTTAGTGCTTTTTGATATTGCCTAGTTGATAAAAATGATGTTTTTCCTCAGTGAAAGTCACAGGAATCAGCTTTACGAAAATTATAAATAAATTTTATTTTCCCCCTTTTGGCTCTTTGATGTAAACAGAATTTACAGATAAGCATCAGTAACACATCTGGTTATTTTCTTAAAAAAAACCCTCATCAGCTATTTTACCTACTACTCCTAGAAGACATTTTTGAATAGTCAAGCAAAAAAAAAATATATATAGTTAGCTGTTGAGTTCATCCTCCACTGCAGAGCTCTTTGAATATCTTTTCAGATAAAATAGTGGGTACATAGCTATCTGCCTTTTGTATGTTCATATAGAAAGACAATAATCCAGAATTCACATTTCATAGTTCTTTCAGTTCAGAAACACTCTAATGTAATTCATGACATACTGAGTTTAAATAACAGTGTTAATATTCAGAAGTACTGTTCACCAAATCAAACACTCCATTAAAGAAAGAGGAAAAAGAACCTGCATTGCTGATGATAGGGTTATGCCAGACACGACAGTAAAAGTTAAACAAAGCAAAATGAAAACATCCCTCACACACTTTAGAATAAAGACTCGTCTTATTATTATGTATCTTACAATAACAGTATCTCTAAAATGAAGATTGTCTTTTCTCAGATGATCAAAAATGGGACTTGAATTTAGCCTTTTCACCTCACTGTTCTGCTCCATACAGGGATAATAGATTCCCCTGCTATGTTAGTGAAAACAAGAGCCAGGAGCTACTATCCAAGATTTCTACCCAGCTGAGGGAACGATGAATTTATGACAAACCTTTTCTTAATGGTTCAGTGGGGCAACCTCTGGGCAGCAGATAATGAAGCTCTGCCAGCACTGCCTGTCAGAAACTGAACAAATCTCAGGAGAGGATGTGAAAAAATGAAAGATTTGAAAAGAAGTGCTATTTTTTAAAGACAGACACATGATGATAAGAAACATTAGTTGGAGATGCTGTATTCTCAGAAAATATTTCTGTATAGAAGAGGAAAAATGAAGAAAATTCAAAAGCATCTTTTTTTATCTCATAGAACTGAAACTTTTTTATATCATTCATATAATTGTTCATCTAAACTGCTCCTTTTACAAAACAAATGCATGCAAGGACTTAACCGTAGCAAATTATCTGGTAGGTAATACTTAAACTGAAATTTCCATCAGATTGGTGCTCTAATGGATTATATCTTGCTTTGTGACCGATATTTGAAGTTAAATACCAAGGGGAAACACAAACTGCATTCAGGCAGTTTTTTTCCTCAGTCTTCTCTCTCTGTCCAGTGGTTTTGCCCTTTCTTAAATGAGTTTATCCAGCGGCATCATCATCTCAGCTGAGGGTCTCAGCTGAGCCCTGCAGGAGTTCTGTGTATCAGATCTTGCTTCTGGAGGTGTGTGGTGAGATTTCATCCAAGGACAATGGTATGAGCCAAATATATAAAACCACCTGAAATATATCCACCTCAGACATATTGGTTTTGAAAGCCTTCATACAATTCAGTACTTTGACAAACTGATTCTTATGAGCAGTAATGACTTTGTATTAGGAAATATTGTTAAGTAGAATTTTAATAAACTTTTTTTGGAAAGACATGATACATACAGAGAGAGATGCCAAAAGTATGTTTTGTTCAATACTTTGAATTCACAACACTAACTGAAAAAATTTATTGACTACAGGTACTGTAGTAACCCCAAGGACAGTTGGAGTTTTGAATTATCCTGTAAAGGGTCAACAGAATTAATGACTACAGCTGTAACTATGTGAGATGAATTAAAATTAGGCCTTTTCTAAATAATAAAAGTAGTCTATAGAAAAGCAAACCAAAGTCTTGCTACTGGATGCAGCAATAATTTTTTTTGAAAGGGTCTCACATCCCATAGTTTTCTATGAATCCACATTAAATTTTTGTTCTTCAGTGTTCTGTTATTTGGTCTGTACCTTGGGTATATAAATGGAAAGTCAGTTTTGTGTACTTATTTCATACTGGTATTTTTTTCTCTCCTAGCTACTATTAAAGATCAACCATTTTCAGACCAGGCAAGCAGGATACCAAAGAAGAGTCAAAACACTGACAGCATGACTTGTCCTTAAAATCCAAGATGACTTCAGAACCTCTCACAAGTGTTAGTCTCCCCACTCACTGAAGATGGAAAACAATTTTAGCCTACTGGACAGCCAATAATCCCATGTAATTGTCAAATGGTTTTAAAAAGTCCCTTTGAAGTTTTTTTTAAAATACAGCCCGAAGTAATCCCTTTGAAAATACAAATATATCCTCTAACTTGTCCATTGCTTCCACATTCCTTCAAGGCTGACTATTAAGGGCAGTCTTGAGAGTTCTATTTTCCATTCAAACTGGCTCCACTGACAAACCAGAGAAAGATTTTATTTGGAAGGAAGTTTAAAGATCACCTAGGTCTCCCTGCCCCTATCATGGGCACCTTCCAATTGATCAGGTTGCTCAAGCTGGGAACACCTTCAGGGACAGGGAGGCCACAACCTGTGCAACCTGTTCCAGTACCATACCACCCTCACAGTAAAGAATTTCTTCTAATATCCAATCTAAACGTACTCTCCCTCAGCTGAAGGCCATTCCCCCTTCTCTTATCACTATGTGCTCCTGTCAAAAATTCCTCTCCAGCTTTCTTGTAGCCCCCTTTAGGTACTGGAAGGTGCTATAAAGTCTTCCTCAAGCTTTCTCTACTCCAGGATGAGCAACCCCAACTCTCTCAGCCTGTGTCCATAGGAAAGGTGCTTCAGCCCAGTGACCACCTTAGTGGTCCTCCTTGGACTCATTCAGGCAGGTCCACATCTTTCTTGTGTTGAGGATCCCAGAGCTCAGTGCAGCACTTCAGGTGGGATCTCACTATAGGAGAGGGGCAGAATCTCCTCTTTTGCCCTGCTGGCCACAGTGCTTTCCATGTAGCCCAGGATGGAGTTGGCCTCCAGCAGGAAATTTTCCAGTTTACAGAAGGTTAATCTAAGTGAACATTAAGCACTGGAAGAAGTGTTAAACAAATAAATCTAATCTGAAATTTCCCACAGAAAATTAAGACCAATTCTAATAGTCTGAAGGGCACTTACTGTCAGGAATATTTATAAACCTACATAATGAAATGAGATGTGGCAGCTCTTTAATAAACATTGCTTTCATCGAGCAGTTTTGTACAGTGAGGATATTCCATTAGACACACAGACTAAGATTTCATGGTGTATTTCCTTTCAATAACTTTTCCTTGGGTTCCTTAAAAAAATCCATATGGATGCATCTTTAAGCAATGTGTCTATGACTGATTTATAACTTGCCAAAATCCCAGATTTTTGTATTGCATATCTTGTTATATATTGCAATACATTTACTTGCAAAATGAACTAAAATGAAAAGATAGAACCGCACAGCAAATATAGTAAATAAAAAGAGATGTTAAAGAAGTGAATAGTTATAAAAAAAAAAATCAAATATATGCTAGGCAAATAAATGCAGTATGTCACATACAGGGCTCAGCATACCTGTGCATGTGTTTAACTTGTTCTGTGCCTCTGATTCTTAGCTGAGTTTTCAGCTGTAACCATGTAGACAGCTTGACTCTGGCTCTGACTTGTAAGGTCCTGGAACTTAATTGCTTTTGGGAAGGAGCAGAAATAGATACCATCAGCTATCTCTGGTCCAGAAATAACCTCATCCACCAAAGGCAGGAATGTTTAAGTTCAACACAAAGAAAAGTTATTTTTAAACACTTGTATAAGCCAGCTGGAAGTTCCACATAGTTTTTATTACATAGAAATATCTAAAAGTTGGTAATTTGGAAAAGAAAATAAGATGTTTATTTGGAAGAGTAAAGTGAGTTTACAAGATGAAGCATAGACCTGCATGTTCTCATCAAGCAAAATAGCAGAAATTGCAACAATCGTATTAGGAGAGAAAAAGACAAATGAGTACTTCCACCACTGGAGTTTAGAAGCCACAAAACCTGACAAGCTCCAGTCAGAGCCTAGCCATTAATTAAGCAGAAAGCCACAGGGACTGTTTAGTACTTCCAATGTAAATCTCTACTCTGGGAAAAGGATTTTCTAGTAAAGTATAATATTGGAGTGGACAAAAACCAGTATGACATGTTTGCAACTGTCCAGCCTTTCCTTGAGAGCCTTCATAGTGTAGAAGAGCACACGTTCCTTTTGGGTTAGGGAAAGGGCTTGGTGAAGACTAAACTACATAGTCACAGAGGTTGTAGGGCTGTGAAGATCAACTAAAGATCACAGCACTGTCCCAGTGAGCTGCCCAGACTGCAACTCTATTAAATTAAAATTCTAAGACTTCCACTGGACTGGCTCAGCATTACCAACAGTCAGGTTTTCTCCCATAACATACCAGTATCACTTCCCTGGTTTTCAAGTTCCTCAGCCATTAGAATTGCTATATTTATTTTGCTTTTCCTACGCTAAAACTTTGCTCCAAAGGCTGCATATGTTCCAAACATCTGGTGTCCTATTTGTTCAATAAGTAATCAAGTTTCACCTAAGATTTCTCTCTGTTAACTTTTCTTTGTATTTCAGCTTTCCAGAAGGACCATTTTAGCCAAAAGCTTTGAGACTTAATTTGACAACAAGGAGAACTGAAAAATAGCTCATTTCCTCTGATGCATTATTCAGATGATGAACAAGTGCCCAAACTTTAGTGCTTTAGCTCAGATTAGGTGTGAGCTTGTGAAGACCTCCCAATTATCACTACTCAGAACACATCAGTTTGCATTTCAGAAAGGCCTTGAAGGGTGTACACTACAGTCTTCTGTCTGAAGCCATACTAGGAAATGCACTCTACTAGTGGTTCTTCAAGACCTGAAACCTTAGTTTCGTCTTTGATCTTGCCTTTGTACATGAAGACTGCCATTTGAGGAAGTTCAGAAAAATACATACAGAGGGTTTTTAAAATCATTATTTTCCTCTGGCATTTAAAGACACTGCCACAGATAAATTTTTATGTGTAGAAAAATTAATAGTTAGATCCTGTATTTGAATAACTCTTTTCATTATCATAAGACAGACTCAAGAAAATACAAAAAACAATCATGAAGAGAAATGCAATACTTAATCAGACATGCCTTAACTTCTTACAAATGCATTTTTCAAAATGCATATAATGACTTATTGATTAAAATCAATCCTAGACAAAACAGTAGTAATTGACAGGAGAATAAAAAACTTCAGTTAGTTTCCTATAAATATGCCATTTACGATATTTCTGTTTACCCTTCAATGAATGATTCAAACTACTCATTTTCCTAAATCCTTCAGGATACTGTATGAATATGATGATACTGGTTACTGAAGCAATGTGCCTCTCATACACTAAGAAGGAAAAAAACAACCAAAAAACCCACAACAACAACAAATCTGTATTCATTTTTTTTGCATTTCCTCTTATAAACCTTAACAAACATAACAGACACTAGTCACTTTTAAGACTGAGATGCTTCTGTTTAGATATGAAAACTAGGTTTTTATGTTGCAGCTCCACAGTAACCATAGTTATTAGTTTATCTTAATGCATAATCCAGTAAAATAGCTTGCACATGAAATTCAAATCAGGCTGGCAGGAACACCCAGAAATCAGATAAAGGTAGTAAGAGATACTAACAGTGCAAACTCTAAATTGAAATAAGAATGGAAATAATTGAGAACTGAAATAGAAAATAATGGGGTTTTTTTCCCCTCCTCACAGGGAAAATTATGACCAGAGAAGGATACTAAATGCTTGTTTCACCACTGCATAGTTTCTGCACTACTTATGACTCTGTTTTGTAGTTTTTTGTGTTGGATGAACAGTCTCAGAGCAGCCACTCAGGTCGGCAGGTGCTCTTTGTAAGGAGGACTATGAGTCAGCCAGCTACAAGGCAGAGCTGGGAGACGTGTCTGTTTATGAAGTCCTGGAAGGGCTGGCACCGGTCCTCTGGGCTCATCTTAGTTGCAGGTTCTGAGTCAGCTGAAAGAGCTACAAAAAAAAAGTCACTATCTTTTCTCTACCTCTCCTTTTCTAATCTCAAACATGCAAGATCCTGCAGTACCACAGTCCGTGACAGTCTAATGAGTGCAGAGAAAATTCACTTTGTACTGATGTTGCTGTTTTGTGCAATCAGCAGACCTTCTACAGCTGGAATTGATTTAGCTCCTCAAGTCTAAATTACAGGATGCTGGGCAATGAGGAACAGCTCACAGGAGACTGCAGCCAGGCTCTAAACATATATTCTCTCTAGCGATATTTAGCACAACATGATCTGATGGACTCTGACTCCTTTTTACTTCATCTATTGTCTCTGCTGATTAAGGGTGTTGATCAGACCTGTTACAAAAAGAAACTGTATTCATGATTTCCCCATGATATTTCAAGGAAACGAAAACAAGAAATACTTAGTAAAAGGTAATATATTTCACTGTAGCATTAGATGGAAAATTTAACTCACTTGTGTTCCCAAGGTAAGATGCAGCTTTCTTTAGAAGTCCAAACATGCAAGTCAGCATGTCAAAGAACAAAGCCTGGAAAACTGAAAGTGAAGAAAGCAAAAGGAATAAGGAAAAGGCTTTCAGTACTAAAATATTAAGCATTTTAGTTATTTTCAGGGAGATAAGTAATTGAACTAAGGACTGAAATACAATAGAAACTTCAGGAGAGGACAATTTTGTCCAGAAAGAACTCCTGAAGGATGAAGACTTGAAATTTTTCTCTTTTGCTATTATGCATATAATTTAGGGAAATTGAATGGGTTTTGTATACATAAATATTGTTACAACTAATACAACAATGATTTTATTCTGCTTAATATATACTGACATTTCCACAGTGCAAAACATCACGACATATAATATTCACTTGTACTGATATTGTCAGATGGTAGGTCCATACACATCACGACATTCTTGTTTAAATTTAGTACCCCAGGGAAAGTGGCCAATAAACCTTTCAGGGAAAATACAGAATGTTTTACTAGAAAAGCAACATTAAGTTACAGAGCAGATCACCTGTTCTTCATTTTCATGTTTACCCCGTTTTTATTTCCCTCTCAACTAGACACAGATATATACTATTTATCTGAAAATCATCATTGCAATACAGCCCTAAAGATAAGATTCCTTTATTAAATTTACAGTGAAAACATTTAAAAATTGTGTTTTATGCTTCTAGTGATTCCCAGTTCAAACAAGTCATTGTAGAAAAGAGAGATAAATACAGATGCAGAATCCATGCCTTTCTTCATACTGAGCTAGGTGTGGGAGATGTGGGCAATAAGGAACAAGGAATAGCTGCATTTTCAAAGATTCTGAGGTTAGGCATTCTTATCCTACAATGCCTCTCACTCATCAGTCTAAAGGGGGAAATTCTAGAATCACAGCAGATGAACAAGCCATCTCCAGCCTTGAGGTACGAACAGATTTCATTACATTGACTTTAATTACACTGTAGCTGGATGAAATATTTCAAGGCATTTCTGAACACACTCAGTCCATTTCTAAGTAGCATGATAAATTGAACTGGTAACACTTAGTTCATTAATTCTTTATAAATACATAACAGATGTGATTTTAGGATATGAATGAAAAATTTCACAGAGGTGTCCCATCTTATCAATCTTCTCCTCACAGAACCTTCCCTAATCCTCACAGCAAGAAAATTAGTCACAAAAGAAAATCACAACTAAAGTTGCATTAGAAGAAACATTACACATGAAATTCAAACTATAATGATACAGCAGATGATCATCTGCTATTTCAGCTATCCAACTGTCTTTTTTGCTCTCAGATCTGCTACTATCAGTTAATTTACACACATTTTTGAAAATGGGTAATTATTTGCAGTGCTCATTATTATGTTGTGAGCTAACTACCAGATGTTAAATATTTCACTTGTGGAATTCCCTTGTCATTGGAATGGAAATACAAAGGCCACAGTATCTACCTTCTACCTTCTTACACCACTAATATAAAGTTTAAATATAGACACGACAAGGCAGACCTTGCCTTTTCCCTGGTATTTTCACTTTTTTTCATTACAAGTTGAAGGACAGGATTCATGAAATACATGTAATGAGATAGTCTGTATCTCTGAAACACCAGAAAGAGGAATAATTTTCTGTATGGTAATCTCTAATCTTTCTGACTGTCACAGTACTAACACAAAAGAAGCTGCTTTCCTCTCCTTCCCACCCCCATGAAACAAATATAACATCTCTAAAGAATGCAAATTTTCAATCAAATAACTTATTTAAAATCTTATTTTTTTAAAGTTCCTTCCAATTTTTCAGAGCTTTCAAATGGAGAAGCAACATTGGACGGTCAGGAGAAAATCTACAGAAATGTTTCCTGAAGGAGGAAAAGAGGACCCAGTGTCACAGAATTATGGAATGAACCAAGCTGGAAGAAATCTTAAAGACCATTTAGTTCCAAACACCCTGCCATGAACAGGGACACCTTCCACTAGACCATATTGTTCATAGCTCCATCCACCCAGTCTTAAACACTTCCAGGTGTAGGGCACACACAATTTCTGTCCTTGGAACCAGGTTAATCATCTTAATTTTCTACTTAAAAACAACAACAAAAAAATCCAAAGTACAAGTAATAAAGGAGTTGAACCACAAACAGAACTGAGAGGTTTCAACACAATTTTATCACCTCTTACAATTGCCTCACCTCAGAGGGGCCAAACAGACATGGCTACAGTGAGATCTCAAGATGATGGAAGGAGGGAGCTGCTTAGTGGAATTGCAGACAAAGAGAATGAAAGACCAAAGTACAATTTTGAGAGTGTTAAGAACCACATCATTATGGAAAGAAATATAGTAATAACACAAGAAAGTATTACCGATGTATTATTCCAGGTGTCCTGTTGTCAAATTAACTCCCTAGCTGACATACAATGCTTACATAGAGCACCAAGTGAGAGCTTCTCTTTTTTAAACTACCATGAAGGGAAAATCCAAGGTATACAAGTCAAAGCACAGCAACCATCTTAACCATTCACATTTTCAAACACAAAGAATAGTTGAGTAGCTTTTTTCCTAAGCAGTGCTCTTGATTGATGGGCTACATGGAATAACAGTCTATTCCCTGTCTCTGGAAATAGAAATGTTTATTTTGCAGTTACTATGATTTCTAGCCTTCACAGTTGAAGTCTACAAGTGATGCTTGCCCAAAATCAAATGTTTCTATCCTCCTCTTGAAATGTCTCATCTCCAGGTCTTGTGAAATTGTATTATTCCCTCCTGTATTAAGAAAATACAATGGCAATACATTGATTTTTATATATGTATATATATCCAGCTAATAAGAGGCATGACAAAGTGTAAACACAGAGGCAAATCCAAATAATTTTTCCTAAATCTAAATCCTTTTCTGCCACACTATAACATAGTCCTCCACTCAGGAAGATATAAAGCGTAACGAGCATTTCTACTGAGTCAACATGAAATTTTATTTAGAAGTCTAAGCACCCAGTCAGTAGTGACTTGAACCCTTCTAATCTGCCACAAGTACAGCTAGCTGCATAGAAACCAAAACTTTCATAGTCCTGCTCTTCAGCTATCCTGTCCCAGCCAAAAAATTACACATATGATCTCTAATAACTATTCAAATAGAAATTTCCATTTTAGAAGAATAATTCTTTTGGTAATTGATCCCATGCACATCTATGGCTGACATACAAAATGAATTGCAAACCATTTACACAGGCTACTCCATTTACTCCATTTTAATTTGGAAAAAAATATACAAATATGGTGATAATAGACTATTTTAATATGCAGAACAGGGGGTAGGGAAGGAACACTTAGTTTAACTGCATTTAAAAAACACTTTAAAGCAATATAACATGTAAAACCCAACAATTTTATAATATTATCAGATCTTTGATATAGGGTCTAGCATAAATAATACTTGTCAGAGAATTCTAACTGTCTACACTTTCTTCAGAACATGTTATTGTATCAGTTTTTTACAATTAACATTCCTATGGTTGTGGGGGCACCTAGTGGTAAAAGAAATATGTTTATATATAAAATAGCTGATCGTCAATTATTAGAAACCTGTTTTATTTTCAGAGAATTATTCTCTTGCTTGAATAAAAAACACATTTCGTGTAAGATTAACTTCAACACCACATAACATTAAGACATAACAGCTGGATATAACACACTGGCAATTTCACTGACTCCCCCTCCCTTCCCTCCTCCTGTCGGATATGTGTCTATAGGAGCTGAAAAATAGACTTTGAAAATAAAATCCCTTTTTATCCTGTATGCCCTGTCAGAATTCATTACTCTCTGAGCAGCTTCTCTTAGACATTTCACATGAGAAGGGTTTAATGTTTAATGCTAAACTTACTTATTTGAAGATATTTCATGCTACACTGTATTTTGATTTAGCAGAGGGATACGACAGAGCAGTGAAATCACAATACAAGCAGAACATAGCAGTTCAGCATACAGTAGGATCACAATGCAAATATGATTCTTATTACTAGTCCTTATATGTTTGTTATGATGGCACTGGGTATCCTCAGTCACCAGGAGGGAATATTTATATTGAATCCAGCTCAAGCTTGTTTTTATCTAAGTTCATTTGGTTGCCTGTTTTTATACCCTATTGAACAAATTACACCCTTCCTCCATGCTAGTCAGGCTAGCTCAGGAAAACACATTCTTCATTAACTTGAGAAGTAAATAAAATAAAAGAATCAATTACAAAACTAGCTGATCCTCTCAACAGGTACAGCCAGCTGATCTAAACCAAAGTCCACCCTCCAGTCATCCTCATGCTGACCTAAAAACAGCTTTCTTTGAAATAGCTGTTGTCACTCCTTGCTTTCTTCCCTGAGCTACATGACCCAATTGTCTGCACTCACCTCATCTGAGCAGTTTTCCACAGCATCAGTCATATCACCGTCTCTTTTTCCTTGCCTCCATCAGGGGCAGATTCCCAATTTTGTCAAGCTATGCTCAAATACCACGAGGAGATCAGGAGATCACCGGAAAAAACAGTTTTCTCTCTTTGTCTCAAGATAAGCAACATAATACATGCAATAGGTACAAAGGTCAGGAGAAGTTTCTCATTTGCATAAGTTTCCTAAAGTCGGATACCTTGGCCGTAACAAAAAACAAACAAACAAAAAACAAACAAAAACCCAAAAAACCCACAAACAAAACAAACAACCCCCCCAAAAAACCACAAACAAAACAAAACAAAACAAAACAAAACAAAAACAAAAAAAAAAAAAACCACAAACAAAACAAACAAAAAAAACCCCAACAAACCAACCACCACAAAAAACAACAACAAGAAGAAAAACCACCACCAAACAAGATATTTTAAAATATTTCCTCTTTTCTAATCAAAATTTTTATATGAATAATGATTGCCTCTCTGGGGGTTTTATGGCTTTGTTATAAATGCCAGGACAAATTTATTGCCAAATTCAATAATTTGGTTTATTAACATCCAAATCACAAAATTTAGAATCAAATTATAACAATTTTAAACAATAAAAACAAAACAATACGAACCCCACGAACAGCGAAACTTACTTGACAGAAGTTCTCCCGGGAAAAGTTGAGCCAAGGGTGACCCCAGAGACACAGGACCTGGCAGCCAGTGTATCTAGCCGGGTTCACGAATTTGCCATGTTCGAGGCTTGGTTTTTATACTCTTTATTCTGCCTCTGGCAATATTTCCCCATACTTCCCTTTGTTTCTTGGTTAGTTATTCAAACCCAAATTCGTCTCCGGTCAGATTGAAAAAGAGCTCCCCTCCCAAGTCCATGTGTTAATATTCCGTTTCTATGGATCCTTATAGTTGATGAATGTTCGAGATATGGGTGATATTGTTTGACGGTCTGTGAAGGTGGCTCCCGAGGTGTGAGTTGCTGATCCGGCTCATCTCAACAGGTCCCCTCCCAATACTTGAGAAAGCTGCAAAGTCTTTTGTTCCCTTCTGAATGGAGACGCCCGATTTTCAGGGTGGTCAGTTTCACCATCTGCTGCAGAAACCTCCTGAAACATAGACTTTTACCTGATATAAATTTATACAGCTTTATAATTTTCCAGTTTATCATAAGAACATGAATTAATCATCTCACGTTTTTCACAGCTTGTTTCATCAATTCAAATTCCACATGCAGCTTTCCAGTAAGCTTCCCCCGTTGTCTTCCTTAAGGCTTTCTCCCTGATCAGTTGAGCAGATTTATCTGTCAAATTGTTTTTCCTTTCCTCATTTCTGTCCAAGGCCCATATGAAGAAACACAGGCAAGCAGTCTGGCTAAGCCTTCATTCTACTGAGCAAAATCTCAGTGTTCCCAGAGATGCACCATACAAAGATGTTTTACTTGCTCCTCATAGAATCCTTGGCACTAAGTTTTGTCCTACACTTGATTTGATGGCACAATCTGCATGCCAAAGACACTGACATTCTGATTATTAATATTTTACTACTCAGAAGCCTAATGCTCTAGCCTTGTAATTACAGCAGTAATTCACAAGTGCCAGCTTTAACTAGTTTTTTTGGGTTGGGTTGGTTAGTTGGTTGATTTTTTGTTTTTTGTTTTGTTTTACCTAGATATATCCAGCAGCAAGCAATATCTCCACACCATCTGTTACATCCCCCTGGGGAAATGGTTTCTTCTCCCTCAGGGACCCCTGGAACTCCTGTCATGTAGTCTGACCCTTCCTTCCCCTTCTGACCCCATTGGCTGTGTGCCAGCTCGCCCCTCCCTCAGAAACCCTGAGAAAAGACCCCTGTCCCCTGGGATCCCTCTCTCTCCTGGGACACCATCCTGGAATAAAGATCTCTGCAGCAAAGAAAGGGTGAGAGAGCCTCTTTTGAATCCTTATCCTGTCTCTCTTGATATAATCCTCCTAGGCCTGAGAAGGGCTGAGCTAGCTGAGACCCTTGAGGGGAATAAGGAGGGTAAAATATCAATTGGCCCAACCTGGGTTTAAATATAGAAACCCATGCGGAGCTGGAGACCTTTCAGGGTCTTAGAAGCTTTTTGGGAAGTTCAATTACCCTAGCCACTTTGGCCACATGTTGTTGCTATAGGTGGGTAGGGATAAGCTCGTAGCTTGTGAGTAGCCCGGTCACGAGTGAGCTAAAAGACAGGACCTTCAGTTGCTTCTGACTCAGCATATGATACCACGGACCAGGTAAAGACCTCCGTTTGATCGGTACCGCAAACTGGGAGGGCGTAATTTTACCTTTGCAATTATAGCAAGCGGGTGGACTTTAGGACCCAGCGGCTGGGATTTTTTTTTCTTTTTTTTTCTTTCGTTTCCGATTGCCGCAGCCCGCGGGCCCGTGGAGCGGCTCCGCATAGGAAGCCCTGCTTTTCAGGGAAACCCTGGCCCGGGCAGATATCCCATCGGCCAAGCAAGGCTGCAGGGACCCCCCGGTGCCACCGGGGCTGGAGAAACGGCGCGAATACGCGACCGCAGCCCCCGAGTTTTCCCCGCCTGTTCTCTCTGGTTATAGGAGACACAGGGGTTACATACAGCTGACTGTAGCAACTGGAGGCTGGATTTTGAGCTAATAGCTTTCAATAATATCGAATCATGGGCATACAGCTATCGGCTCCTCAAAAGAGTGTATTAAAACAACTCCAGGACCTTTTAATTAACGTTAAAATTTCCAAAAGGCTGCAAAAACGATTTGTTCGCTGGTTAGAACATGAATTTACTGAAGCTGAATTGTTACAGATAGATACTGTTCCCTTTTGGGACCACGTGGGTACTGTGATCACAGATAAAGTCCAAAATAATGATCACGCCGTTTCTGTATTTATCCCAATATTTTTGCAAGCTCGTAAACACCTTTTAGAGTTAAGCAAACCCAGCCAGGAGCAAAAACTTACCCCATGTAATCCTCCCTCTGATCCACCTTAATATCCGGGTTTACCTTTGTCCCGGGATCCTTTTAACAAAGCCAGTTTCTCTCCGGCTGATATCGGTGGGGGGGCAGCGGCGGCCCGGGACTCCTGCCAGGCTGCAGAGCCCCTGGGACTATCCCTCCACGTGGCAGATAACAATGGCGGCTGCCATGTGCCCCGAGCTTCCCCCCACAACCCCTTCCCTCCCCTACCCCCTCCCTCTGCCCCCGCCCCCACCCCATACCCCTGTGCCAACCCCTGCTGGGCACCGGCAGCCCCACCCCACCCCTCCTCCCCCTGCCTCCTTCCCGGCTGTTGCGGCAGCAGGGAGAGAGCCGCCCCCCCCTCCCCGCACAGCCACGGCGGGGGGTATGATTGCCACACGGCGGGGGGAGGGGGACTGTTGCTATGGTTTTCGGACGGCACAGAAATAACAACATGACTCTCCATGATGGTAAAGATGAGAGCAAACTTTATTCTTCTAAATTCTACTTTTATAGAGTAGTTCGGTACAAAGAACATGATTGGTTATTCAGCGTCTACACTCTTTTGTAAATATTTCTTTCCAGTAAACATGCTGGAAAAACACCACCTGCAGATAGTTTCTCACTTCCCAAGGTTTGTTTGAATTCCTCTTTAAGATTTCTCAGGCTAACATGAGAAAGTTGTTCGCCTGCCTTTCACACAGACAGTAGCAGAGCCTGAAGCCTAAATTCAGACCAATGTCAGGCCCACAGGGGACAGCCTGGGCTGCCCAGCCAGCACGGAGAGAGCATGCCTTCCCTCCCCAACCCACAAGGGACTGCAAACGCAGTAACTTCAGTGTCCTCGGGTACAGGGATATCAGCAACAGTTTCCAGACCCTTGGCAAAGGCAGATGAACACATTTTCTCTGTTGCTCCTGTTACATATGTAGGTAGAAGGCAAGGTTCTAGGCAATACCAGCCACTCTCCTACCAAGACAAGAAAGAGCTATGCAAAGTACAACGTGAGTTTGGGAGGGACACTCCCATCTTTAAAGGGATGTTTAGAGCCACATTTGATTCTAATGAAATGGTTCCTAATGATATTAAAGACTTATTCAGATGTCTGTTATCTCCCTCAGAGTATGATCTGTGGGACAATATGTGGAAAAGAGCTTTAAGAACACTTTTACAGGAGATTCAGCAAAACCCTAATATGGCTAAGGACACTGAAAATAATGATATTACATTTGAACATCTGTGTGGTGAAGGTGCCTGGGCTTGCCCCGAAAAACAAACCTGAGTATTATCCAAACAAATTTTACTTAGGATTAGCAATGTTGCAGAGAAAATGTTTTATCAGCTACCATCAAGGGAAGGGAAAGGAAGTTATGTCAATGTTAAACAATTTGCTACGGAGAATTTCTTACAGTTTGTTGATCGTCTGAGGACACAGGTGGAACACCAAATACCAGATCCCGTGGTGCAGGCAGAGCTGATCAAAGAGATGGCTCAAAGAAATGCTAATGAGACCTGTCGTAGAATTATCCTCACTCTCCCCTTGGACCCTCCACCTACTCTGTCCCAGATGATAGAAGCTTGTTCCAGACGGGCAGAAATGTTCTGCACATCTGAAAGACATCCTGGAACAACACACCCACAGCATACAGCCCCTGCTGGACCACACCCCAGCAGGCAACAGATGCCACCAGACCAGCTGCAGCGCATCATCTGCCTCCGCTGCAGGAAACCAGGACACTTCGCCAGATCCTGCCCCCAGACGCAGAAGCAGAAGAAATCCCACAAACAAAAAAACTGAATTCACAGCGCGTGCCCGCTGTTGATACTACAACACGCAAAGATATAAATGTAGCAGGACTCACATTGGCAAAAGCTTCTCTCTTAAAGAAAAAGGGGGGGGAGGGCAGGTCACGGGGTGTGGAGGTGCAGAAAAATGTAAATGTTAAATGCTCAACTAACAAGGTTTGGCAGCCACTTGGCCGTTTTAGACTTGTAACTACCAAAGGTTTCCATTTCAGATCTACTGAGTGGATGGTTATAACAGTTGACCTGTCTAACATCTCACAGGACCTGACGGTTAACCACATGGGATTGGACAGTGAATATTTTGTTATTGGGGACACGGCACACACACCCTTGGAAATTGAGATAGCTCCCATGACCATAAAGGGAAAAATAATAGGCCTCATGTTGTTGGCTCGTTGTATGCACCCACCCTTTTATCTGGTAGCGGGGCAAATTCTTGCCCAAGCCATTCCGGTTCCAGCAGAGATCACAGCAGACGGTAAATCACCAGAGGTCTACTGGACAGAGGTGGTGGGGGAACCTAAACCCTCTATGATGTGCAACATTATTTGTGGACAAGAGCGCCTCCTAGTGGCAGGAGTGCTCGACACAGGCGCGGACATTACCGTACTGCCACAAAGCATGTGGCCTTCGAACTGGGAATTACAGCCGGTGGCAGGCAAACTTTAGGGCATAGGAGGAATCACAATGGCAAGGATTTCGAAAAACGTGGTGCAAATTGAGGGACCTGATGGAAAGGTGGCGAATGTCCGTCCTTTCGTAGCAGATTATAAGGCCCCACTGTGGGGGAGGGACACCATGTCTCAGTGGGGAGTCCAATTGGTCATTCCTAAAACACCCCAGGATTTTTGCAAGTAGCCACTGTGGAGCGCCCTACCCAGAAGTTAAAGTGGTTGGAAAACACCCCCAGATGGGTAGCACAGTGGCCTTTGAGTAAAGAAAAGCTCAAGGCGCTGGAAAAACTCGTGGAAGAGCAATTGGCTCAGGGACATATTGTGGAGACAACTAGCCCCTGGAATTTCCCGATCTTTGTGATAAAGAAACCGGGAAAGGACAAGTGGAGGTTGCTCCATGATCTAAGAGAAATTAATAAAATAGTAGAAGACATGGGACCCCTCCAACCAGGGATGCCCACTCCAACAATGCTCCCCCGAGATTGGAAATTGGCTGTCTTAGACATCAAGGACTGTTTTTTCCAAATTCCATTGCACCCTGAAGATGCCCCTAGGTTTGCCTTCTCAGTTCCCACTGTCAATAGACAGGCCCCAATGAAGCGTTATCACTGGAGAGTCCTTCCCCAGGGTCTCAAATCGAGTCCTTTCATATGCCAACAATATGTAGCCTCATTACTGTCTCCAATACGCGCACAGAGAAAAGAAGCCATCATCCTTCACTACATGGATGATGTGCTAGTGTGTGGCCCCAATGACTCTATACTCCAACACACGCTTGACCTAGTGGTTAAAGTTTTAACCTCTGCTGGATTTCAATTACAGGAGGACAAGGTTCAAAGGATGCCACCTTGGAAATACCTGGGCTTGCAAATCAGTGCAAGGATTGTTGTTCCACAGAGCTTAGAAATTGGTTGCAATCCAAAAACTCTAGCAGATCTCCACTCTCTGTGTGGGTCTTTGAATTGGGTAAGACCCTGGCTAGGCCTCACAAATCAAGATCTAGAACCCCTCTTCAATTTATTGAAGGGGGAGAAGGAGCTGACGTCTCCCAGGGAGCTGACCCCAGAGGCGAAGACAGCAATCGAAAAGGTACAAAAAGCCTTGTCAGAGAGACAGGCTCACCGGTGTGAGCCAAAGGTGCCTTTCCAGTTCATTGTTCTAGGAAAACTGCCACACCTGCATGGTTTGATCTTTCAATGGATCGAGGAAGAGAAAGATTCACTGTTGATAATAGAGTGGGTTTTCCTCTCCCATCAAAGATCCAAGACCATCACAGAGCCACAGGAGCTGATAGCGCAGCTGATTCGGAAGGCCAGGGTAAGATTGTGTGAATTGGCAGGTTGTGACTTTGCATGCATTCACCTCCCGGTCAGACTTTCAGAGGAGGGAAAGAACTCTCCTGAGAGATTGACCAAAGAGATGTTTGAGCATTTGCTGCAGAGTGTTGCCATGAATTTTCCTGGTTTGCTGAGCGTTCATATTAAAGGAGAAACGTGCAGTTTCTCACGCTGGTGAATTGTAAACACAGGACCATGTTTTGTAAATATTGGCAATGTTATGAATACTTTCTCCAAGAGAAGGGGAGGTTGAATGACAGCCTCCTGGACCAATGTGACAGGAGAGGTGGCGATACCCTTCTCCAATCCATGGTCACCTTGCCACAGATATATGATGGAAAAATAAACTAAGGGCAGGTCTTCTGCCCTGCTGCTCTGTTGCACCCAGATCTGTGTCCCCAGTCTGTTTTCCTGGTTGGGCCTCCACGGTGATAACTGGCGCCCAACGTGGTCAAGTTGCAAGCTAGTGAGGAAAGAAAAAAGAAGAAAAAAAAAAAAAAAATCTGCCTTCTACAGCTGCAAAAAGAAGAAACCCACGATGTTCTCAGAGGAACGATTGATGATGGAACTGCTCCACTCCTTTTTGTTGTCCCGTGACGCTGACTTGACCAGGAAACACGTGAGAGAACTGCTTAGCTGGGGAAAGAAACTTGGAATTTTTTATACTGCTGAAAAGGCACTTTATATTGGCCCATGGAGAACCCTGGGAAAAAGCCTTTTCTCTGCCGTCCTTGACGGAAACTCTAAGGCAGGCACTCTTTTACGGGCATGGAGAACAGTCTTCCCACTTCTAAAAGAGGCTGGAGAGGACTTTGAAGTTGATTCTGGGTTTTCGACACAGAGCAGAAGCTCCCCTGCGAGCTCCGTCGCTTCTGACGAGGATTGCTCTGATGCAGGGTTAGAGCCGATGCAGGAGACCCCCACCCCCATGTCGGGGGTTGGGCGCGCCCAGCGGGGTTTTTGGAAGGACTGGGAAGCTTTTTTCGGTCCGCTCCCCGCGCGGTTGCCCGGGCGGGGAGCTGGGGTGCCGAGGGGGCGGAGCGCTCGGCATCGGGTCCCACGCCGAGCGCGGGGGATCGCCCGCGCCGCCCCGGGCCGCCGTGCCGCGGCGACCCCCCCGCTGCCCGCCACCGCTGCGGGGTCCGCCCTGCAGCTGCCGCGCGGAGCCGCGCCGCCTCGGGCCCCCTGCGGGGAGCCGGGGGGGCCGCCGTGCGCGCCGCCCCCGGCGCTGCCGGCGCCGCCCCCTGCCGCCGCCTCCCCGGCCCGCCCCGCCCCGCCGCGACCTGCTCCGCGCAGGATTCGGCAGGCGAGCCCGGCGGGGACGGCCCCTCCTTGCCCCGTCCCCCCGCCGCGCCAAATGCTGTGCGCGGGGTCGCCGCCGCCGGCGGTCCGTGCGGTGCCCGCAGCGGAGCCGCCGCCGCCGCCCACCGCGCCGCACCCCGCCCCACGCGTCCGGTGCCGGTCCGGCGCCGCGGGGGGAGGGCTGGGCGCAACGCTGCCCGCTGCTGCGGGGCCATCCGCGCTGGACAGCCCCCCCGCGCCGCCGCGCGGCCCCGCCGCATGCCCCCTCTGTTCAGAGGGGACGGGGCCGAGCGCTGGAGCCGCAGAGCTGCTGCCGGCTCTGGCCCCGGCCACCGACCCATCGGCTGGCCAGGCAGGAGCTGAAAGCTGTGGCCGATTGGCCACGCCCCCCTGCCCAGCGCGACAATCGCCCCCCCGCTCAGAGAGGAGTCTGAGCGAGTCACTGTCCCCCGCCCACCCCCCCTACGGGGCCGGGTCGGCTGTGGGAGATGATAACGGGGCAAAAGCGTTGTCTGATGTGCACGCTTTCCCTGTCGTGAAATCGGATGAGGCTTTTAGTTCTGCATCCCAGGTGAATCAGGCTGCTGACCTAAGAGAGCTGCTGCCTGAAGATGCAGCTTTGTCCAAGCCAGTTCAGGGAGCTGTGGACGTGGGTCCACAGCATCATAGCCATGATGACCCATTATGGGCAGTCCCGCTTCCCTTATCAAGGGACGTGGCAGAAGATAATATAAGCTTCACTGAGGCAATTCAATGGATCAGTGCAGAATTTGAGAATCTGATCTTTCCTTATGTAATAAGAGGTCTTGCAACAATGATGCTTGAACCTCAACAGGTTTTTACCTTTGAAAGAAATTGGAAATTCCTAGCTGGACAAATGGCTGTCGAAAATAGCCACCTGCCTCGAGATGATCCCTTGTTTGGGGTCGGAGTTGACCTACTTATGGGGAGGAGTCAATATGCTTGCCCTGATGTGCAAGCTGGCCTTTCTTTCATTGTTTTAGATTCGTGCAGATACATAGGGATATCTGCATTGATAAAAACCAAGTTATCCTTCTCCCCAAAGGAAGACTTCTTAGACATAGCACAGAAGTCAGAGGAAGCTTTTTATAAATTTATATCTCGTCTGATGTGTTTTTTAAAGACGAGAGTCAAGGATAGAACTTTGACAATGATAATTTTGGAGCAATTAGCAAGAAGCCATGCTAATTCTGCTTGCCAGAGGCTCCTGGAAACCATTCCAGAGACTTCTACTGTCCTGGAGATGGTCCAGACCTGTGCAGTTCTAAACACCTGTGATTGTATGGTGATGACCCCAACAGCTGCTTCACAGCCGGCTGAACAGAGGCAGAATGCTGGACATGAGACACAGGCAGATATTCAGCCTAGTGGAGAACAGGAAAAGGAGGCACAGAAAGTGACTCCCTTGTTTTTCTGCGCACAAGGTGTGGGTCCAGACCATACTGCAGAAACTTGTAAAGCAGTGGGTCATGATGAGCCCACGCCAAGCCTGAAAATTCGGAGGCGAAGAAAAAGACGAAGACGTCAGGGGGACGAAACAGTTTCCCAAGCTCTAGAACAAGAGCAAAATTCTCTGGCTGGTGTACAGCCATCATCTCAAGTGTAGGAAGTGTTGATGTTGCCACATAGCTATGGTCAGTTTTCCTTGGACCTTGCAGTGGGTTTCTACGTCCACATCCTATGTTGCATGCATTCTTTGAGAAAAAGTCAATTGCTCAATTTGTGTTTTCTAAGTTCTCTATCCTCAGGTTCTGGGATCTTTGCCATGGAGGTGGCCGCTGAAAGTCTGCTGAGCTGCCTCAAGTGCATTGGACTGATCCTGTTTGATCCTGAAACCTTGTGCATCCTGTGCCACCCTAGTGCCACCCATCACAGAAGCCTCTTCGAGATCTGATTAACATGGACATGGACTGGCATCCTCTCTTTTCCTATATGGCCTCCATAGAGACTTTGGATCCTGTGGAGCTGCTGGACAAGGACTGACTGAAGCAGTGTGATGCTGAGAGCCAGCGGACTGTTAATCATGGACTCAGAGGAATTGTTTGCTATGGCTCAGTTTTATGTATGGTAGCCATTGTGATCTCTGTGGGGAAAGTTCACGTTGTTTGGGGGTTGTGGTTTTGGGACAGAACTTTTGGGGTTCAGAATTTTGAATTGAGTGATTAATTTTTCTTGGAATGCTCCTGCCTTTTGCACCGTATATTCCCTTGTATCTTATAAAAATTTAAAAATATGAGGGTGTTGGTTGAATTATGTTAGACTATGCTCGAGATATTTTGAGCAGGTTATTGCAAGGGGTTCAGGGTGAAACCCTGGATAGCAAAGGCAGAATCAGACCAACATGTAGCCCTCACACCGTCACCTAAATGAAGGTCGGTGAACTTTATACAGGTTTTTTTTTCTTTCTTTTTTCCTGTCATAGAATTGTTCATTTTTCTTTTTCTGTTTTCTTTTTAATATACTTAAAAGGGTGAGATGTTGCCATGAATTTTCCTGGTTTGCTGAGCGTTCATATTAAAGGAGAAACGTGCAGTTTCTCACGCTGGTGAATTGTAAACACAGGACCATGTTTTGTAAATATTGGCAATGTTATGAATACTTTCTCCAAGAGAAGGGGAGGTTGAATGACAGCCTCCTGGACCAATGTGACAGGAGAGGTGGCGATACCCTTCTCCAATCCATGGTCACCTTGCCACAGATATATGATGGAAAAATAAACTAAGGGCAGGTCTTCTGCCCTGCTGCTCTGTTGCACCCAGATCTGTGTCCCCAGTCTGTTTTCCTGGTTGGGCCTCCACGGTGATAGCAGAGTAATGCCAGTCTCCAATTATCTCTGGACAGCTACAGGGGACAAATATCAGTCCATGCCCCGTCCCACAAGTTGTTCAATGAGGAATTCCACCTCATTCCTCATGAGAGAAGGAGTCGGAGACCACTCAAAGCTCTCACAGTCTTCACAGACGCATCGGGGGCTTCCAACAAGTCGGTCATGACTTGGAGGAACCCACAGACTCAGCATTGGGAAGCTGATGTCGAGTTTGTGGAGGGATCCCCCCAAGTGGCTGAACTGGCCGCAGTGGTAAGAGCTTTTGAGAAGTTCTCAGAACCAATCAATTTGGTAACTGACTCTGCCTATGTGGCGGGAGTAGTGTCCAGAGCGGAGCAGGCTGTGCTCAAAGTAATAGAGAATGAACATCTCTTCAGGTTGCTTTCAAAGCTAATCTATTTGGTTTCTCATCGACAGCACCCGTTTTACGTGATGCATGTGAGGTCACACACTGATTTGCCAGGTGAGATCGCAGAGGGGAATCACCAGGCAGACTCCCTTGCGGCACCAGTTGAAAAGGCACATCTCCCTGATGTCTTCCAGCAGGCAAAACTGAGTCACCAACATTACCATCAAAATGTGCCAGCCCTGATCCGACAATTCCAGCTGACACGGAGCCAGGCTCGAGCCATTGTAGGTACCTGTCCGAACTGCCAGCTCCAGGTCATGCCATCGATGGGCATGGGGGTTAACCCCAGAGGCCTGGGCAGCTGTGAGGTATGGCAAACAGACATCACACACATTCCTAGTTTTGGTCGCCTCAAATATGTTCATGTGAGCATTGACACATATTCAGGTGCAGTGTATGCCTCTGCCCACGCAGGAGAAAAATCCATACATGCCAAGCAGCACCTAGTGCAAGCCTTTGCAGTGTTGGGAATTCCAAAAACAATCAAAACTGATAACGGCCCAGGGTATGTGTCCAAGGAGTTCCTAGAATTTGTCCAGCAGTGGGGAGTGGAGCATAAAACTGGCATCCCTCACTCCCCCACAGGTCAAGCTGTGATCGAGCGTGCACACCAGACGCTCAAACAGGTTCTGGCTAGGCAGAACTCCTCGGCTTCGTGGATGACACCACAGCAGAAGCTCTGCAAAGCCATGTTCACCATCAATTTTCTGAACTGTTCATTTGAAAACATGAGTCCACCTGTGGTACGTCATTTTAATAGTGGTAATCAGTTTAAATTGTCTCAGCGTCCACCGGTTTTGATTAGGGATCCTGAAACTTGGGAAACCAGAGGTCCCTATGAGCTGGTGACCTGGGGTCGTGGCTAGGCATGTGTGGCTACTCCCTCAGGCCCTCGGTGGATTCCCCAGAAGTGGGTGAAACCTTTTGTCCCCAAAAATCCAGCTCCAGCAGAAGGGGACGAGAAGCAAGTGACTGATGCTTCGAAGAGAAGACGCCGCCGGATGGAAGAGAAAGAACCTCCTTAGAGGTGGATTCCTTCTGGCAGAAACAGGAACCTTTTTAACATGTTTTAAAAATGTTTATTTTTCCCTTCCAGAGAAAACCTACCTCCCACTCAACCCTATGATGAACCCCATCCAAGTTGTCATCCTGCTAATGCTGAACAGTCTGGCAGCTGCATGGATCATCCCTCAACCACGTCAGAACATCTGGGTAACCCTGGCACAGACGCTTCAGCAAGAAAACATATGTTTGTCCACTGCAGCAGCTAAGAATCCTATGTCTACCTGTCTGGTAGGAATTCCTTTGCAGGCTGGAGAATTTCCAGCAGGCTTGGACAAATACAAGTCCAACGAAATTCCAGAGGCACACACCCCACAACCACACAAAGATCATCAAAAGCAAGGTGTGTTCGCCATGAACCCCTTAGCGGAATGGGTGCAGGGTTTGCCCAGGGTAGCTCATGAACCCCAGGAGTTAGAACTATTGGGTTCCTCCCCTGCCACATATTGCATCCAGTTCTCTATCATCCCAATACCCCGTAACACTGACGAGTACCACCTTATAAGGCAGTTCCGGGGAGAATTTACTGCAAAGAGGTGGTGTCATAATATAAGCCACATTGCACCAGACAACCCATCTCACTCCAAACCCAGAAGCCTCCCTAGAGGATTGTTCTTGGTTTGTGGGGGATCGGGCATGGGCAGGAATTCCATCCCGGCTTTTCGGAGGGCCATGTACCATAGGGCGATTGTCCGTGTTGACACCCAACCAAACTTTAATTCGTGAATGGACACACAAAAACAAATCGGCTGACAAAATTCAAAAAAGGAGTGCTGACAATTTGGATCCAAATTGTAATTCAGACATTTTTCATTGGGCAAAGTCAAAAAGAGTTGCTGTATCCCTGTTTCTTCCGTGGGTAGCAGCAGCCAAAGCTCTAGGTGAATTGGGCCACCTAGAGTGCTGGGTGGTCAAGCAAGCTAATTTAACATCCATCGCCATCAGCTCCCTCCTAGAAGACGAGGAGATTACCAGACAGGCCACCATCCAGAACCGTGCCGCTATCGATTATCTTTTGCTATTGCATGGACATGAATGCCAGGAATTTGAAGGACTCTGTTGCATGAATTTGTCCTCAAAGGCTCCAAACATCCATGCTGCCCTCCGAAGCATGAACAACATGATCGGACAAGTGAAGCAAGAATCAGAAGATTGGATCAAGGAACTGTTCAAGGGCTGGGGATTCACTGGGTGGTGGACTTCTGTAGTCAAAACAATTTTGTTACTTTTTGTTATCCTTTTCCTTGTAACCATAGCATTCGGGATCCTACGCTGTTTGATTTTCAAGGCTATTAACGGCCTCATATCTTCTACCTCAGAAGTCAACCATATAGAGCTGGCAAACCTAAAGCGATCTGGTCTCCCTACCAACCATAAATGGTGGGAAAACCCACACTCCGTGTCAACCAGAATTTGAGAATTTCTCTCTGTATCTTTTTAAACAAAAAAAGGAGGAGATGTTACATCCCCCTGGGGAAATGGTTTCTTCTCCCTCAGGGACCCCTGGAACTCCTGTCATGTAGTCTGACCCTTCCTTCCCCTTCTGACCCCATTGGCTGTGTGCCAGCTCGCCCCTCCCTCAGAAACCCTGAGAAAAGACCCCTGTCCCCTGGGATCCCTCTCTCTCCTGGGACACCATCCTGGAATAAAGATCTCTGCAGCAAAGAAAGGGTGAGAGAGCCTCTTTTGAATCCTTATCCTGTCTCTCTTGATATAATCCTCCTAGGCCTGAGAAGGGCTGAGCTAGCTGAGACCCTTGAGGGGAATAAGGAGGGTAAAATATCAACCATCTCCACTGGGCTGTGCAGATCCTGAACAGAGTCTTCAAGGCTTGTAATAGGCAGTACAGCCCCTCTCTAGAGAGCTGGAGAAACAAAGAAAACAGACTTTTCCATGGGATGTCAACACAGTTTTAGCATACTTAGGAGGAGAAAAAGACAAGAGAAAATCCAAACACATATGTATCTTTTGATCCTGTACTGGTGCCTCATGGGGTCCACCTCCAGAAGTCAGATCCTTCCCCAGGACTCAGTTACCACCTCCCAGCAGCCACAGAGCTCTGACTGTTCAATCTGCTCCTCACAAGAAAGAAAGACCACCAATCCTACTATCCTCAATGACCTCCCATAGCTCAGTCACCAGCATCATTTTGACTAACAACTCTTATCAGCTGGATCTCATTATCAGCTACAGAGAAAGTTCACTGACCTCATTACAGATAGCAGATAGGAATCCCTTGTTGATCTTTTTGTCAGGATACAGAAATGCTGTGCAACTCTATTGCTGTATTATAAGTTTCTCTCTCCATAAAACTGCACATTATGACATGTCTCAAGCTAGCAATTTTTTTTTTTATGTACAGAAATGGATTCTTTTGTTCAAATTAGTCTATCAAAACTATCTGTCACCATTGCATGGAAGCATTATAAAATAAGAATAAAGTAGCCCAGGGTGAACTGTGCTCTGAATCTCTGGTGTATGGTCTTGCAACTTTATCTAGGACTTTTCTAGAAAAACTAACTGCATTCAAGAGTGCTTAAAATCACAGTCAGTCTTTTCCAGCCTACATTAGGAGAGCATAAGTGAGTAAACCTATTAACATAAACAAACTCAGGAAGAGGCTAGTCAATTAGTCAACCTGATTTTCAGTGTTTATACAGCTGAAAGGCAGTAATTTTCATGCATGGATGAACTAACTAAGATATGCTCAGCTGGAGAGGGATGGCCATAAATGTACAAAATACAAATACTTGTGTGAAGATTTTGCTATAGTTTATATATATGTAAAGACACTGCATTGCCTCATCTGTAGCAATTAAACTGTTTTTATTGTATCGGTTTTATAGTGCCAAAAAGATAGCATTACTCTCAAAATGACCTGAAAAATACTTGCTATATATTTAAAGTATGAGAATTAACTCTCTCTTTTCAGACTACTTGAATCAGAGGGATATTGTTTCACAATGGCAACAGAAAAGGGAAGTATAATTTTTACCTATTATGATGTACAAGTGTGAAAAATCACAGGAAATGAAAATTATAAAACAGATGAACAAACTTAGAAAATTTACTGATGTATCACAGAAATAGAAATATATCTACAGGGTCTCTATCCAGTATTGCTAAAAATTGTTTTTTCATTGTCATCTTTTCATCTTTAGTTGTCCATATCTAGATATCTTTTCTATGTTTAAGTGATGTGTCTCATATATACCCTCTGTATTGTCCTCATGCTACAGTCTTATCATTTCAATACAGAAAGCAGATAAGGTTGACTTTCATCACTCAAAACAAGGATACCATGATTTTTGGAGACAACAGATAAAGAAGACATTCTGGCAAGACTTATTTTCAGCACTGAGGAATTATTCTGGAGCATTCCTTCACATATGGACCAGCTCATGTCCTAAAATGCCTTCAAACAGATGATAGAACATCACTTTTCCTCTCATGAATACTCATCTGTATTTATTGTTATTGCAGAAAGTCCAGCTAAGTTCACCCATATCAGAGCATAATAAATACTCTCCAGGTTAGGGAACTTGTCCACCTAGCACAGCATTCTGTCTCAGACAATGGCAACAGGAGATTTCTAGGAAAAGAGACTAGCCTGAAAATTTTCTTATGTCTGCTTTCCCACAACTTTCCCAGAACCTGCAACAACTATATTTATCTGTTTCTATAGCCTTCTGTAGTAGCAACATTCAGAACATCACTGCCTCATGTATAAAGAATTGCTTTCTTCTACCTGTTCAAATCAACCTTTTCTAGTTTAAATATCCTCTATTTCTTTTATTGTGGGTCTTAGAGAATAACATCTCCAAATTCAACTTCTTTCTCGGTCTCCTTTGAACTTCTTTTCTCAGCTGAGGTCCCTGTCTTTCCTCATTGCCGTTTTCTAGCTGTTCTTGTCCCCTTACAGAACTTCAATTTTGTCTTGATTGCCAGATGATACTCAATATCTTGCTGAGCATTTTGATTGCTGCTGCATTTTAAGACAATGATTTCAGATAACTGCCCAAAGTGACCCTAAGATGCTTTTCCTTAATTGTAAGCATCAAGTCAAAATATGACACTGTGTCAACCTGGATGTGTTCCTTATATTACTTACTTTAAAGTAGTTCAAAGTGAACCTCAGCTGCTACATTTTGTCAAATCTCTCAGTTTTATAACATCTTACTTGACGGCCTTGCCACTGACAGAGCATTTGGCTATCCAGCAAAGTATCTACTGCACCTTGTACAATAAATCTAGCAGCCTTCATTCTGCTGGGGGACTTTTAACTGCTTATGAATTAAAAATTTATGAGGTTTTGGAATTACTTATTAATTTAATTTCTCTTCTGAACCTATGCTTAGGATCATTATGCTTTTACCCAGCTCTACACTGATTAGATTAGCTACCAATACATGGGACATATCTGATCACATCAAGACAGCAGGAAAAGGCTGATCTCAGTCGTTCTGGACCTTCACCAATACATGTTCCCCGTGCAAACTGCCCATTTTGTGGACATTTGTTCTCACCTGGGGATAGGAAGGCTTTATGCCTTTACAAAAGTCTTTCTAAGCCTGTTCACACCTCTTTTGTGTAGCCTTGAGAGGCAGGCACACAACAAGCCTTAGATATTTGCCTCTAGCAAATTTTCCAACTGCTCTTCCAAAGTGTAGGAGTGCTACCAAAGAATCGTCCTGTGCTCCCAGGAGGTGTATGCTTCCTGAGTTCTCCCATTCTTCAAGAAGTTCTTCTTTCTGTCCCTGCTGAGCAAAGCTGCTGTGCAGACTGCCTGGCTAGTGATGGTTTCATCATCATTCAGCTACTGCTTTTTATCATTGTCTGAACAAACTTAATGTTTCCCCTTAGAGGGTTCATTAACTCAGAGACAGGGGAGCCTAGTTCCAACTATCATTCCTTACTTAAACATCTGCCAAAAATTGATCACAGCTTTGCCACTTAAACTGATTATCATTAAACAGTTAACATAATTAACGGAGATATAAGCAATCTACAACCTGAAGATGAGCTGACATTTCAGTTTCTAAACCTTTCTTTCAGGGCTGAGATAAGCAGTGCCCACAATCAGTCTACCCCACTTTGGAATGTCTTTCAGACTAACATGGTTCACTCAGCAAGGTTTGTCTATGTGATCTTAAAATAAATGTTGAAAGTTTTCTCAGAATTTATGTCAAGCAATTTATGTAGCTATGTCAACCAGGGGCCAGCCATCAGATTCTGACTTCCCTTCTCCCACCAACACAGGCCTTTTCTAATTGTAAATACCTGAAATCCATCAACCTACACGTCTGTATGCCTGGGTGACAGACAGTCTTCTTACAGCACCTTTTCTTCCTGGCACTGTGCATGTGTGGAAAAGACCAGGATATAATTTGCAAAGATAAAGGAGTATTATTTCAGGGAAGAAGCAGTGAATGTGCACTAAGATCCCTTTGATTTAAACACATTGTGAGAGAATAGGTAGGGTCACAGAAAACTGCTCTCCACAGTGCAGCCTGGGAGCAGAAAATGAAAACTGCTAAAAAAAGATGCTATCTCAAAGTTTTTGTAAATGCAGAGCAATGGAAGATTATAGAACTGACACAGACATGTTTTACTAGAAGAGGATTAGAAATACCAGGTTATGTCTGATGTATCTTGGCCTGATATCAGGAAATATCAGGCCAAGCACATATTCACACCCAGAGGAGAAAAGTCTGCAGTTGGCCATTAAAAAGATGTGTATGTCAGACAGAGAAAGAACATGCTTCCAATTTCTTGTTTATAATCTGTTTCTGTCAAAAACTTGAACACACGGATGGATAGTTACTGGGTTGCACATGAAGACAAAAGGACAAAAGTTGCCTAAATTCGAAATCACCTGACCCATTGCCAGAGCACATTTTATAAAATTAATGTGACATTTTCTGTTGACTAAATCTTCCACTGAATTTTCCTGCTCCACTGAAAGGGAAGTAATCTGCTAGGGAAAGTAAAGGCAAAATACTGATTCCCCAGGTCCTTGATTTGCTGACATTTAACTCCGTCCCTACATGCTTTCCTAACTATAGTACTGAGAACTACTAAACATGATACAGTTAAACTTGCCTATGTACATATAATATTAGATTTATGCCATTGTTTGAAACATTTAAAGTCTAATTGAAATTATATTATTCATAGAGAGTAAAAGAGAAACACATAACCTTAATTTGAAAGTGCTTTAGGAAAAAACCCTGCCATCTTAAAAATATTTTTTTCACTAATTTAGGTGAAGAGAGAAGCAGGAAGTGAGGAAAAATATGTGGTTATTTTTTGCAGTAAACATTACATTTTTGAGGAAAAATTAACCAACCAGGTTTAAGTTATTTTTTTTAAACAGTAAAAAATAGATTACTTCATTTTGTTTTCAACTGATCTTGAAATAGATAGATTGATTATCAAAGTCTTACAGTTTATTTTGTTCAAATATATTATTTCATCACGAAACAAAACTTATTAACAAAGCCCTGGATCCTGCAAAGATTTATGTACATGCTTGCGGTTACAATATTTGGCTATTCACACTGACTTTGATAAACATTTTCAATATCCAGGATTTTGTGTGTCTACCCACAATATTTATTTCAGTGTGTGAATGTAAACTTCCTCTTCTTACATTTTTAAATTTCCTGCCTCTCTCCAATGTTAATCTTTCCAATTCTGAAGCTTAATAAGTGTGTGCATCACGTTTTTCCTGCCCTCTAAAACATATCCAAAAGAACTCATGTAAACCAGACAAGTAGCAGACAGACAAAAAATAATTTCTCTAACACTGACAATGATCCAAGAATACTGCTAGCAATACCTATAGGATTAGACAATGTCTTAGTGAGTAAATTCAGCAGTCTAATCATTCTGTCTCAGACCTAAAGCTGCAGCATCCTTAGTTATTTATAAAACAACTACAAAACCAAACACAAAGATTTTTGTCCCGAGTTTTGCAGTAAGATATGGATCTATGGTAGTTAAATATATCTATTATATATACCTTATAAGATCAGTAGATTTTAGTTCAATTTAAGGCAAATCAATTAAGACTGGATTACAAGAAGATTGGATTTCAAGAACTGTTTGAACTATGCTCTCAGGTACATGGTGTGAATTTTGGGGTGTCCTGTTTTGCAGGGCCAGGAGCTGGACTTCAATGATACTTGTGGGTCCCTTCCAACTCAGTATACTCTATGTCTCTACATTTCTATTTTTTTCTAATTCTTGGTCTGACATGCAAATTCCTTATTTTTTATGCACAGTACACAGAACTTCTCATGTGGAACAGATAAGACAGACAAAAGATTCTTTCTTTAAATGTACAAGACCAAAATTATAAAGGTTTAACAGCAAGAATATTAATTCTTTTCAAAGTTTTCCTTAATGAAGTTCCATTTAAAGTTTTTTTACCTCTTCTGATTTTAGAAGCCTGCTTTTGTCTAGTTTCTAATTGGCCAGTACAAATATACAGTTGAAAATAAAGCCAGATTTTATAATATAGTACCTCTTGTATTCTTTGCTATTCAAGATATCATTCTGTATCTTACCTTCTCATCATTCAAACATCTTCTACATAACAATAATAACACCACCCTAAAGATCCACACAAATAGCTGGATTTGTCATCTACTTAGATAAAGATGTTTTCTTTTTATATTTTCTTTCTATATGTTATTTCATTCACAAGAAGCACTTTCTGGCAGACATTATTTTCTTTGAGAAAGAAGAGATACTATAACTGAGTCATTTCTGCCAGTGCAAACTTTCCAAGAGATGGTCTGTTCACTAGCCATTTGTCTTCTTAACATTCTTAGTGAGTTACTTAGAGATGAGGAAAGTCAGGCAGAACCATGGATGTTACTGTAACTACCCTCAGCCACTGCAGTGGATCTCATGACAGTATCAGTTAAACTAATTTTTAGGAATTTTCACAGCTGCAGTAAGTTTTGGTAGGCTATAACACAATGATAACTAGATGTGTATTTCAATCACTAGCCCCACAATCACTAGATCCCACACTGTGGGATCTGAGCATAAACTACAGCTGAGTAAGAACAACTGAAATTCACTCCAAAAAGATGGGCAGAGTCAGTAGCAGTAGTCACAGTCATATCAGCAGTTCTCCAGAGCTTTGATATCTATTTATGTCTAATTTATGTCTAATATATCTAAATATTTTCAGTAGATATTCAGACTGAATTCCAGCAAATTGAAATGAACTGACAGTTGTCTTGCTCTGTAAGTTGCCCTTTAAATGCTTTGAACAAGGTCTCTGATGCCAGTTAGAAAGCACTACTGATGCCTAAACAGGAAGACATCCAAAACAGTCAGTGTGCCTTTCTCATAGTCTGGGCACCATGGACATAATGATGAGACTTAACTTCTAAGAAGTTATGATTACTACTAGCACCTGCAGGGAGGAGACAAGAGTCACAGCTCTTCACTTACTGTATGAGAAACTGAAATGATGTAAACACTTCTAAAATAAATTATTGCTTCTCCCTTTTTTTTTTTTTTTTCAAATTGTATCGCAGTGACTTAGTGATATAAGAAATCCTTCTGCTTCAGCATGCTGGTTTATAACCATCTATTTTATCTGGAGTATTGTGTCTGTGAAGTAATTGTAAGATAATAAAGGAGGAACAAAGGGCCAGAGGTTTCTTTTTATTTACTTCAGTAGCATTTGACAATTCACTGGACTACTTTTTTATGTACTAGACTTCTCAGACCACGTCAAGGCAGCGTGCAAACATCTCATTTTTTATTTAGGCAATGTACACTTAATGACTTTAGTGTCTGAAGTTTCATCTGAATTAAATTTTGTGTAATGCCAGCCTTGGTTTCATTTCATTTGGAATCTGGCAGAAAAGAAGTCACAGAGGGGAAAACAACAAAACCCCACATTCTTGGTTTATGTCCTTTCTCCCAGCCACATTTGAAGCAGACTGTGAATTAATTATGAGTCCATATGAAACCAATAACTTGGTGACTGAGGTTTTTACATGTTCTGATGTTTTATTACAATATTATACACTCTGATTCTATTTTCCTTGCTCTTGCTTACATTCAGAGTTGCAAAGATCTATGTGCCTGTGTTTCTCAGGAGTTTTTAAAACAGATGAGTTATCTGAATGTAGTTAATTTTAGTGCTAAATATGTTCATTTGGTACACATTCAAGCAGTTGCTCTGTAAAAACAAAATTAATAATACCAAAGGGGAATGCTGAATAGCTTATTTAGATCTAAAAATTGCTATTCCCCTGAAGGTCCAAATGAGCTATGGGAATTAATACCTTTTTATCTCTGGAAATAGATACAGACCTGTGACATTAATTATGGATATGTCTTTATGGAAAGTATGGATCAAAAGACAGTATATACAAATAATTATACAGCAAATGTATTCAATACCATCCCAGAAACAAATGTTAATCACGCTGTAATTTCACAAGACCTCAGTAAATAGTAAGAAAGTTATCGTTAAAAAAGAACATGAATCATTGAATAAATTATCACAGTGCTACAATGTTTGTTACAATACAGAGAAATAGTGGATGCCTGTGTCCAAAAACTCAGATGCAGGTTACATGCTCAGTATGTAAGTCTACTCAGAAGTGTTTCAACAGTCTTATAAGTGACTTTCTCATTACCAAGACATCTTCTAAAAGAGGTAGCAGCAACATTATAAAATCTAAGAATATCGAGTTTATGTAGGATATCATCATGTCTCTGCAAAATCAGACGCTCCTCAGGTTCACTATCTTGTCTCTCACAGTCAGTTCCTCCTAGGGGAACTCTGATACTGCGACTCTCTGCACAGAGCTTCAGCTCATAGAGCACAGCCATGTGGCCAAGGCTTAGAATACTCTTGTTGAGATGGAAGAAAGTCAGTGAGCTAAAGTCACCTCAGACAATAAAATTAAAAAAGGAGTTTACTTATTGAGATAGTGAGTGGCTCAAGGATTCAGGAGGAAAAATACACACATGAAAAGATATAAAACTCTTCAGCTGTGTTTCTCCTGTTTTCATTGTGCATAGTGAAAGACTTCAAACAAAAGTGACCTAGTGAGTTGGATTACAGATAAGATCCTACCACAAGCCGTGTATGACTTCAAGACTTAGCAAGCATTTGGGTTTGATGTAAGCTAAATGTAAAATTTTATATCCTGTCATACCGAGGAGGTCAGACTACATGATTTAGACATCCTTTTTAAGCTTAATTTCGTGAATTTAAGTTCTCTCTCAAGGAATGGATAGTTTTGATTTTTAAAGAGAAGCACTAAACATTAGAATGTCACAATGCTAGAAGCAGCATCTTGCCCAGCCTGTCAAGGACCACGCAGCAGAGAACAAGAGAACAAAGCAAGAACACCTTTGTGAATAGATGCCGTGAAAATTACAGGATTGTGCTTGATGGTGGTATGAAAGAAAATTACACTGAAAAATGTAATATGCTCTCTGAAATAAAGAGTATTTTTAATATCCCAATTTAAAATATATCTGTATATTATTTTCCAAAAACCAAAACAACATGCCAGAAGATTCAGTTCACAATGATAGCAGCCTAGACAATGTTTAGGTGGCCCCATATGGCAGGATTGAAGGGAGCAAAAATATTTCATATTTTGGCCAAAAAACCTTCTGGTGGACATGTTTGATTTTTGTCAAGAAGCTTTGAAAGTGCAAATGAGCCACCTACAAATTCACTCTCTCAAATCTTTGAATTCATAAAGTGACTTAGAAGTGAGCTAGAAAGAATGTCTTATGAAGGAATTTTCAGAAGTGCAGAGATGGGACAGGAAGGAACTCAGTAATTTATGAGAAAAATACTAAGATAAAAGGGTAGAACTTTCAAGGGAAGAAAAAAAAATAAAAGCAAAGGAAAAGACAGCAATTCAATGTGAAGAATTAGGCTGTACAAAAGCGCCTATACGTCCCCCACTTGAGAGGCAAGTGCTGGATTAGCAAACTCTCTTCATTGGATGTGGTGAGTATATTAATACTCAGCCTCCTAGCCAACTAATCTTAGCTATCTAGCTCTCTCTCTTATTGAACCACTAATAAGCAATTGCTGCAGATCCTCTTTGTGACTGGTAAAAGATCCCAAACTGACTCAAAGTGAGTAGAAAGAGAACTCTCAGCAGTCACCTGCTGTTATGGGCTGACACAGTTTGGTTTTTAGTTTAAGTGGAAACACTTCCTTGTCAGGACCTTGGAATTGTTTTGAGACAAGCACCTATCGTTTTTAAATATTGTTCATTTTTAAATATTGATGAAAAGAACAGGGCATATGCCTTTATTAATATTCAGCTCTTTATTAAAGTGATCAGCTCATTATTAAAATCATCAGCAGGATTGCAAAGTCCGATCGGAGTTTTCCACACTACTGCAGCCATCTGAAGGAGCAGGTGCTGTCCCAGTGGATGCTGAGTCCTTGTTCCCATAGAAACAGCTGGCAGTTCTCTCTGGTCAACCATCAGAAGGCAGAGCACTGGCAGTCAGCTCTTTGCCCTCAGGGAAAAGTTTCAAGAGTTTCCCATTCTCTACATCAGTCAGCTCAGCTGGCCGGTTCCCATTCCATTCAGGCTCCTCACAGGTCATGGCCAATCTTCAAACCAGGCCAGGAGGTGCATCTACTCCCCGCTCAGCCAGGGCACTATCCAATTCTCTTCTGACGAATCTAGCTTTCTGTCCCGGGGTGCAGTTTCCCCAAAAAAACCTCCCAGGATCCACGGGGGCGGCCCTGCCCTATCTGCATATCCAAATGCATATGCATTTGTCCTGGTCATAGCCGAAGTTACTCTTGCTAAATGAGGTAGTTACAAAGGACAATAGGGCTATCTAGGTGTGGGCAGCTTCTTTTCACATTTCAATTAGGTAGGGAAAAGTTGCCAGGCAACTTTCCTTCAGGGCAGCTCTCCCTGCTCAGATTGTCTGGGGTGTGGGGGGGTGTTACTCTAGCCAGGAGAGGGTCAGTTGTGGGGTGGTTGTTTTGTTGTTTTGTTTTGGTTTTTTTTTTTTTCGTTCATAACATTGACATATTGTTTGACCACTGAGAAAGCTAGATGTGACTTTGAGAATCACCCATATAAAATTCTGAGTGGGCCCAAGTCAGCCCTTTCCTTTGTGGCCGCAGAACAGGTAACACGGAGCCGGGCCCTTCTGTTAGAGCGGCCCCGGCCGGCCCGGCCCTGCCGCTCCCTCTGCTCTTGGGGGCAGCCGGCTCAGCCTGGCCGTGCCTCTGCGCTCAGGCCGGCCCGGCCCTGCCGCTGCCCCTGTCAGCGTGGGGAGGGGAGGTTCCCTACACCCCGAGCCTCGGAGCCAGCCGAGCCAGGAGGGAGCCGGCGGAGCTGGGCCCCTGATAACACCTCTGGGCCCAGCTGGGCCGAGCCCACCCCGATTGCCACCGAGGGGTGGGCAGGGGTCCCCTCCCTCCCTCTCCGCCGATGACTCCCAGGCAGAGAGGGAAAAGCGGGGAAAGCCCGGCCGCTCTGAAGAACAGCGGCTGGAGAAGCTGCTGCCCGGCAGAGAGCACCTGACCATCGCAGGCCTGGGTGGATTTAACCTTTTCTTAGCAACAGGAAGCTTTCGAGGATTAGCTCTTCCTTGGGAGAGAGATGGGCAGAGTGAACATAGAGAAGACCCAGCATGAGGTCAGATAGAGGGAGAGAGTGAAGGACTAATTGGAGAAAAGATGGAGTTGCCTGCTAGTTAGACCTCAATTAGAGCCATAGAGATGAACTCTGTATGTAGATTATCCTATCAAATCATGAGAAAGATACGCATTTGGGGAGATGATTGTTTATTTGTGGATTTTTGAGCAAAGGTGTTTGTGATGGACTGAGTAGTATTGCATTAGAATCTGGGATTCTTGTAGTCCCATGAGATGGTCGAACAGAAAGAGGTGAGAAGCCCTTTGAGCCAGTGAAGAAGTGAAGAGACCTCTCTGTTCCCTGTGATGAGGAATCCTTTGCCTGTGGAGTTGTTAATCTGTAAAAGGTGACCCCAATATGCCTGAGTTCGTATGACCCATGGGCAGCTTGGAAAACTGTTAATGGGAAGAAGGGTCGGAGGGGTCACAGAAGGAGGTTTTCCCTGGGCGGATGTTTCTGTGACAGTTAAAACCCACACGAGAACTGTTCCAAAATTCTGAGTGGGATCCATGATTCTAAAGGAGTCTCCTCTCCTAAAGAAGTAATAAAAGACTATTTTTTAAAAAGTGAAACCACTACACCTGCTACAACTTACTTTCTCACAAGCTAAGTTAACTCTGCATTATTTAAAAAAAAATGAGATAACAAAGCCATATTGTCCACATACTATTTTTCAGGTTTTGGGAAATAATATGAGAAGAAGTCAGTAGCACACTGTGACTATATTATCCTGCTACAGCAGTCAGGCTTTGAAAATTGATTGATTAGCTCTTTTCGGTCTATTCAGAGAGTGCTGAAAAATGTTAGTCAATTACTTTCTAGATAAGATTCTACTTTATGAAGTTTAAATAGAATCATGTCTTTTGCTGAAGAACAGTCTGATTCAGCACCAAAGCTCCATGGAGTAAACAGAGATTAGATGTATTTATTGTTTCCCACCAGCTCTAGATTTGGGCTCCAACTCATAATTTTTTAATTTACTTTCTGAAATTCTTAAGTCCCAAGTCCTCCAACGGATTATATAAAGATACTCATCAACCTTCATAATCTACTCCTAATTTTACAAGACCATGCACCCTGCAGTTCAGGATTTTGAGTGTGTGAAATTGCTGGCATGTGCAGACTGGCTTTCTGGGGCCTTGATGGGGAGCTGTATGAGACCAAGGGCTGAGGTCACTTGGTCTGTTCAGCCTAGAGAAGAGGAGACTGAGAGGAGACCTCATTTTCCAGCTTCCTTATGAGAGGACAAGGAGGGGCAGACACTGGTCTCTTATCTACGGCGCCATAGGACCCAAGAGAATGGCCTGAAATTCTGTTGTGGAGGTTTAGGCTGGGTATTAGAAAAAGGTTCTTCCCTCAGAGGGTGATTGGGCACTGGAGCAGGGTTCCTGGGGACATTGCCGGTCACAGCACCAGCCTGACAGAGTTCAAGAATTATTTGGACAATGCTCTTGGACACATGGTTGACTCTTGGGGATGATGCTCTGCAGGGTCAGGAGCTGGACTCAAGGATTCTTGTGGGTCCCTCCCAGCTTGGCATATTCTGAGATTCTGTGATTCTTTTGAATATGGAACAACTGATTGGTTTTGCTAGTTTCAAGGACAAGCTATCAACAATAAAACAAATATATATAATACACATTAAAATACACATAGATAAAAATGTATTGAGTAGTATTAAAAGTCTTCTAGCTTCAAATTACAAAACCATGAAGGTAAAATTAACAAACAAGCAAACAAAACTCTGCAGGAAAAAAAAGTCAACCCTCTTTATTTCATAGAAATCTTAAATATTTATTACAAATTGGTAAGACTGAATCACTTGGGGAATCAATAATTAATTAGTAGAAATGTTTCAGATATCTTATAAATATCAAAGGCTTTAAATAATTACTTTACAAATCCAGATCAGCAGAAATCATGAGGGTTTTAAACATTGTGGGAGGTGGAAACAAGCTAAGAAGTTGAGAACTATAAAAATTATCAAAAATGAATGGAATACTTTTTGATCTTATGCTGTAGCATAAGTTACAGTAGATATTAATACTAAAAGCATGATCCAGCATGGATCTTTTGATGCTCATTGCAATTAACAACAAAGCTTTTCCCAGTTCTAATGATCCAGAGCCAGACCCATAGAAATGTCACGGTCTCATATATATACAGTTCAAGTATCAATTATAGCACTTCAAAGCAAGGAAACCAGCAGTTGCCATAAGAAAGTTAACTTGTTCTTGAGTCTTACAAGAAAACACATTAATGATTTCCAAAGTACCATTTTATGAGAGCAAATTAATAAAACTCTGGAGAACTAAGTTCAACTCTAAAAAACAAAAACCTCCCCACTCCATCCCAGGAGACTGAAAAAAACCCCAATAAACGTCACCATGTATTCTTAAAGAAAAGCCCACTGTTTCAACTTTAGAGTCAATGTTAGCCACCTCTAACTATTAAAAAAAGGCATTAAGAAAGGCATTTAAATTAGACAATATTACTGATTTCCCGACAGCTGTCCTCCAAGCACAGTCTATCTATGAAGTTTTTTTAACTCTGTGCAAAAATAGGAGTTTTCCTTTTAATTCAACTGCTGTATAAATGGTGTGAAATTTTCTGTTGCAATTCTTGATACTGATGTTTACATAAAGAAAAACAAAAATCTCCAAACATTCGAGTGGAAAATCTTGTCCAAACTTTAATTGTTTTATTAAAAACTGAAACTAAGTGAACTTTAAGGCCTGCAACATAAACCATTCCATGTTTCCATGAAAAATATGCATGTATCTCTCATTGGCAGAAGACAGAGAATAAATTGCAAATAATCAGTTCATTTTCGAGTATGTGATTTCTTGTATAATATGATCATGAAAAAATTCCTGTGAAGCTGTAATGGAAGGAATGGATAACAGATGGATTTGCACCACAACCAGATGACTAACAGATCCTGAAGAACCAAAGGCATTGTCATCAACTATCCCTGAGAAGACATTAAAATCCTACGCTCCATCTCAAGTCAAACAAAACACAAGGATATAACTTTCCTGGTGTTTTGTGATACTTGCATTTTTTTTAGACATCCAACAGCATAAGCTATGAGACTATACAAAGACAGGTATTCCTCAGATAAATCATACACAGTAGTAAGTTCAGCGCTAAGTTCACCTTTGATCTGTGCATACTTGGCAAACCTGAAACATCAGACATACTCAGGATGCAATAAAGAATCTCTCAGAAGCTGTGTAGTATATCTATCCCAGCATATAAACATCTTCAGTCAGTAGTCAAAAGGATTAAAATAGCTGGGGGAACAGAAAGGGGTTGGTAACAAGCGCAGTGAGTTACAGAGATACAGAACAATGGGCATTTATTCTAACCTGGCCAATTCAGTCTACTTGTCACTTTATTCAGTTGCCAAAAAGCCTCATTACTATCAAAACATACCTTGTTACAAAAGCATGCAATTATATATCAATTCTTTGCTTCCAAGAGGAGAAGGCAAAAGCATTTTTCTCTACTGCATATCGTTACACCTCACTAGTTTCAATTTACACCTAATATTTGGAGTTTATCTACATTTCTTCATGCAAAATTTGTGAGGTGTTAATAATTGGACAAATAATTTAGACTGTATGCTGTAGTCTGCTATGTTTAGTTAAGAAGTGAATGCAATTAACTGTAGTATCTGGCATAGATTCACCCTGGGCATTTATTAGGAGAAAGAGGAGAAAATAGAGCTAAACTAAAGCGGCTGGATAGAAAGAAAAATCAATCCTGGTCATATTACAGCAGTAGTAGAGGATGGCTCTAACTCTGATTATTCAGGAAAACCACAGTCTGTGAGCTATCCTAATTCATCATTGATACTGATGGAGAAAAGAGCATACTATGATGTTCACTGTATCAATGCATTTAAGAGGTAGCATGTGACAGTGGAGTTCCTGCTGGCGTCCTCCCACAGCTACTATTTCTTGATGAGAAAAGGTCACTCTGTTGTAGATCTATGTCCTGGTTCAATAGAATATGTGGGTGGTCCTACCCTGGTATAGCATGAACTGAATCCTTCTCCTGAGCTGTCCCTGTTTCACCAAAGAGGATGGATTGTGTCGATCACCTCTTCACTCGATGGTTTTGGTTGTCTCCACTCTGACCCATTTCCACTTATATTATCTCCCCATCTGTACTTTGCAACAGGTCAAACACAAGCATCCTATTTTTTTATTTCCCCATAATTCATTAATGCTAACACTTTTATTTCCAGCACATTCCTTTGCCTGCTGTGGATACTGTGCAATGAAAATCAGAGTCTTAATCTTAAACTCTCAAGCTGACATTATATAATGGCATTCTGCTCATGAGTGATTCATTCATAGAGCAAAGGCCGGCTGGACAGAAAGTAATATAATTGCAATGATTGCCTGTGAGACCTCAAGAGGCAGAACCTCACAAGACCTGAGATTTTAAACTCATAAAAGATAAAGCTGAATCTCACAGGAGAAGAACAGGCAAGGCCAGAGAGGACTGGCCACAAAAGAAATGTCCTGATTGTTGTTGAACAGTTTTCTTTTGACAAAATAAAGATTACTTCTCATTTATTAAGCTCTGAAGTGATGGTCACAGCAGAAATTTGCCAAAAGTTGGGTGCATTAATGCTTTCACTACATCAGCACAGAATATTAAGGGTAGAGGACAGTAAGAAAGAGTAAAACTTTGACCACTACTTAGCATATCGAAGTAAGTGATTATAATAGCAGGATTTGTTTGCACTGAATGACCACAAATTATAAATAAAAAGTTGTATTCAGTTTCATTTTATAGCTACTCTCTATGATTTCTTCTAGCTTTTAATCTTCTTTCAGAAAGAAACCAGCTCCCAAAAGAAATGGACACATATATTTTTGGATTTTTTCTACCATCTTGTATAAAATAATGTTTTGACTGCTAGGAGCCATGTAGAACAAGGGAAGAACCAGAGTCTGACAAAATATCAAAGTTGCTATAAATGCTGTGAAAAATAGGCAAGAACCACAAGGGAAAAAAGGCCCAAATTCCTTTGTCTATTTCTGTCTCCTGTTCCTAAGTCACAATAAGTACTTATTATTTTCAAAGAACTCACAGAGCTCCTCAATCTCAGAATGCATTTCCAGGAAAAGCTCTTTAAAACCTCAAGTTGATCTGAAAGCTGAATACAGAAGGCAATCCACAGTACCAAGAAAGAGAAGATACTTCTGGCTTCTGTAATAGGTACAGAAGCTCTGCTGCTTTCTGGACATTTCATTCCTAACCAGATTCCCATCTAGCTTTTCCTGAGGATTTTCCCCAACATATTTTCACTGCATCTACATGACATATGCCTATTTGTGCTTAGGGTATGTATAAAGCTGATATTGCCAAAGGGGCAGGCAGTATATAACTCAATATGATTTGAGTTAACCTGTGGATTTTTCCCCCAAGGTGAGTCTTCTTCAGCTATTTTGACTCCAGCATTTCCCAAATAATTTCTGTGCTTTGTGCTTGGTCTCTGCCTGGCCCACACCTGGCATTTTGGTTATCTTGGTTACACTTTGATTTAACAGGACTATGTTGAGTTTTTGTTTCAGAAATGAGGATGAATTTTCATGACTTCTCACTCCTCATAGTTCGTGGGAGGTTACCCTGAGATGTCACTTCTTTCCCATCAGCCTGAACAGCCCTGTAGGGTACCTCCACATCACCATCCTTGGATCGTGCCTCGGAGAGTGACTGCCAGCTGCTGAAGCTTTTTGTCCCACCTTGAGTTTTCTCTTTGTCTAATTTACAGCTCACATTGTAAAGAAAACTCTTAAGACCTGGAAAAAAACAACTGTCCTCCCTGATGCCCCTGAGAGTGGTATAGCTGTTCTACAATTCTAAGGGAAATCCCTGGGGCCAGGTGAGAGAGGAGAAACCAGAGAGTAAAGAGTCACCTTACAGGGAAGGTACTATTTACCCTATCACATTTCTACATCTCTACACTAAATTCCACTAGATAGAGAAAACCTTATGCAAAATAAGGAAGTCTTGTGCATTTACTCCCAACACAGCAGAGAGGCTCAGCAGAATGCTGCCAGTTCTCATCTTTATTAACAAGCTTATTTTTTAAACTCTGCTAAGGGACACCTCAGCAATCCTGACTGCATGCCCTGGATTAGCCATGATGCTGTCAATAAATTAATCAGAAGAGTGGAGTTCACACAGAAGTAATAGAGAAGTTAATTTGATTCCTTTTCATTTTTGAATATTGATCATTCCTTAGGAAAGTAAAATAAAAAAACCCCACAGCTTGTAAGATGGGGGAGGGGGGTTGTTTTTCAAATGGGTTGGCCATTATTATATTATTCAGTGGTAACAGTTATACTGTATTTACATGGTTTTGCAAGAGTAACCAGCAGAATGTGTAATCAGGAGGAAGAATCTCTTGTGACACTTGCTTTTAATCATCCGTATAAGGCATGATGGAGCAAGTTAGGATGAGCAGGCTCTCCCCTGGACAGTACTCCTCCAGGAAGTAATTAAAAGTGAAATTGCAAGTATAACTTGTGTTACTACTGACTTATAAAGGTATGCAAAGAATCATTTCTAGTTCAATGCTGACAAATTTCTTTTATGAATAAGCATGGGCAAGAAGTATTGAGCAGGGAACCTTACAGAAGACAGGTGCTTAATCTGCCAGAAAAAAACGAATCTACTTTAATCCTTGTTATTTGTTTTACAAGCAGCAAAATGTTACAGTGCAAAAGCCCAAGAGGGCAAACTGATCTCTTAGTAGTTGCCTACTAAAGGCAAAAAACCTTCATCCATGAAATCTAGATAATTTACTCATTTAAATATCTTTCCAAGCTGACCACTCTAATATTAAAATTTCTCTTCATTTTGGTAGAAAAAAAATTAAAACTCTCCACACTACCATACATTTTGCTTTTTTCCCCTGTGTTCTTGGCTTTTGGTATTTGCCTGTACCAGACAGCCTGTATTGGTTGTTCAGTGTGCTCAGCTCCCCAGCGTGGTGTGCTCAGCTCACAGGATAGTTTGCAGAGAAGAACACCGATTAAAAGCACATATTAAAGAATAACAAAATCCCAAAACATTGAGCACTTTGACAACAGCTGTGAGGTTAATTTTTCAGGAAGCCTTCAGTTCATCTAAAAATGGAATATTTAAGCAAAGGCCACAGACAATTTTATAGGACTGAGATAGCAACTTAAAGCAGTTATCTTGTCAGTCCTCATCCTAAATCATAGTGCTCATCAGCTATGTATCTGATGATTTTTAGGTAGTACTAATATTACTTCAGGTAATAATTTCTTCATATGTCATAATCTGCAGTGAAAGCCAGATTTCTGAGGCACAATTCTTTGAGAGAACTAAGGACGTGTCGCCTTCCCCTTAGTATTTTTTCCTCCGATAACCTGCGGCTGGAATGAGTAATTGTGAGAGCAAGAGCAGGGGGTCACACTGATGATAAAGAGGACAGGCCTCTGTGGGGAAGACATTCTTTGCACATCTGTTCTGGATGGTGGTTGGTGCAGTGTGCTGGCAGAGTCCCAGACCAAATTTCAAGCTGTGCACCTTGAGGGGAAGCCTGATTGCAACACCACTGCCTGCCTGCCTTGCGAGACTCAGAAAGAAAAGTGATAGACATTGGGAAGAATAATCTGATCTATTATACACCTTATAGGACTCTAAATTATCTGCAATTGCTGGGGGGAATAAAGGACTTGGATTCTTCTGTGAACAAGTCAATAACAGTCTCTGCTCAATACATGGCATTGATCAAAAGAATGAACGTTAGGATGCAAACAGAGTGATGTTAAAAATGGTATTGAAAGCGAACAGCATCATAAAAATCAATGAGAGAGCTTCCTCTGAACCACTGTTCAGTGCTGACCACTTCATCAGAAAGGGATGTAGCAAACAGTTTACAAACAGACAACAAAAATGAAGAGATGCTTGGGCAAACATCGATTATGTAGTGAATTAAATGACTGGGACAGTTCAGCTTTGAGCGGTACTATTTAGGGTGCTAGGAATAATACATTCACTAAATTGAACTTATGGAGAGCTGGGAATTTTTTAATATCCTGGTTCCACCAGAAAATATTAATTCATCAAAACAGAAGTATTCTGTCAGAATGTTGCATTTCAAAAAAACATTTCAAAGGAGTAACAGCCAAGGTTACTCCTTGTCAAGGACTTTTCTCCCTTTAGAAAACTGATTTCTTTCCTCCAAGTGGGCTACCTAGGATCCCAACTTTCTATGGCAAATGTGTGTCATAGAACTCCTCAGGGAGGAGATAATTTAGCTTCAAGACTCCAGAGCAAAACCACTGTAGAGACAACCAAGAATTTCAAATTCAACATTTCCAGTTCCCTGGAAGCTCTAGAAGCAATAACAGTAGGGCTCATAGAAACACAGCAATAACACTGGGCCTGTAGAAAGGCAGAAATCCTAAATCTCCCCAAGCTGAATCACTCTGGATTTCAGGAGTATCAGTTGACATCACAATGTCCTTAATTTTTTATTTATCATGCTCCTTTTCATAAAGGAAATCAGGAGGCACACACAGACCATAATCCAAGGGGGACCAAAGTGTACAGGCACTGGGCCTCCATCCTGAACAGTCACTCCTGAAAAGCATTTTAGTTAAAAAATGACAAAGTCATGGGGCTAATTTTTGGCAGAAGGCCTCCATTGTGCCCTTCATCCAAAGGTCTTCCTGTATTCATTGCAGATCATCCCTTGTCCTTAGGAAAATGTTGCCCCACAAGTTGGATATTGGATCATATACTAGACATGATCAACTAGGTAGGATATCCCATCACAGGAAAAAACAAGGTTCAACAGGCAGGACTTCCACCTTATGAAGCTGTGCTGGCTGTGACCAATGACTGTGTTGTCCTCCAGGTGTTTTTTCAATACTTCCCATAATAATATTTTCCATGGTTTTACCAGGCACCGAAATGAGACTAAGAGGCCTGTAATTTCTGGGGTCCTTCTTCTTGCCCTTCTTGAAAATCAAGACAACATTCTTCAGCTTCCTGTCAGCTGGGACCTCTCCAGATTTCCAAGATCACTTAAAAATCATTAGTCCTCCAGCTCAGGGCATTGAGACTCCCTTGGTTCATCATCCATGTTTAAGACAGAGGCAAAGAATGCATTAAACCCCTCTGCCTTGTCTCTGTCCCTGTTTGTAAGACAACCACCCTCATCCTGTAATGGGACAATGTTATTTTTACACTGCCTTTTGCCACTAATATATATACCAAAACCCCACTTTTTATTGTCCTCCACAGCTCTGGCAAGCTTCATCTCCAACAGAACTTTGGCTATACAATCTTTTTCCTTACAGTGGCAAGCAACATCTCTGTATTCTTCCTGTGTCTCCTGATCTGGCTTCCCCTGGGTGTACACTTTCTTTTATTTCTAAATGAAATCTCTGTTCAGCCAAGCTGGCCTTCTGCCTCATCTGTTTGACTCACGACACTTGGGAATTGCCTGCTTCTGTGCTTTTAAGAGGTGATGTTTAAAAAGTGAGCAGCACTGATGAATGCCAGCACCTGCAAAAACATTTTCCCAGGGGATTTCACTCACTAATTCTCTGAGCAGCCTTAAGTCAGTTCTCCTCATGTCCAAGTCCAGGGTTGAAGTTTTGCTGATATTTTTCCTCCCATCAGCAGAGATTTTAATCTCGATCATTTTGTGGTCACTGTGGCCAAGCGGGCCGCCAATCTCCACTTTGCTCAGGAGGGCCACTCTGTTGGCAAGCAGTAGATGAAGAAGGGCATCTTTCTGAGTCAGCTCCCTCAGGACCTGTTCTATAAAGTTGTCATCCAGGTGTTTTAGGAATCTTCTGGCCCAGGTTGGACCAGCTGTGTGATGGTCTCAGTTAACACCTAGCAAGCTGAAGTCCTCCATAAGGACAAGAGCAGTTGGCTTGGAAGTGTTCCTTAGTTCCTCAAAAAATAACTTGTTTGTGTCATTATCCTGGCTGGGAGGTCTATAGCAGACTTCCAGAGTGACATTTGCATTATTTTTTTGCCCCTTGATTCTTACCTAGAGGATCTCAACTGTTCCCTTGCCAACTGTGAGCTCAATACATTCTATCCCATCTATTATATACGAGGCATCTTCTGCCCTGCCTATCCCTTTTGAAAAGCCTTTAACCACCCAACAGGGCACTTCAGTCACAGGACTCATCCCACCAGGTTTTGATTATTAATATCAAATCTCTGGGACTGGGCCAAAGCATCCTGTTTTATTTCTTCATGCCATGTGCATTATTGTAGAAACATATCATGTGTGGTACACTGTAGCCAACACCTCCTGAAGCAGCTAGAGGGATCCCATTAGAAGTGGTTTCCTCAAGCTCCTCAAGTTTTGATGCATCATCCTATTGTTCATCACTGGGAAGCCTGGTTTTCTCTCTCTCTCTCTCTCTCTCTCTCTCTACCTCCCAAGATAGTTTGAAGCCCTATCAACAAACTCCAGTGGCTCCTGTGTGCACTTTAAAGAAATATATCCATCCATCCATCCATCCATCCATCTATATATGTATACACATCCATCCATCCATACACATATATATACACACAAAATCAGGAAGCAGTCTTTTCAGGACATTAGCTCTTTGGAACCGCCTGCCTGGAGTTTACATAAGAAAGAGGGAGTTTTCTCAAGACCAGTTCTGTTGAGAGGCACATCTCAAATTCTTGAGAGAATGTTCTGGTAAGCAAAACCCCAGTTCTATTATGTAATTTAAGAAGTGGCCACTAGTCTATTACAATAAATATTAGGTGCTGCTATTCCTTGGCTTTTAAATAAAGATAGTGTACCATCCCAAGGATTTTAAAATAATGGCTTTAAAACAACTTTTTTTCAGCAAAACAAATGTTGGATCAGTCATGCTAGAATAAGGGGAGGAGAGTCTGCTGTGAAACCCTGAGGTGTGTCACTTTAAAATAGTGCAGAGCACTCTAGGGCAAATAAAACAATAGTAAATCAAAAGAGTTCATCTATTTTGCCTACTTATTCTACAGCAACTTCAGTTCAAGCCATGCTGGTAGTTTTTCTAAAGCCTTAAATCAAACAGCAGGTGTCTGTGGCCTGAAGTTAAGAAATGCTAAACATCTGCCAGTTTCCAGACTTGAAACATTGCAGCTGCCTTACCTAAAGGATATTTTACTGTTAGTGTACCAGGAATCTCAGTGCTACTGTCACATGGCATTTTCACTATGAAATACTTCATTGTCATTTCACAAAATGTTAAACAATTCCCTCGCCCAAGGATTCAGTTTTAAGCAATTTACAAAATACTTTAATTATCATATTTTTTCAATCCCTTATATTGGACACAAAAAACCAGCAGCACACGATTCAGTTTTACTTTTTAACAGACTCAAGGCTTCTCTTGACAGCTGGCAGTATCAGTGAGTAGTTCAGCTGTCCATTCATCCAAACTGTACTGGCACTATTCTTGCTGACATGCGCTTTGGCCAATGAGAAAGACCTACAGATGTACATAAAATAGAATAAAACTAATAATCCCTCAAAACAAATATTTAATTTATGAATGTGAATGGTCTGGTACTTATGAGCACAAACTGCTTAAGACTTCTGTCTTCCCTTTATCATCAGGTACTCCTAATCCCAAGCAGAACAAAGGTTTTGATTGGCACTGGATACATGAAAGAGCTGATGCAAATCATGTTTTATATAACTTGCAACTGATTGTTGCATTTCCATAATTTATTGTTCCTCTTACAATTCTCTACTGTATTTGCCCAGTTTGCAAATTTTTCTTCCAAAGTTAAAGTCTTGCAGCATTTCACATCCTCATCTGTCTCCAAGAGCAATATCAATTTGGCAGTCTGCAGTGCATATTGCAATGAAAAGCTTGGAAGGAGCTCTGTTGTGATCAATCAAGATACACTTGAATCTAAGAATATCAGTAATTGTGTGGAAGGCATAAAGATTACTGTGGGTCCTGTTAGAGTATGTGGCACTTGCTGCATGTCCAGCGAGATGCTATAATCTTCAAAAGGTGCCCTGAAGATCATCCTGGCGGGCAGAATGAGTTGTGAAGATGTAAGAAGTACATTCTATCCTTAGATTGGAAATTCATTAGTAAACCTTGGACTTGGTGATGTTGGTGGCCTTTCAGAACCTTTATGATTCTATGCTCATGGATGAACAGCAACAACAATGATACCAATCTCTGAAGACATTACTTTTGGCCAGGGAAAGCAAAATGTGCCATAAAACCCCCAAAAGTGTCTTTTGTGTATGTTCTTAAACAAACTAAGGAGTTTTGGATATTCACCTTACGTTCTCAAATGGCCCTGTCAATTTAATATCTAGTCTTGTCTAGCAGCCTTTTCCTTAGGTGGTAAAAAAAGGAATGAGGGATCAGGATTTTAAGCATAATAGTTGTGCTCTCAGGTGCCTCAAATCTTACATACCACAGTAGCACATTTCTATTGTTACTTCCACTTGTAAAATTCCCCAAAATATGAAAAGCAAAGACATTTTAAAACATCTAAAATATTTCCAGACTGGAACGAATAAAGTAGACTCTCAGTCTGGGAACATCTCTTTTCAAAGACTTTTCTGTTTCCCTTAGAAGAAGTTTTTGGTGAGAACTTTCCAGAACAGGAGATAACAGAAAACACTTTTTGGAAAGTGTGTAGTATGAGAATTAGGATTTTATCACCACTGTGCTTTATAAACAAACAAACAAACAAACAAAAACACAAAATCACAACTATTTAGCAGTTTTGAATGTGGGTTGTCGTAGTTCTCCCGTGGCCTTTTCTCTGAATGCAAAGCCTTTGCAGAACACCACGGCGAGGCTGCAGCTGCGCAGAGCCGGACCCGAGCGCACGCCGAGCAGGGTCCTGCAGGGCGTTGTTCAAACCCATTCCTGGGGCTGCACCGCCGCCTGGCGGCCTCAGACTCAGTCAAATAATTGACAGACTCGGTTGGTTTTTAAATACATTTATATATTTACATAGGTATTGCTGTACAAGGGACATTTTATCAGAAAATATCTTTATTAGGGGAAAACTGTAAAAATCCTTCTTTTAAAACAATGTCTACAATTCCCAGGGACATTTTACTCCATTTTTATTTTACAACCACCAATGCCTTTCTTGTTCAGGTGCTAACTTGAGATGGCTTTTCCTACCTTAATTAATAAACAGAATATGTACAATATCAGTGCTTCTGAGATGCTGGGAGTTAGTAGTATTAATGTAGCCATACAGGTTTTTTAAGGAATGCAGGATCTCAAATTGGAAGCTTTGCAAATTTTTGTCGAAATACAGGTGGTAGCACTGTTATTCTATTTATTGAGGAATATGATTCACCTAGATTAGATGTCTGATGTGCTTTGAGAAGTACCATCTGGAAAAACATTAGCATATTTTAACATGTCTAGGGTGAAAGCAACAAACCACTTATTTCCCCTGGGCCTTCCAATTCAGCAGCAGATTATGGCCAAGCATAATATCAAGGCAAGTGCAACTCTGCTTCAGTGGCCCTCTGCCTCTGATCTTTGACTCATTATCTCAGAGCTTATTTTCAACTGCTCTAAGTGTAAATCAGTGAGGGGGTCTATCATGCGGTGATTATGTGAAAGTACAGAAATGCAATCAATCTTTAGGGCCTCACTGCATGAAATGCTGAATGCTCTCAGTTTCCTTGAGCTCCTCTCTGGGGCTTTATTGACAGTGAAAAACAGGCAAGATTAAAAAGTATAACAGGGAAAGTGTGATCTGGGAAACGAACAGTTATTTTTATTATCTTAGAGAATCTTAGGAAAAAACAAAGTTGTGAAAGGGAGATCTTAATTAAGAATTTGCTCACACAAAGCACTGGATCCCTTAATGTTCCTCTGATTTCTGTCAAGAGCAGCTAACACCTCAGCAGCTAACACCTCACAGGATCTGTAAATATCTTGTTGAGCCATATATTTAAAGTGTAAATGCTGAGGTATTTTTTGGTATCTGTGAATTCTTGGGTTGTGCAAGTGATGCCTAAAAGAACAGTATTTGTAAAATCTCTAGAGGAAGCTCCTGTGAAAATAGTCCTGAAGCTGTGATTTCACAAAAATTGAGGATCAGCCCAGTATTATCCTCAAGGGCACATCCTTTTCTTCCTGCATTTCCTTGTTTTTCCCTTGAGAAGAGCCTGACCCTTAGCCCAACCATCTGCTGGGATTTTCGTATCTTAAGATGCTGGGAAATTATTTTCTTTTGGCTTTGGTTTGTTTGTTGCTTTTTCAGGGTGGGGAGGTGGGTTAAATTGTATCAGGAGGTGCCTTGTTCTTTATGATCCCAGTCAGAAAGATGCTCAGATTCTATAAAGGACCTCTTAAGATCCTGATTTTTTGAGACCACACTAAAAGAAAAGGAAGATAGTAGAATTAACCCTATGACCCTTCAGATGCTGGGAGCCCCAAATCAAATGGGCCTCTGACCCCAGCCTAGCACACCCTGCAGATTCTATCCACAGGAAATTATCCCATTTTGGTCACTGGAACTTGTGCGGGATTTTCCCAAAGAAGCCAACTCTATTCCTTATTTCTACTGTCAAACAGAAAGGATGTCCCCCTGAGAAATTGCTGCACTGCTGAATAAAGGTGAGGGAGTGTAATCACCTGTACCAAGCAGGAGCTGCTGATTTTCTCCTGTGCTAAGGGATCTGTGTGGCACAAGCCAGCAGGCAGCACATGCAGCACAGCACAACCTGCACTTACACATCCATAAAGTAACAATATTAACCACTTGCACAAACTAAATCTTGAAATCCTTTTTAACAGAATGCTAAAATCAGACCAGCATAACAACATTTGCCCATGACCATTTATAGTCTTAGCAAATTCAATACTCTAAATCATGGAGACATTAGACAAATAGGAAATGTAATTTTTATATTTCTTTTATGTGAAAAACAAAAAGGGAATTTAAAGCCTTTATCAAGATATTAAAAAATAACTTGCTACAACAGCCTTCTGAATTGAGATTTTAAATTGCCTCAGGCAGACAACATGTGAAATGTTGCTGCAAGGCATCATGTGCTACAACTTGAACTGCCAATATCTAATTAGAGGTGGAGGGAACATTTCCAACACACCTAGTCTTTGATTTTAAAAAGATGCTTCTTTGCTTTTACATTTTTACTTAGGTAAACCAGATCCTCTAGGTTTTTCTATTCTTCTCTCAGAAAAGTGATGCATAACTGCATATATGTCTATAATGAGTACAGCATGTTCTAACTTAAATGATTAAAATTAAATTTCAAAATAAAATCAAAATTATACCACTATTGAGATAATCAAGTAGGGCAGAGAAACATATGACTATATTTCTCATAGAACAATAGAACCATTTCAGCTAGAAGTACCCTGGAAGGTATCTTCCCAGCCTCATGTTATAAGCAGTCACAGAAGAAAAGGCTCCAATGTGGGAAAATGCTTTCATTCCCACAGTTACAGGTGCCATCGAGATAATGACTGGATCCTAGTATTACAGAAAGAAGTCTGAAGGGCTCTCTTCAAAAACTGATTATGTTCTAAGAATGACCAAAGGTCAGGTAAATGCAAAAAACTGACAAAACATGAGAAAAAGATACGAAGTCATGTATATGTAACACTTCAATATAAGGTTTGTTTCTCCAGAAAGCAATATTAAAGAATCCTTCTTATGAGTCTTCCTCTCTGTCTTTATACAACTCTTCATATTTTAGTTTGAAATGCATGTAAATACATATCTCAGGTAATTCTGAGTTTTCTTGTGAAGTTTAGTTCATAACACAGCAGTTCTGCTGCTCCACTAGAACTGCAAAATCTCAAGGTCAAATTCAGACTGAATCCCCAAATGTCTGGCAAAACAGCTAAACCATCTAGAAATCTGGCTTTTGTACCAGCAAACCACATTCTAGAATGCATTATATGACTGCTGTTTAGATTAAAAGTCCTCTGAAACTGCTAAGTGTAACTAATAGTATTTATTCATATTAGGAATTATGCCTTAAAACATCTATCAAATAAAATAGGGGAAGACTCTGGTTAGGGATTTTTTCTCTATGAACTTTAACTATCAGTCAGAGCCGTAGTCTGTAAAAATAACTTCAACTGCCAAATTTTTATAGTAGATTAAACTTAGTGAATAGAGATCTTTATATGTCATCATGCAGAGCATACTTTTAAGGATTTTTAACCAGTTTTGAAACACTGCAGTGTGCTTCCTTCCTGCACCTTCTTTTTGGATTTTGCAGTTCCTTCATCTTTGGACATTCCAGTTGATAATTTCCTTATCTCCCTTTAGATGTTTCTTTTTCTCCTTTTTTATTCACTTCCATGTCTTCTTTACTCTGCTGTCAAAACAGATATACACAAAATTCTGTGCATAATTTCTCTAGAATAAAACTACATGCTCTTTCAAGAAACATTTTAAGAAGTAAAATTTCAACATGAAACACGAGATAGAGGTTCTAATCTCAGCTTTCAAGGCAGCTGCAAAATGTATGAACAGTCTTCAGGGTATCTTGGAAACATTTTGTAGCCTGAGTCCTTTCATGGATTCAGACCTCAGCTGGTTATTTTTCAGCCATTGCTGAAGCTTCATGAACAATCCAGCAGAGAAACAGATAGATCAAACTCATACGGTCTCTACTGTGTTTCTCTGGTGCTAAAATCCAAAACCTGCCTTTTGTAGCACTTTACTTTAGAGTACACATTTTGCTTTCATATAAGTATTATTGTTAAAAAAAAGTTAGAAATTAGGTTAGTTATTCATGTCTGAAAACAAACAAAACTATTAAGTGCTTTTTCAGCTATTCAGCATTGATCAGAATCTTGCAGGTTATGAATGAGGAAGTTTTACAAGGACTTCTACATTTTCTAGGTGGGCAGAGACATGCCAATTCTCCTAAAAAGGTTGAATTGTAACCATTTCTATCAGTTACCTGAGTGGTTATTTTAAATTTAGAGATCGGTTTTGCTTGTGGATTTCTTTTCCTCCAAGCTGGTGAATTAGAAGATCCTGAAGTATATTTGCCTGTAGGAAAAACATACACATTGTTTCCTAATTTCAGCCACAATTTCAGGAAAGATTTCCTTAGTTTGATCTGTTTGAATTAAATTTGAATTAAATTTAGTTTGAATTAAATTACATTGGCTGAAGTTTCAATGAATACATCAGATGAGTCAGACCTTGCCTCTGAAACAGAAGTTAGTAGCAAAGGCAGACCCTCTCTAGAACTTTAAAGATAATTTGCAATATTGTAGCATATCCATGAGGCTCATGTGATCTTCCAAATAAGATTCTGCTATGGACATCCTTGGTTTTAACAAAGAGAATGTTCCTGGGCTAAAGACCTTTCCAAAGACATTAACAGCTTCTGTTTTATCCCAGCTTATGAAAGCCCTATATACAAAGCTATATTACGTTTTTGTGCTAGACAGTTGATTGTGCCTCAGTATATGTTGCCTAATCACAAAGAATTTTCAAAAAAAAATTTTAAAATTAATATTATTAATATTATTAATTTAATTCCATCTCAATATGATTCATTAAAATTAATAATTTCTTAATAATCCTACAAATTTCAGTTTATACACAATGTGTAAATATTACCATAGTTTTCTGTTTGTGTCCAAAATCTCCTATTGGTGTCAGGCTGATTCTTTTGTTTGGAGCCTTTCTGACCATAGGACTCAGGTACTGCTGGAAAGAAAGGCAGCAAAAATGTTAATAATTGTTCTTATGACAAAATTGCTCATTCTCCTTTTTTGAAAATGTTCTTTCTATCCTTTTTTAACCTGGAAATTTAATAAAATGCATTCTTCACATAAAGAATGTTCTCTCTATAATCCCTATACCACCTTGTTCATGTTTAATGAAATCAAATATTCAAAGAAAATAGAAAAAAGACACAACTATTTGTCCTTAAGACAAAGCACCAATCTTGGAATTTGTTTCACTTTACTTTATTCACCTTAAAGAGGGCATTACTCTGTCTGAAGGAGGTCTCTGTTATTAGAAATTAAGACAGGGAGGCACCTCAAAATGGAGAGTGAACCCAGCTTAAGAGAGATGACTGAAACTGGGAAGATGAAATCACTTTTTTGATTCCTGATTATTTAAATTATTTACCACTAAATCTGTCGACAAAGTGACAAATGAAAAAACAAATTATCCAGAGAAACCATGGACACAGAAACTAAAAATTCAAATAAAGCCCAAATAATGTACTAGATTGGGTGAGACTATATATATATGAGCAAGATAAAAATAAAGCAAAAGATGCAATCTGAAGCAAATGACCAGAAAGAAAGATGCAAAACTCAGAATCCCACCTGTAGGTTTCTTGTCAAATTAATGACATAGCATGTACCATCAATAAGACAGTAGAGTAAGATGAAGGAATGTACCATCCTTTATGAACAGCAGAAAGAATAGATTCAGTCCTCTGTCCAACATAATTAATGTGAAAAAAATAATATTAATGTTTAACACAAAGATTTACACTGCATTTAAATTGATAACAGAAGCATGAATAAAACCCAAGCCCTTGCTTATTCAAGCCAAAAAATAATCATAAATAATGAAAATAAATACAAATCCATAAAAATGACAACTCCAGTGAAATCCCAGTTATGGAAATACATGCTGCAAAGCAAGGTCATTCTTTCATACCCTACTGGAAAAACAAGTTTGAACAAGAAATGTTTCTTGAGGCACAACTGAAATTCTGCTGCAAAAAATACCTCTACTATAAGTAGAAGTAGAATAAAATAAGAGCTTAAAGGTGGAGTTTTCAAGGTTTATGAAATATTTTATGTCACATAAGACATGCTGTAAAAAGTTGAGATCACTATATTTGTGCATATCACCACTTCATTGCATCCATGAATTCCTGCTGTAAAGATGGCTCAATTATTGTTCATGAATATTCTATCTGACAAATTTTAAAGCTTTATAAATCTTTACATTTCTGTCTGTGGATATGGCTGAAATCTACTTGTGAAAAATATGCTTGATCAAATTTCCTCATGCCTGCATTTAGGCATAAATAACTTATTATTTACGTGTGGAGACCCAACTGAACGCAGCACAACATAGACAGGCATTTAAAACATTCTGTGTACACAGGAACCCACCTGTAGATCCATTGAATTTTGGTTTTTGAGTGACAGTCCGGTAGACTACATAAGCTGATCGTCGAGGTTCTGGAGAACTTAAATGAGTGTATCTCCCAGTTTCTCTCCCATATGGACTCGGAGAAGCAGTTTCATCATCCTTACTTTGACCCCTTTGTTGATAACTTGGTTTTACTTTGGGGTCCGGGGTGCGAATTCCTAAAAGTGAAAATACAACCAAAGAGGTTGTCCTATTGTTCAAAATTTCACATAGTGCAGGCAACTGAAGACTGAACAAGATTTAAAAAATGGTCGTTGTAGATAAACCAATCCAAGCATGGGCTGTCCGTATTTGACACTAAGAACAGAAATTTACTAGATAGTGCTAAATTATCTCACAGCTTAGTAAATAAAATGAATGAAAGCTGATGATTTTTTCAAAATACCTTTGCCAGTTACTGCATTAGCTGAATTTCTTCGCTCCTCAGAAATCCTTTTATTTTCCTTTACTTCCTTACAGTGGTGGTTCTTTACCTGTTCAGTGCGGTTTGTATCTGAGGGATTAAAATAACACATATTCAATTTTTAGAAGGCACAAAAAATGTTCATAGCCAAAAATACTGTGGTGTTTTGAAAACATAATCTCCTGCTTCATAAATAGGTCCCTTTGGGTGGAACATGGTTTCACATGTTAATTATTCTAAGTGTCATTCCCCAGAAGGAAACCAAAAGTGTCTATATTTCCTCTAGCAGAATAAATCTTGACGGCCAACTCAAAAATTAACTCTAAATGCAAAAATCAGATCATCTTTTCTCTATACTGCATAGGTGTGGACCTCTGGAACACCCATAGAGAACACCCATGGAGACCAATCCATGCACTTCAAAGGATGCCTGTGAACTATGAATGCTCCTGCCTGTAGCATCTGGATACTCCCTGGACATGTGCTGTGCCTGAACATAAGAAAATACTACAAATGATGGAGATAAATTTGCAACAGCACTGGTAGCATAGGTAAGCCCACTTCAAACTACAAACAGAACTTCACAGGGAAAGCTGCATTTCAAAGTAATCACAGCACTCTTCTATTGGGCCTGCTACTCTTTGGGAAGATGGGACTTTGTTTTCCCTTTTTTCCTGCTAATATAAATAAACACTTTATTGGTTTAGTGGTTCCTCTCACTTCAGGCCAAAATGTGACAGAAATGCTCTCCTTTTGCTTCAGTTTATGGGGTAGACTAAAGACAAAAATCTGTCCTTTTTTTCCCTTTTATTCTAAAAATTGAAAAGAAATAACTGGATGACAATCTGCTCACAATAACATTTTCTACATTGACAAATTGACAAATATATTCTGGAGCTCCCCTGTAAAAAGGATGAAACTCATCATTAAGGTACTTTGATGCAGGTATTTTAATTTGCTATATGTCACTAGTTTTTGACAAACACACTTTTTCACAAGTGTTATGCTCTTTCCTTAACTATACTTTTACTGGTTTTATTAAGTCCTGTGTTCTGTGAGATACTACCTACAATCAAATCTGTTTTACTTGTCTGAAGTGGAAACTGCACAGCACTCCCCATGATCTAGTTGAGCATCAAAGATGCTTTAGTAACTCAGGGACTCATAACTGAATCTATCAGAGGATGCAAACTGGCTGAAAGAAGCAGAATTAAGCCACAACATACAACACCTGCTGTCATCTTGCAGTGAAAGTAATCACACTGATAATGGAAAGTTCACTTCAGATTGGTTTTACACAAAATATACAATGTTCACCACACTCGTAGAGGAACAAAAGTAATCTAATCTAAAAATTTGCAAATATATAATAATGAAGTACCTTTCACATTGGAATACTTTGATGTAATTGGTTCTCTTTCCCGAGGTAGTGCCTCAAATCTGTTCCCATCAACAAATATGTTCCTCTGCATCACAGAGCCACCACCTCCTGTAGGAAAGGAGTCTCACAAAGTTATGTATACTCGAGAGCACCCTGAGAAAGGTGAACAGTGCAAAGAGTCTGCTTTTTAAATGGCATGTTTTTAGCTGGAGTAGAAAAATACAATGAATACAATGAAACCAAATAGCTGATTTAATAAGGCCCACAAAAATTAGAGAAAATAATCTGTTAAACAGAGCTGTTAAATAGTCTGTTAAAAGCTTTAAATACATAAAATTGTGAGCAGAGATTCAATTATTGAATTGTGACTCAGTGGTATCTGTTTATACTGACATAAAGAATATCTAAAAAAAAAGATACTTTTGTACATAAAGGTCATAGGAAAAGATGTAGAATGTGAGACATATTTCTACTGTGCAATATTTCTGGAGCTAGAAGACACACACCAGTTTTCTCCAAGCTAGAGCAAGCAGCCCTGGCATGGTGTTGCACTATTTTGCATTGATAAACTACGGGGGAAGAAAAGAATACTACAATTATCACTATTTTTATCACTAATAAATGCTTGTGAAAAAAAGGATTGAATACCACAAAGTATTAAGTAAATTCAAGGAGAATGGGGCATTCCTCAACTTTATTGTCATGATTCAATACTGAACTCAATTGGTCAAAACAGTGTGTCTTCATTATGGTCAGTCAAGTTTATGCAGAGGGATTGGATTCTTTTACACAAGTTGCAGGATTGCAGGATAACTGAACAATATAAAGCTTATTCATCTTAACTATGGATAGTCTCACAAAAATAACAGGTTTTGAAAGCATTTTGAGTTCAGACAGTTACAGAATGTCCTGAGTTGGGAGGGACTCATCAGGATCAAGTCCAGCTCTTAGATGAATGGCCCATATGGGGATCAAACCCATGTGCTTGGCATTACTAGCACCAGGCTCTAACCAACTTGTCTGCATCTCTACTCTTGCTTTTTCACAGAACCTTTTCTTTCCTGAAATCAACTGTAATTTACATGAAGGATTTTTTCCAGTGCAATCCTAAAATAAGCAAAATATATAATCATAAACAATGAGTTTTATTGTAATAAATAATGGTGCAGCATGAGACAGAGTGTCTAGAACATAAAGAACATATAATAACTCAAATGCAAAGTGGGGAAGTTTAATGCATGCGTATTTAGTTATTTTATTTACCACATGATGTTCAGCAATGAGAAGCTGATGCTACAGTATATTACCTCCATTGTCAAAGGATTTGTGATCTTTTCTGGGAATACTCTCTATTGATACTCTCCTTTCTGAGCTCTCTTTTTCTTTTCTTGTGTTATTAAATCTTGTAGGAATGGTGTTACCATCACCTGAAAGGCAACAGAAAGTATGTTTAGCTGTGTGTAAGCACAGGTAATGGCACTGACATTCTTTTCCTCCTATCCCTAAGAGCCATTGATTAGTTTAGTGCAGTTTCTCTTAACCTCTCATTTCATAACCTTCCTTCTCTTTTATTAATTATTTGAATCCTGTCTAGTGTAACTGACATCTATCTTTCATACTCTGTAAGAAAATATCGTAATTCATAGACCAAAGAAGACTATGACTCCAAAGTAAAGACCCAGGTATCAATTACCTGCTTATTCATGAGCTTTTCACTATCCATGAATTATATTTATTAATCCTATCTAATTGAATTCATGGCATTTTCAGGAGGCATGTCATCATAGTACCTGAAGCCTCAGAGAACTGAATTGAAAAACTGCTTTGGGGAAATATATCTATCTTTTTCTCTTAATGTATCTCATGATAAATACACTTCTTACAAGATATGTTCACACATTTGTCACTAAGTCTTTCATCTATAGACTAAATATATCTATGTATTTGTTAGAAATAATTTATCAAACTACTTTAATAACAAATATTTCAAATTTATAAATTAGAAGACAATAATAAATAGTGAACCATAAGAACTGGGGTAAATGTTTATAAATTTGTATTCCTTTGACCTTAATTATGTTGGACAGACTAGAATTCAAAACAAAATGTAACTCTTTTGTTCTTTTCTTTCACAAGACAATTGGAGGAGTTATTTAATCTAAATTTAGTTATAGAAAAGTTTGATTTAACACTACATTTTGACGTCAAGACACCCAAGGTAACCAGTAGAGATCATGGAGCACCTCTGGAAAAGTGGCTCATCTCACCCTTTGGCACTGCCTGGTGATTCAATAAAACGGAGATTCATTGGAGTTCCTGTCTCTCTCCATTTTCACCAGAGAGCCTAGGTGAGAAATTTAAACTACATTCCTAGCCTTAGGATGGTTAAAATTAGACTACAGAAATCTTTATCATGAAATTATATGAAATACCCATGTTGTGTATGTCAGGAAAGTACAGATTGGGTTAATAGCCCATTTCTACCTTTTCCATCCACAATTGATGCAGGTCATCAGCACATGTGTGACTACACATATGGCAAAAAAAGAATGAAGTGTTTTTTTAATTTGCTCAAAAATATAAATATATTTTTTGTAATATTTTATTTTCCCTAAATTTAAAAACTAGGGAGGAAGTGCAAGCTATGTAATAGTTTCTCCCTGTTGCAGCAATTTTAGGGGTGGTAAATACAGTCCAACGAAATCACAATACTTGCCTTTCTGCAGGTTTTGTTCAGTAGTTTCCAAGGGTAATAACTCATCTTGCCACAGGGAAGAAACAGTTTTTGTTGATTGGTGTTTGTAAGGGTTTGGAATCTCATAATACTCTCCTACACATGCCACAAGAGGGGAAAAAAAAAGCACCCTAAAGTTTAATGTATTGGAAGCTTTGTTTTTAAGGAAAGAATGATTAGTCTCATAGTTACCAGATTTATAGCATATATCCCTTATTGCTCTTTCCTCTTCAATATCTAAAACAGTCTTAGGCATCCAGTTAGAAACATCTGCAGGAAATATTTGTAAAAGATTACAAGATAACTATACAAAGACTTTCAATGATTCTTAATAATAAAACATGATAATGACTTTAATTTTTATCATTGGTTATTTTTGGGTTTGACTGCAACCTGTGCTTCTGGACTGAAAAACGGTTACTAAGTATTAGGTATTTTCAAGTGCAATGGGATTGCAGTTAAAACACATTTTAATAAGCAAATGTTTGTTAATTCAAAAGGATTCAAAAATATCTCCAATATTCATTTTCAAAAGAATCTTTCATTTATAGCTACCAGAGAGTGCTTGTCACCAAAGCTCTGCCCAAAGCTACTATCCTGTAATGTCTGTTGGCTGAGCTGGTGTGGTGAGTGCTCCTGATCTCTCTCAGGTAAGGCAATGAAGATCAGCAAAGCCCTACTCTCTATATTGTTTAAGTGGCATACTCGGGCTGAAACCAAGTTAGCAAGCACTGACAGGCTGGTCTACCAGCCAACCTGATGGGCAGTGGGAAAGTTCAACTAGTGGAGAATTTTGCATCAATTCTCTTTACTAGATTTAAGAACAACTTTAACTAAAAAGCAAGACTGCCTACAGAATTTGGTAAATCAGGTGAAAAAATACTTAAATTAAAGTCACACAACTATCTTTTGTAAATAACCTGTGACTTCACCTTCTCTGATGAGTGCATGCAGCCCTTATTCAAAAATTTGTTTCCCAGAAGTGAGGTACCTCCTTAACTTGTAATTGAAGAGTTTTTGATGGCCATTTCAATTGGATCACAGGCATTAGAAAATACTGCCTTGCTCACATCTGGTGACTACCCGTTCCAACATTTTAAAGATTACATAAAAACTATTTCAAAAAACTCTTTTCAACAACACTTTAAAAAAAATTGTAATGGTTATTATAACAAATCAGTTGTGAAGTACATCGCAAGAGCTGACAAAAACCATTCAACTTGCTTATAAAAGAAAAAAAACTGTTTACAGTTGTCTTCCTCATCATCCTCCTCTTCATCCTCCTCCTCATCATCTTCCTCATCACTGAGGTTTATAATCAGTGGAGGGTGAATTGGTACTAAAACATTCTCTTGATTTCTGAGTGAGTCCTGATGATGGGCTGGATGCAGAATGCCTCCTTGGACATCCTGTTTCAATGGCACATCTGCAGACAAGGACATTGGATTTACTTTGTTAGAAGGAAACTAAAGTATTACACCCAGGTTGACACCAGCAGGCACACTTCTGAAAACATCCTCAGGATGTTTTCCTGGATTAGGAATTATCTTGTGCAGAGGTTTGCAAGAGAGCACCTTTCAGCTCCAGAAAGTATGAAAAACACAGGTTCCAGCTCCTGTGAATGGGCACGGGCACTGCTGAATACACACGTTTGAAAAGAGGAACATCTTCATCACTGCACTGTTTTAAAAGTTGCAAACATGGTGTATCAATCCCTACAGCATCCATTTTGGAGAATTTAGCAATGCTAAGCACAGGATTGTTCATTTTAAATTTGAAGATTTTATTTACATCAAACTAAATCTCAACTCTCATTACTAGGTACAAAATGTAGATTTTGGGAGGGAATGTGATGTTCTAGAAAATAATTTACACTTAATCAGGAAAAAAATCAGAAAATATATTATTTTCCTAAGGAATTTATCTCCACACATAATATTTTCAGCAAAATGGCTTTAGTGACTAAATGACTAGAACGCCACTAAAATGTGTGGGATAACACATTCCAAGAGCCAGGAAATACAATGGACTAAAAAGAAAAATGAAGAAAGATGGTGAGTCTATGGTTATTGTTCAAGCTGACTAATTTGCAACCACAGTATTCTGTGCATCATATTAAAAATATTGAAGCTTGATATATTTTCCAGTCAAAAACAAAGTGTGAGCGTTTTTCTATTATTCTGGTTGTTTTTATTCTTGTACATCTCTTGCTTGTCTAGGAGCAGCATATATATCATGTTAAACCTTTTCTCATAACATGATTGCAAATCAGATTTGTCGTATCTCATGTAAGAGATGTGTAAGATACAACACTAACTTGATGGAGCCATTTTCACTGTTCAGAACAGGCTATTTTTAGCTCCAGGTAGAATAAGCCAAATCAAACTTAAATTAGTTTAATAAGATTTTTAAGTGTAAGAACAACAACAAAAAAAGGTTTAGTATATTGCAATGCTATTGTAGCACACATAGGCTTTGAACTCGTACATATTTCAGTAAAAAGTAAAAAGGTTTGGACTGTATTCTAGCTGTGATTGTTGGACATTGCTCTTACACAGGATCCCCTTGCCCACATTGGCTTTAGGGTACAGTCTCTAACTTGCCCCACAGCCAAAGGCGTGCCTGTGCTGTGTAAGTGGGAGCTGTGCTGAAGGCATTACGGGCACTCAGAAAAACAGCACGCCAGGTCTGGCCTTGATCCTGTGTGCTTAGTTAGGCTCCACACACACAGATATGACTGGCTACATTTTCCTGTGGCAATTTCAGCAACACCAGGTTGGTAACTTGCTCTCCTCACTCCTGCTTCTGACATCTGTCTTTGTTCTTTGCTCTGGACTCTTTAGTTATCCTGTTTCCAAGTTCCACATGTATACCAGGATTTCTGATACTCAACAGCTCCTCTTAGAAATGGATGACAGAAAAACCACAACTTGTAATGGTGGAGTTTTCCACAAATAAGAGTGTTGCTTTACACACTATTACTGTACTTCAGTAACATGTAACCAATACTCAAGTCCAAAATTTTTATTCAAAATAACAAACTGGAAATATATCTGCACAAACACCTCTGGAATCTGATGTTATCTCTACCAGGGGCACCTTATCCATACATGTTGTGCTCTATCAACAAATATCGGTGTCCCCACCAACCTCCTCCTCCCACCACCCACAGTACTTTTGATTTTTCTTACATTATATTACCTGCATACTAACCATTTGAACTACTAGAGAGATTTAATCTATCAGAAATCCCAGTTAAGCGACATTTTTTTCCCATGGATCTCAGCAACCTAGATGTGACTTCATCTTTTATACCACTAATAGATATGAAGATTCACAAAATGAAAGCTAAAACAATTCATGTGCCAATCTTATTCAAATTCCTTTCTTTCCCTTAAACTTGCTGGGATAGCAGATCATACCTGATTGATTCACCATGGTGCATTTCTTGACCTTACTATATATTACATGAGCACTGGAAGCTATTTCATTATTCTAATGAACAAATTGTTGAGAAAATATTTTTACTCACTGTTACTAGGTGGTAAATAAAGTCCATTTATATTACGGGGTTTTCTGTGAAAGAAGTCACAGCTTATCCTCCTACAGCCTACGGGCTCTGTCTCCCAGAAACAGGAGAACTTGCTGTAGTTTTGCTGCAGGAGAAAACAGTTTTCAGGTGTTGTAAATATAACAATCAAAATGGAATAAACAGATTAGTACATGCTGTGTGAACATAGCATTGACTATATGACAGTTCACACTGCCATAAATATATGACCAAGATTTTGTAGGACCACATTCTTATAGCTTACAACATTTCAAATTATCTTTTATGACTGTTATCATAAGCTCTAGATAGCTCTAAAGTTATTGAGTCAGGTCAAGGGTGTTTGGTGATGTAAAATTGTTTCTAGATTAGAATAGGGGTAAGACAGTCTATTTATTTTACTACAGACTTTTCATGAGCTGCTGGGAAGGAAAAAAATCTCTTAAGTAATTTAATTGACATGTGGCTAAGTTTACTTTTCTGCACAATGGAAAAATCAGCTCAATCTCCAATGAAATGTGCTGTTCAAGTACAAGTCTTGCACTAATACTGCCTTACTATTAAAGGACATGAATCTATGGGAAAACATGGGGTAAGAAACATAACCCAGAAAGATTCCCAACAAAAACTGAAAAAACTTGGGCCTTGATGTTGGCACTGCTGCCATTACTCTCCTCTCACCATCTTTCAGCTTCAGCTGTTTTTAAAGATGACAAAAACCCCTACTGGGAATATTAGACTGTCTACATAGATTTGTTTAATTATTGTTTCTTTACTCATACATATACTCATATTGCTGCTGTCCCTCTATTGATCAATGTGGCACCAGTTAAAAAGTCTGCACAATATTGCAGAGAGAGCACTTTCACAACACGAGTCACTTCTGTTAGTCATACATAAAATTTTTGTTCTGCATCTCTGTCTGATCAGAGTTTGCAGTTTTTAGCATCATCTCTGATGATGCAATTCACTTATCCTTATAACCTGAGGTATCTTTCTCAAACATATGATAAACTTGTAATTCCAAAGAGGCAAGTGCTCACGAGCCTTACTCTGAATACGTAAACTCAGGTTTACATCCTGGGTGTGAATGGTATCCCGCCTGAGAACTGTAAATGCCATGTTGCGGCTTATTTCTGAATGAGTTTCTGAGTAATTTTTTAAATGAAAACAAGGCCATACTTGAAAATACCGGACTATTTGGAAGCAGGTTTCTCCCAGTTCCAGAAATTAACAGCTATTTCTAAGAGCAGCATCTCCAAAAACTTTTGGATTATAGGCAGTACAACCGGGCCATCTCCTGAAACACAATGCCCATCTCCCAGGCATTAACATCTAACTCCCTGACCCTTAAAAATGGATGGAATAACCAAGAGCCCTAAACACATCCCTGCATTTTTACCAGGCAGAATGTAAGTCCTTCTTTGAATTAAAGCTATCAGCAGTCAGGCAAATCATCTTATCCTGAAAGCACTTTTCTTCCAAATACCAAACGTTCAGATGAACTAAAACTCAGTGGATAGCATAGCTAAAACAAAAACTAGTTGAATGAAGCATGTGGTACCTTCTCCATGTGGTTGGGCTGTTGAACTGAACGGAGAGCAGTTGTTAGCCAGGATGGAATGTTACATTTTAACAGTTGCCAACTGTTCCTCCAGCTTGGGACATCAGCATGATGCTGCTACATCACCTGTCCAGGCTGAACATCTTCTTTCTCTCTATTGCATCCATGTGAAATATAGACTATCAGATTGTTTCAGTCACCCATTCTGGTGCTTTTTTAATGTGAAAGGGAACAAACCAATTTAGTGAAGCCTAAATAATACCCAACTTCTTGCTGATGCAGCTGTGGCCTTAAAAACAAATCTCTAATACCACGAAGATACCACAGCCTGCTGGGCAACACCAGGCAGAGGGAGAAGTGAGAGTATGTGTGAGAGAAAGAACCCTCGGACACCAGGGTCAGGGAAGAACGGGGAGAAGGTGCTCCAGACGCCGGGGCAGAGCGGGTCTCCTGCAGCCCGTGGTGAAGGCCATGGCGAGGCAGCTGTGCCCCTGGAGCCCATGAAGATCCACGGTGCAGCAGAGATGGACCTGCAGCCTGTGGAGGGCCCCACGCCAAGGCAGGCGGGGCCGCACCCAAAGGAGGCTGCGAGCCCATGAGACCTGCGCTGGAGCAGGTTCCTGACAGGACCTATAGACCCAGGAGTCTATAGGAGTCTACTCTCGCCGGAGCCGGCGCTGGGGAGAGCGCAGGTGACCCCGGTAGGGCCGGCCGGGCAGAGTGCAGCCATGGCGCCGCTGGGCCCGCTGTTGGGCAGAGGCAGCCCCGCCCCGCCCCGCGCACCAGCAGCGGCGGCGGACTCCATTTCCCATGGCGCAGCGCGGGCTGGCGGCGCAGGCGCCGCGGCAGCGGCGGCGGACTCCATTTCCCATGGCGCAGCGCGGGCTGGCGGCGCAGGCGCCGCGGCAGCGGCGGCGGACTCCATTTCCCATGGCGCAGCGCGGGCTGGCGGCGCAGGCGCGGCGGCGGCGGGGGCGCGGGCGGCCGGGGCCATGAGGCGGCGGGGCGCGGTGCAGCGCAAGGTGCCGTGTCTGTTCGTCACCGAGGTGAAGGACGAGCCCTCGGCCAAGCGGGAGCGACAGGTGGCTGGGGCAGCACCGAAACGGGAGGACGGGAGGGCGGGGGCAGGCAGGTGGGGCTGGGCCCGTGGCCGAGCCCAGGGGAAATCGCTGGGTCCGCGGCTTGGTACAGCACGGACTGTGTCCGAGTCCCCGGCCGCAGCCGAGTGGCGAGAAGGTCGGCTTTAGATTTAAGGGAACCTCACGGGGAGGTTTGTATGGGGTTCTCCCGCTGAAATGCAGGGAAGAAGGGCCGTCTGAGTGCCGTGTCAACTCAGCCCCACGCTTTTCCTGGCAAGTGCATACATGTGTTCACCCTGATGCTATGTTTGTTTTTTCTAAGTGAAGGCCACTCCAACATGACCGCACGGGGAGCCTGTGTGAAACCATTCTGTCATTCCCGTCTGTCAGCCTCGTAGGAAGAAAAATGAGCCTCTATCCCTTTGATTTTTTTTTATTTTGGGGGTGTGTGTGTGTGTGTGTGTGTTGTTTTCTTGTTTTGTTTCCCTCCTTGTTGTTGTTTTCTTTTTGGAATATCAGTTTTATGACAGAAAAAAAATGAGGCCGTGAGATGTGGACAGATTGAGGTGGCACTCACTTGTCCAGCTGCAGACCTCCAGCTTGTGTTCCCTGATTTTAGTAGCAGCTGCACAGTGAACTTGAATGCAGCTCTCTGCATGACCTTCTCCCATTGGTGATTGGCTTCTGGGTAAAAGAGCTGAAATGGTTGCCAAAACGACAGTAACATAATTGTTCAACTCAGAGTTAAACCATCTCAATCATGGTAATGTAATCATGTACCTCTCTACTCTGGTGATTCTTCACACAGAAAAACCTAACAGGGTATTAGATCTGGAATGGGCACATGCTAATTTTGTTTGGGTGGTTTTGGTTTGGGTTTTTTGTTTTTTTTTTTTTTTTTTTTTTTTGTTTTGTTTTGTTTTGTTTTGTTTTGTTTTGTATTTTTGATTTGGTTTTTGTTTTGGTTTTTTAAGTTCAAGCAAGGGTAAAACATTGTTACGACTGGTAGGGAAGAAAAGGGGTGGTAGTGGTGGTAAAACCAATGGGAATGTTTTCTCACTACCCTGAAATTTTCACTGTAATCTTCATATATGCTATTTGTTATCGTTACATATCTTATAACTATAATATGAAACAGTCATGTCATGTAACATAGGTTCTCATTTTATGAATTCCACATTCTGTTTCAAGACTCCTGCAAGACAAAGACTTGCTTTGCGTTTTGCTAGCAGAAAGAGTCCAGATTAAAAGTCAGAGTTGACTGAAGAGAGAAGAGGGAGGTATGATGATTATAGAGAAAAAGATTTGAATCCAAACACAACTCATTATGTGTTTGCAGTGAAACTGGTAAAGAAGCTGTACAGAAGTCCTAGAGATTTGTACTAGTTGGCTGTTTAAGATCCACAGATGATGTATTTCTTTGCTATTTTGAAACATAAAAGTGTTCAGCTGACATTGCTGATACTAAGTGTTTAATATCAAGATCCTTTTGCCACCTTGCAGAAGCACACCTGCTCTGTGTATTGCACTAATAACATGGTGCTATTGATTTTCATCTCCAAACTGAAAGCTGGGGAAAGCTAGTTGTGAGTTACTTCTATTCTATTGCCACCCTAATGCAGGAAGGTGGATCTCAAAATGCTGCAGTGTTGGACTGTGGAACCCTTCTAGTTTATTGTGGAAAGCAAAGTCATCTCTGAATAATCATCAAGAATGGGAAAGACAGAGAGACTTTTCAAACAGATTGGTCTGGTTCTTCTGCCTTAGAGTACTTTGCAAACTATCAAGTTTTGAAGAAACTATTAGAAATCAGCTCTATAACGTGTAACATTTCAGGAGGTGGATTTATGGAGGCCAGCTGTAAGGAGCAAGAATCTGTATGAGTGCAAGGCAGTAACGTAGCCTCTTGTCTTCTTTTCAGCCGTTTAAAGTTCTGGCAACTGACACGATAACTGGAAAGGCATTAGAGGCAGATGTGCACAGTGCAGTTCCTACTGAAAAGGTGGATGGAACCTGCTGTTATGTAACAACGTATAAAGGTAATAAGGAAGATGCATTTGCAGATTTATCATGATGACTAGAACTCATTTTGCTTAGTTTTCACTTTTGTTGTATGATTTATATACAGCTGTTGTGAATTAAAGTATCAATAAGAATCTTCACCACAAAGTAATAGTCACCATAGACTTAGAAGGTGTTTCTAAAGTTGTTCTGGCATCTACTCTCTAAAATACATGAAATACTATTTAAGTGAATATGAACATCCAGGAACTGTTCCGGTTTTTATTAAGTTTTCCTTGCAGACTGGGTCATGTATAATAGTGTCTCATTTTCTTGGGGAAGGTTTATAGAAGTACAGAGGTAGGGAGGAAATGAGAAGATTGGTTCATTGACTCACTGGGGCTCGTGCCTTCACCTGCAGTTGTAAGGAAACTGTATTACACTAGGCAGGACTGTACATAGAATCTAAAATAGATTGGAAATTCATGTAGTGTACTTCGAATTTAAATAGTGGGTGACTTTGTGTCTTGGTTTGAAAGACAGATATCTGCTAGGAAGGGGCAGGACTTCCCTAGAGATGGAGAATTCAAATCCCCTCCCTCCAAATTATTCCAATTAAAAAAATTAAAGGAGCTTTCAGACAGGGGTATGGGGATAGGAATAACAGTTCTTTACTAGTATATATGACAAATCAACAAACAAACAACAACTACAGCATCAATAATAAACAGAACCAAGAACCTTGAGGGCTTTCTTTTACAAAAGCCCAGAGCAGTTTGATCTGGGTGCCCCTGCAGGGCTCCGAGAGACCGAACTGGAAGGGAGGAAAGTCCCGGGCCGGTGGATGAGATGAGGAGCTCTGCATTGGCAGCTGGAGCAGCAGGGGTGTCCCGGCAGGGCTGGGCAGTGCAGGGCTACAGAGCAGCAGGGGAACCTCAAGGCTCCGAGGAAGCAGCAGCGGTGGGGGGAGGCTGGAGAAAGCGAGTTCAGGATTCCCGGGTACAGGAGCAGATGACTGTAGATTTCCCAGGACAAGACAGAGGCAGAGGGCAGCCTGACCGTCCTCCTCGGCGCTGAGAGCAAGAGTGCCTCCCCCTTCCCCAGATCTGTCTTTTTGCCTTTCCCAGAGCTCATCATCTCTCCCCTCTGAGGGACACTCCCAGGGACTCATAAACAATAGGTGTAGCCTCGTGCTGCTATATCCCTCAAGTACTCCTTTTGTTCTGACTAAGTAGTCATCAAGGCTTCTTGGAAACTTATGGGAAAAAATTCTGTGAGAAGAAAAAAAACCAAATCTAATCCCCAACACTTTGCTTACAAAATATCTCTAGTGGCAAATGGGAATTCCTATCGTGCCAGTTATGTAGTGGGTTTCAGTACTCTGCAGGGTATGGTCACATCAGTAAAATGCTTGTTTTATCTTTGGAAACTCCTAGGACAACCCTACCTGTGGGCCAGGTTGGATCGAAAACCCACCAAACAAGGTGAAAAAAGGTTTAAACGATTCTTGTATTCATTGGAAGATTGCAAAGGTTAGTGAAGATTTCTTTCCTTCTTTCTGGCAGTGTAAGTGACCCGCTTAGAAAAACAACTAGGCTAACATTAGAAATATCAGTGATCCTGCTCCAGTTTTTTTAACATCACCGTTTACATTGAAGGGCTTTAAATTGGAATAAGTAGCTAATTTTTTAATGGTAATTTTTGAACCTTTACATTTCTTAAAGGCTAAATGCGTCTTTAAACTATCCTAATTGTAGACAATTTGAGTGTGACAGATGTTGGTGTTTGTACAAAGTAACTGGGACTAGTGTCTGTAAAACAAGGTTTAGATCAATGCTTTTTTGATAATTGCATTGAAAGACGACTAAAGCAAACTTGGTTAATGGTTTGCCAAAAATGAACTGTTGCATTTATATGTCTAGAATTTATTTGGAATATTGAAGAGGATTTCAAGCCTGTTCCAGATACCTGGATTCCAGCAAGGGACATAGAGTTCTCTAATGGCAATCCTTTGCCTGATGAAAATGGACATATGCCAGGTACCTATGATGCAGCACAGGTAAAACTGGGGAAAGGCGTGTGTGAATTTCTGAAGTGAATTACAATTAGTTCCAGAATTTAAAATAGTAGTTAACATATTGAGAACAAAAAAAAAAAAGGAATGTCATTCATTCATTATCCAGAAAGGCTTTGTTCTTCTGACAGGTGGAAATAATTTCAGTCTGCTGTACAAACTTACAGGCCTTCAGCTGAAGGCATAATTGTCACATTTGCATTCTTCTGAGACACAACATTTTTTCTTTTTACTGTTTCTGTTTGTAGTTAACGGTAGGGTTAACGGTAGGGTTTTTTAAATGCACGTAGCAGCTTCTAGTATGCATTTAATAACTTCAGGTATTTATTTTGGTAAAAAGTAGTGTTTCCTGACAGGTTGGGTGCCCGTGGAGAAGAACAGTAAGCAGTATTGCTGGCACTCATCTGTTGTAAATTATGAGGCTGGAATAGCACTGGTATTGAAACACCATGCTGACCCAGGGCTTCTGGAAATCAGTCCCGTGCCATTATCAGAAATTTTAGAACAAACATTGGAGCTTATTGGGACTAATATCAATGCAAATCCATATGGTAAGTTTGTATGGTCTGTTCTTCAATACTTTTTTGCTTTAGTGGTATTTTTAAGTGAAATCAGTGCATTTTCTTTGTGTAAGTTTTTTAAATGAGTTTTCCAGTAGCAGCCTTCTTAGAAAGGAGAAAAAGGGCTGGCTGAAGGAACTCTCATCCAGAAATACTCACCTTAGAAAGCTGAGTTGTCATGGGACTAGTTATGTCCATGAAACCTGTTACTATAAAAATGCATTGCTTTGGTCTTTCAAAAAATATTTTGACTGGAAAAACTGTTCTAAATATTACTATTAAAATGCTAGTAAAAATTAAGTTTGTTTCTTGGAACCTTCACTTTTTTTACATATTCTTTTGATGAACTGAAGTAGAAAACTGTATTCAACCATTTTTTGGAACCCCTAAAGTTAGTCACAAGTTAGAATTTTTTAATTACAAAATAGGAATTTTTTTAAGGAAATGTAATTTAGGCTAAATTTCAGTTGTGGCTTCTTCCTTTAAAGGCCTTATAACGAGAAACTGATTACGTATGAGCACATGTGAGTTCTAACTTCTGTGCTTTGTTGTTAGGATAACTTGCAAGGATGGATAGGAAAAACAGTCCTACCCGGTCTTGAGCATTTCCTCAGTTTGTACAAGAATTGCAGCAAAAAGTTCTAAGAGCTGTGTTCTTAAATTAAGATTTATGTTAACATGAAAAGGCAGTGCAGTTGTTAACAGCCCAGTTCTAAGTATTCATGAGAAGATATGCCAGACTTAGCAACTAAGGTGTTTGTGCCATTGATTGTGATCTGAAGGATTTATCTGATAGCTTTATGGTGACTGAGGAAGTGACCACAAGGAAAAAAACAGACAACTGTATAAATCTTTGTGTCATGTTTATTTTATACAAAGGAGGAGGAAGTTTTAATAAATATAAATTAAAATGTGAGGAGAGACAGCTGCATTTGGTACTTAAATTAACTGTTCTGTTAAAGACAGGACAAGGTTGTAGTATAATAGAAGCTTACCTTTACAGAGTGCTTTTAAGATGTCTGCAATAACAGAAGTGAGGAAACACAGTAACTAGGAAGATATTTGTTTCTTTAAATGTAGGATTAGGAAGCAAGAAGCACCCTGTACATCTTCTGGTCCCCCATGGGGCATTTGAAATAAAGAATCCACCTGCTCTGAAGCAAAATGACATCCTGTCTTGGTTTGAAAGCTGCACAGAGGGTAAAGTTGAAGGAATTGTGTGGCACTGCCATGATGGGTGTTTAATCAAGGTAAGTATGTGAATGGACTTGTGGAAAGCAGTAATAATTCATAAAAGGTGAAATACTGTGTTAATTTTTTGTCTTTTTTTCCATATTCTTTAATAGTAAATGTTCTCCAACAAATGAGATGACAGTAGAATTAGTAAAGCCACTGCATCACTACAAGGACAACATAACATATTGAACTTTTTCATTCCCAGCATGCCAGTAAAGTAATTGAGAACATATTTTCTTGCCTCTCTGTATAGGAATCATTAGTTTTAAAGCTTAATTCTTGTATGTAAAAATGAACTTCTTGTAATGTTGACTAATAGAAAAAGTATTGTTAATAAGAATGGGATTTTTGATTAATTAGCAAGTTTGTATTATTTCTGAAACTGTGGAGGGCACCTTGGTTCTGGTTTGCTGTTTGTGCTTTGTTCACGTTATAGAGATAACTTATTAATAGTTTCAAGTGCCCTGATGGGGAGGATCCTGGAATCCATAAACACCCACACGCTTCCCAAGCTGGGAATTGTTGCACTACTCTATCAAAATGGCTGAACTGATCTCCTTTCCTTTCCTTTTAGCTCCATCGCCATCATCTCGGTTTACCTTGGCCACTTGCAGAGACGTACCTGAACTCTCAGCCTGTTGTAATTTCTTTCAATAGAACTAAATATGACTTTGACTTTGAACCAAAGAGTTTGTTTCACCATTTTTCAGTGTTGGATGGACAAAGATTTGACAGACTCAAAGATATCAAGTTTGATGCTTGAAATGATTTTTTTTTGTTTAAGTTAACTGTTGTATGTCCTGCATTCCTCTTACTTGTGTCTACCACAGAATTCTTCATGAATACTCTTCTAGCTTAGGCAACAGCCCAGGTATTACTGTATCATTTTAAGTTTATCCTAAATGACTAACTTTAAATAACAGAGATCTTGCTTCCAGCATGTTTATTTTATGAAAAACCCTTAACTTTTGAACCCATTCCCAGAAACTGTTAGCATTAAGCATAGGAAGTATGTTTTCTACCACTGTCTGGACCTAAAAGCTTTACTAATGAATGCAGTCAACTAGAAAAGTTACATAGGTTGTGCTTCTGCAAATGTAATTATTATGACTCTATTGTATGTAGGTTTGAGACTTAGCATCAAGTTTCTTAACAGTAAAAGGACATATTTCAGGGGGGACCAGAATTAGTCTTAAAATTTGACAGTTTTTTTAAAGTTGTAACAGTTTCTTACAGGGATGTCATTAAGTGTACATCTACAGCATTATGCTATTATTTAAAAGCCCAGTTTATCTGTATCCTACTTGCACTTGCACTACTTTGGGACAAAAAGAGTAAATAGTAGAAAATACAGTAGTTTTATTTTGGAGAGCTTAGTAAGTGGAGAGAGACATGACTTGGCTTAGTAATTCCCATTTACAACTGTGTCTCAATTAGGAAACTTCATCAAGGGCATATTAAGTAAGATAAGGTATATAAATAATAAAGGTGAGACCGAAAGATCATTTGAGTTGCCTTTATTTCATCTCTGCTATAAAAGTATACATCCAGCAATAGAAAATAAACAAAAAAATGAAAAATCAATTATGTACAAAAATACCAGTGGTTTGGCTGAAATACTATAGCTTCATTTTCAGTTCTTTGTTCTTGAATTTTTAAACATTGAGGTAAAAATAACCAGGGATGCAAGAACAGACATCCAGCACACTGACCCTGAGTTCAGAGTTAAACATTACGGTTGCACAAGACATATTCTTACTGATCTGGGACTTAGTGTACTTAATATGCTGACAGTTTAAAGGCTTATTAACTTATAAAAGAAGCCCAAGGTTTTAGTTTCACCTGGCACTAAATTAACTGTTCTGAATTAAAATATATTATTGCACAGATGCTGGGAGAGGTAAAACTCGCTTCTATTTTGACTGTTGTGTACAAATACTGACCATGAACTGTTGAATAATCCAATTCTGCACTCTTAGGTGTGTGCAAACTAACATAACTTTAAGAGACTTGTATAATTCCAAGATAAACACCATTTTCTTTTTTGTATCAATGATGAGGCTACTGAACGCTACCCTAATCAACAGAATGTTGCCTATCCTGAATGCCAAACTCTTCATACAGCTGCTTCAATCTCTCTTCTAAGATAATGTTTTTTTTAACTTCTTCTTTGTAGTTGTATTTTAGATCCTCAAGTTCTTCAAAAAAGGAAGGACTGTAGGTTTCTAGTTCACTTCTCAGCTGTTTTGTCTCTTCCTATTGAAAAGAATGAAGGAGTACCACCTTTATCCAGAACTTTGTCAATACCACACAACATCTTTTTTTACCTTTTTCTTAAGGGATTATATGATAAGAGAATTAGGATCTTGTCTACAAGCAAAAAACTCTACCCGTAAACAGCACCTAAAAACACAAAACACGCTTTGGAGACCTTGTTTAGAAATTGACTGTGTCATTAAATATTAATTCAGCTATTAAACAGCTCTTTCTAGCTAACCATAATTTTGCTTATTATCTTGCCTAGGATGATCCTTGCAGCTCACCTTTAATTGCTGTTTTTCGAGCTCTGAAACTTCTAGATGTGACTGGAGGTCAGCCATTTCTGTCATTAGTCTTTCAATTTTATCCTCCTCTACAGATTCATTATGTCCTGCAAAAATAATGATTCTTTATGAAGATAGTGAAAAGCCATGGCACAAATAATCTTTCAATAACTCAGCATCTCCTGTAAGCTGAAACAGTTAATAAAACCAATTGGGATCACCAAACACTGAAGTCACCTGGGCTTTTTCTTAGTTCTTACACAAATTAGGCAGTGGTGTCTAGTTCTGTGATTGAATGCAGCAGCCCAGTGGCCAGTCTGTTAGCACATCTTTGAGAAACACAACATCTACACTTCCTCTGAATTAAATGCAGGAAGTTTGGAATTACCATAAGGATCTTGTTGCATGTATTCATAATTTCAGTAGGATGAATTTGAGGGTTTTTCCTCCAGTCATATGGCAGTGTGCTGCTCTATAGTGCTCTGCTTTTGCCATGGGACTGATGCCTTAAAGGTCTTAAATCCTTCACAGAGCTGGTAACTGGAAATAAACACTCGTTCTCTAGCATCTTGGAACCCAAAGCAAATGGTGTAGGAAAGGGTTTCAATGAATGACTGACATCTTACCATCTTTTGAGGTTAATAAAGCAAGGGGGGAGAAGAACTACACACCTTCCTGTGACGGGAAAAGCATACAAAGTTTACAGCCTCTTGCTCAAAGTAATTGATTATGGAGATTTTTACTGAAAATTCTTTTCAAAAAGCTTGTACATGTACTCAGAAATCCAAGACCTTAATCTGCTTCAGTTTACACTACTTCAGCATTAATCTGCTTCATGTAATTCTGTGGATTTATTATCACTTTGCACACACATATTAAGTAAATGTAGTTTTAGACCCTAAATACAAGAAGAGCTTTATTGTTAGGTACTGAAAATTATTACCAGCTGCAGGATCTTCACTTGTAGAGCTGTGTCTTTCATGCTTATAATCTTCCATCTGGTGCATGAGTTCTGCTTTTTCTTTCTCTAGTCGATTATTAGTTAATCTAGATTATAAAAAAAATAGGAAATTTTAAACTATTAAAATATTTTTAAATATTAAATATTTAACTAAAAATTGCAGTGGCCATTTTCTGATCTTCTTATTTCATGTATATTGGCTGAAATATTTAGTTACTTTACAAGTACATTACCTTAAAAGCTGAAGCTCCTCCATGATGTTTTGCTCTGTCCCTGCACCTTCAGGAAGATGTTTGAGATGCTCAATCTTAAAAAACAAATTAAGCAAGTTTTATTCTTGAAAACAGTATCCATGGCAATGCAGTTCAGATAGAGTTCTCTTGCATACAAGATTAAAAAAAGAATGAAAATAATACTAAGGATGTAACCAAACATTAAAAGCTATCAGAAAAGAAAAATTGGTCACGTGCAATTTCCACACACCAAGCTAATGCTTGACAGCGTTTCCAGAGTTTGTAAAGATCATTGTTACGTATTTCATGAAGGGTGAAGAAATACAGCTACACCAACATACTGTATACATATGCGTAAGGAACTGATATGCCTAAATCATTTAAATGCTTGAAAAATCTTACTGCTGTGCTCATTTGCATACCTGGGTGTCCCAGGTCACTTTGAAAGATCGTGGGAAAACGGTGTGATTTGGCAATGATGGCCCCAATGAGGGTACAGTGACTAGGGGTGACCTGCACGTGAAGTTCAAAGAAGTCCCTGACCAGAGAGGGAGGGAGCCTCTGAAAGAGATGCCTGGTGAAGATGCAGGAGCACAATAGTGGTTTAAATATGTTATATATAGTATATATACATTAATATACAGTTAATGAATGCAGTGACAGTTCATGAACTTGCATGACATTACTGGCAATGATATGTTTTTCTTCTGTTCCTACCTAACATGGCAAGGATTTGGGTTGTTTTTTTTTTACACAATCAGGCTCTGTTTTTTAAAATGTTAACTTTGATCTCCTCCCTTCATAAGTACTTGAGACATAAAAGAAACAGAAGAGTGTGTTGCTACCAGAGTAATATCATAAAATGAAAGACTTCTATCACTGTGTTAAATTTGCTGTTGGTATATACTTCATGTTAATAATACTGATGTTAGAAAAGGAAAACCAAGGAAAAACAAACAAAGTAATTGTTTTACAGGAATCAATTCCACGTTCTGTTTATTGAACACATCTACTTTCCTACATAATATATATATGACTTCCCAAATTGGAACTTTTGTATTTGATACCTTACACTGAGAAAGGCCAGTACAAGGTGTCTGGGGAAGAAAATCATCTGCATCTCACATAAATAAATGAGAAGATGGAAACTGATGTAGGGGCAATTCTAGGACTGCACCTCAGAATTTAAAAGGTGATACATCTTTTCAAAGGTACCAGAGTTTAAAATTCATCAGCTCTTCCACATGTACAATAGTACTTGTAAGACTACTGGAGGCTGCATGTAAGAGGCCAGACTGGAAAAAGGAATGAGGATCCTGTTTAGGGTAGAGAACTCAATAGTGTCCTGCCCCCCAGCAAAAAAAAACCTAACTGGAGAGAATAGGGAAGTCTTTGCAGCAACCTCACTGTAGAACAAGCTGGAAAGATTTTAAGACCTTTTGACACATCTATCTACAGTCTTTCATGTGATCACTGAAACTATAATAAACAACTCTACAGAATAATAGCAGAAAAATAATAGTTGTCCTCAGACTGCAAATCAAGAATATATATGGATAATATGTGGTGAACCTCATTAATTGGCTAAAATATGTAAATATAGCAACTATGACTGAAAAAATCCTGTAAAAGAAAGAGAAAAAACAAGTTTTCTGCCACTACAGACATTACAAAGACAAATTAGGCATTCTATTTTCAGAGTTATCTAGCCAAATTTTACTCACTTGTTCTTTTAGATCTTGTAAATTTTTATCAGCATTGTGTTCACGTTCTTTTGCTTCCTGAAGCAGCCGTTTAAGGTTAGCAATGCTTTGGGTTTTTTTAGCAATATCTGTTTCCATTTCCTTCAACTTAGTTTCCTGCATTCTGGCAGTATTTTTATTTGGAGAAAAATAACAGTAGAAGTTAATACTTATGCAGAAACAAAGATTAAAGTATTTTTAGGAGAATAAATGCTGTAAAATACACTCTAAAATGTGTTTGGAGCATTGGCCTTGAAATAACCACTGGCCTTATAAATACAGTTTGCTGAAAGAAGCATAATGAGAAACACATCTTTCACATTAAAGGCTTTTCTAGATGCTACACTTCTGTGGTTCTCTTTTTGTTTCTATGCTTTATTAAAAGAGGAGAGGAATCTTTTTATTGCACATAAACCCCAATTGCACATAAACCCCAAACACCTGATACTAAAAGGATCCATGTTACTGATGCAGTATGTACACTAGTGGGATCTTACTTCAGTTAAGTATTTTTGAAAGTATTTTTCTGACGATTTAGTAATTCATGGAAAATAATGTACTGAGAAAAGGGCTAATACAGATGCAGAAGATGACAACTCCAAGGCCAAAACTAGCTGCAGTAAATTGTTTACCCTGGAGGAAGAGCAGTCTGAGGAAGATTCCATTTTGCTTTGAGCTTTACAAGGTTACAAAAATGTTTCCATAGAATCTGAAATGTTGGACAGTCATGTAGCCCAATCTTCCATCTGAATCCATCTGGATTTCCAGAGAGCAGTACAGTGTCCCATACAGTGTCCCACACCTTGCTACCTGCCAAAGAGTCTTCTGAAGGGTCACTGGGATGACACCCTTTGTCTGCCCTATGAAACACTTTCTGTTACCACTGTTGTGTATATGCATTGGTAGGTGTGCTGGTGAGGTGGATTGCATGTTAAAGTTCCCCAAGCAGCTCCTCTAGGTTAGTAAGGTTGTTATGTTACTAACTTACTTTGAATGCATGTTAAAGTAAATGCAAATAGAAGGCTTTATTCACATGAGTTGAAATAGGCAAGAACAATTAACATGACCATGTATTTTGTATCTACACACAACTATGTATCTCTCTCAACTAAATAAAACCAAGTAGAAATGTTTTTCAAAAGAGGTGAAGAACAAAAAGAATGAATGTATGAATACTGCTGAGCTGATATGGCAGCTTTTAAGGGCCTACCATCTTCACTGCATGCTCATATCCTCTCTCTGCTATGGCCATTAGCTACTTCTGTCAATTTTGCCCTCCTTCTTTAGACAAATTATGGTTTTCATCAGGCCTTGCACAGAGACATTTTACCTCAGTGGATAGTTCGGGGGAAGGTTAAAAAACAATGGCTTTTTGAAGTCTCAATGAAGAAATGGCTCAGCAATATATCACAGAATCACTAGACTCCCCGAAGGATCCTGTAGGGAGTGCAAGACCAGGAAGAGAGTAAAATCTTGGACACGAACAGGGATCTGACCTAAGATGAAATTAGACAAGTTACTCTCCTGTCCAGCTGATTTTCTGCCCTAATGAATTTACTGTCAGAGGTTCTGATTTTGTAGATACTTTCCATTTCTATTTACCACTATTAAAGAGTACTTTGCAACTTTGCAACATCAACGTATTTCACCCTGAAGTCATCCAGGAGTCCAGGACTAAGTATTTCTTACCAAAATTTGCTCTCTGCTATCCTTACAGGGGACACACAATATTTATTTCTTTTAATAGCATAAACCTGATTTAATTTTTCTGTTCTTTTATTACATTCTCAATTCCTACCTTGTTACAATGGACTTCCAGCTTCTGCTGTCAGCTCCATCAAGTTGGCTCTCAGCCAAATTTAGCTTCTTAATGGATTCCTCCAGCTGTACATTTAATTTCTCATTTAATATCTCCAGGTTATTCTTCTCTATTCGTAGCTTCTCTCCACTGTCAGCTTCCTATTGTTCAATAAAAGCAAAACTTTATAGAATACTTAACCTCATATGAAGCATGGTATTATCTCAAATGATGGTGAGATAGGGTCAGTGCTGACGTAGAGGAAAACTGCATCCAAGACTACTAGCACTAAAACTTCCAAATTTGATCTTGGGCTAGTCCTTGGATATCTCCTCTCCACATATTGTGAAAAAAATCTGTCATGGCAATATCAGTGTTATATCAACCAGTAAGAAAATAAAAACCATATAATTACCATAACCAGTGTCTAATGGAAATAGAGGGGTGCAATAAAATGATCATACCTTTTTCAGTTCTTTACGCAGTCTCTCATTTTCAGCAATGAGTTTTTCCATTCCTTTGGTTTTAGATTCATAACGCACACTCAGCTGGCCCTCCAGATCAAGTTTCATTTTTTCCATTTCAGACTAAAAATTAAAGTTTGTTAAAACACATTTACATTGTTTAGTAGGTTTCAGGTTTCCATTTTTAAAACACAGCATAGTTACAACTACTTAGCACAGTGAACATTTCATCACATAGTTAAATATATCCTTAAGGTACAAAGTCCCTTAAACCGTGCAGTATGTTATGCTAAAATGAAGTTTTGCCTTTCTGTTCTATATATTTCATATCTGGCATTTTCAAAACAGTTTTGTGTCAGTATTAACAGGCTTGCTACTCCATTTTGTTACTAACTTGCATATAAACTGTTACCTAAATGTAGCTACTGGAGATAAGTCTGTACCTTTAGCCTCTCATTTTCCTGCTCAAGACCAAGCAATTTCTCATTGGAAACCACAGCTGGAGCTTTTTTCAGTTCTTCATTTTCTCTTTGGACTCTCTCTACAACCTTTTTCATCAAGCCAATTGTTTTTTCCAGTTCTGGGACTGTCTTTCCACTTCTACCAGCCTACAGAGGGGGGAAGAAAAGAAGTAAAAGTGAGACAATAGTTCATCTTAACATTCTGAGATACTCCAAATCTTACTTTATTGCTTATTTTACAATTGCAATTTGTATTGATAGAAAAAAAAGATGTTTTATTTTGATATGGCTCAAACCCTAGAATTTCTTGCATACTTACCTCTCCAAAACATCTAATGATTTATTAATCCCCCAAGTCAACAAATAAACTCCTTCATTTTCTGTTACTCTAAAGAACTCCAGCTACGTCTCAAATATCTGCTGTAGTTGTGAACTAAACTCAAACATTAGGAAAATAAATCGAAGAACTACTTAATTTATTTAGCTTTTCTTGTAGAAAAATTCCCCAATCCAACAGACCATGCAATTGCTTAAATACTAACACTGGGAAAAAATGGGGGAAAAGTGGCTGGGAGCTTGAGGGAAGAAAAGAGGGCCCTTTTTTAGCAACCCTTCTTCTGCTAAATTAAAGTGACAGAAGAATTATGTATTAAAGCATAAGTATATCTGCCTTTCCAAAGGCATATATTCTTCTTGCAAAATGATAAATAAATACATGTGGGGGTAAATATTCTAATTTCTTTATTTTTCTTCTTTCACTACATTAATTAATGAATTAGAAAATCTTTTAGGGAGTCTTCAAATCCATTTATTTTCTCATCCTCTTTGCAGCAATTTCCTTAGCAATCATAATTTAAAGATGCTGCTGGTTCTAAGGTACCCTAAGGTACCCCATAAGGAAAATGAGGAGAATTTTACTCCCTGGAGTTCTAAATAAATGTATATAGCAACCAAATTGCAGGAGTAAAATCTACTTATTTTTCTTCTCTAAAATTATTGGAGGGATTAGGAGGTTTGTGTTGGTACACTGCAGAGTTAAAGAAAAAACTGTCACATCTTACTGCCTGTGAATGGAGCAAGATGCAAATTTTCTGTCTTCTCGAAACCTTTGCGTGAAACAGTTGTATAAAATGAATTTCCTTGTCCAAGAATATCACTGCATACGAGAGACGTGCACAAGCAGTCCATGCAAAGCATGAGTAAAAGAATGAAAAATATCTGATCTTTTCCAGGTACCCAGAAGCAGAACTCATTCTCCTTGTATACTGAGCTACAGAGAGATACAAAGGCACTTAGGAGCTTTTATTAATTTAGCTTTCTTTAGAAGGTCACACAAATAGTTTGGTAAGTGAGCAGCAGGAGACACACTGCTGATTACTTTTCTACCTTTAACTTTGGAAATATTGTTCTATTAAGGTAGTTGACAGTAGCTAGGGTAGAATTCAGCTGTGTCACCTTCCACAGTACAACAAACAAAAACCTTCCCTAACAGTAACTTAACCTTTCTCCATCTGGATCGAATAATTTACATAAACACATGAATATAATTTTCATTATTATGGCTGTAACTGCTATTTATTGTACAAATATGCTTCTGAAGGTAACGAATCCAAATGACAAAATAAGGCCATGATAGTACAAATATTTAATAGTTTAGCTCTAGTCCTTCTAACGGTCCTGGTAACTTAATGTCATTAATTCATTATAGCATTTTGTCAATAAAATAAACAAGAACAATTCAGGTTTGGTTTTGGTTGATTCCAAATAATTTCTCTTCAATAATACTTTGCGCTTCTTTTGTATTTTTTTTTCATTTACATATGATGAAAAATCCTGTTAGAATACTCACCCCTCTAATGCTGCCCCACTTTCGTTCAGCTTCTGCTTTTTCTTTTTTCAGAAGTTCACACATTTCTTTTAAGTCATCTACTTGGTCCTACAAGCAAAAAAAAGACAAAGTAATAAGCAACTTAGATCTCAAACAGAGGTGAAAAACTGGTGAGCAAAATTACAGTGGTTTTACTTTGAAAAATTAAGGAGAAAGCAATTTCCCATCTCAATGACATTTTCCGTTATTTCTACCAGCTATTCAACCTTCTCATCTTCTGTAAAAACATGGAAAATTTACAGTATGTACAGAAAAAATATCCATTTCTTTTTAGGTAATTCCCTGACTTGTATGAGGGTAAAGGGGACTAAAGTAAGAAGATGTTACCTTTAATCTTGGCAAATCTTTATTGGCCTGCTCTAATTGGAATCTTAGCTCAATGTTTTCAGATGACAATCTTAAATTTTCCTTTAAAACTTCTTGTTCTCTTGGATACTGATCACTTGATCCTATTCCTGATGTCTTGAGAAAAGAGGGGGAAAAATTATTATTAAGTGGTAATGTACTAATTCAATACAACTATCAGTTGTAGCTGATTAAGAGCAATAGAGAACTAGTATTTTTCACAGAAATGAAACAAGACAGTATTATTACCAGTTTTAATCTAATCTGCTATAACACCTCTTACATTTCTTGAACTTGCTTAACCTTTAAGAGAAGTTTACAAATCAGTATAAACCAGTAAAAATTTCATCAAACCAAAATTATTCCTCAAACTATTCTGTAGAAATAAACCTCAAAGACTAAAAGATAAAGAAGCTGCTGAATGAAGAAAGCTGTGACACAGTACCTGGGAACAGCATCTAATTTTAAGGGCATACTCTGATAGTTTTTTAAGTTGCACATACATCATAAGAAATTTCAATTATGTCAAATGGATCAGAGAGCAAGCCAGAAACAGTAGTATGTAACTCTCATTTATTCTTGTTAGTTCCCAAAATCTTAAGTCTTTATCCATGGAGGACAGTGATTTCAACTACACAAAGACAGCTTTGTGTACTTTATAGTGCCACTTGAAATCATAGTGATTCAGTACATTATTATGCGTGACTAATAAAGAGTAAAACCTTTTAATAATTCAATAATCAGTGGTTTTTTTACTTACGTAGTTTGGGCATTAACCGTATGATTCATTACTTAATCGCTTATTAGAGGAATCAAGTATTTGCTTCATTAAAGGGGTTTTTTTTGTGTGTGCATAAATAATGACATATAATAAGTCTCTTAAAGAATGAAGGACATCAATTAGCTCCCTGTACCTTTGGGGTTATTTGTAAACTCCCTGGATCAAAATTTTAGAATTGACAGTAGCTTACTTGTGAGCTTACATGCATGCCTATCATGAAAGTATAAGGTTTGCTTTATGGACCAGTTAGTAAGTAGTTCAATATCCCTGCAGGAAAGCACTGCTTTATCAAGATCAAACTATTCTATTTCTACATGATTTGTACTGAAGAAATGCTAGAGGGCCACTATAGTATCAAACCTCAGGCATTTCAGAAAATTCTGGGGTAGTTTCAACCCTTTCTGTACAGCTTCGGTCATTTTCCTGATTATTCTCTGCAGTGTGTTGGTTCATTTCATTATCCAGATTTATTTTCTCTACTTCACAGTCATTAGCTTGATTAGGAGGTTCCCCTGAATCAGACTGATCACAGCTCATTTTGTCAGTATCAGCCTCTTCTACAGGTTCTTCTTCATCCACATTTGATTGCTTGAAGATTTCTTGCTTCCTCTCTTCTTCTTCGCATTTCTCATTAACTTTTCCATTTTCGGTTTGGGTTATATTTTCTTCTTTTTCACCACAGTTCTCTTTACCAGTTTCAGCTATAATTTTGGTTTTCAGTCCTTCCCTAGAAATATCTGTGTCCTTGCATTTCTCACTGTCTTCAGGGTGCTGTTCAGGAGACACTTCTCTGCTTACACCTGCAGCAGCCTCCTGGCCTTCATTATTCATGATATGTGTTTGCATGTCTGTGTCCTCATCTACTTCACTGCCATCAGTAACTCTGTTATTAGTCTGATGTTTGATTTCATCCCTATTTGAAATAGATTTCTTGTGAAGGAAATTCAGATACTTTTTTTTACTGACAGTGATAGGAACAGACTTGGTCAGTTCAGTTTCGTCACATGTACTCTGAGTCAAGTTGAAGATAAGAGTGAAGCATGAAAGAAAAGCAGAACACAGTAAAAGAAAACAGGAAATAAAGGAAACTAGAATGTACTGCTAAGTCTATTCTAGAAAGATTAAGAAAACATAATAATGCAAAATTTGTAATATAATCAACCTTGTTAAAATCAAAGCTCAATAAAAACACCTAATGTAACTGAAATGAAGCTCAGTATTTCCCCAAACTCTGTGCATCTTAAATTTTTAATCATAAAAGTAGTCTTTCAGTTGCAGACTCATATATAAAATATGAATTTTCCTTATTTCTCCCCATATGCTAGGATGCTGAATAGTCCATCTTCTACCTGTAGAAGAAATGCAGAAACTTTAAGTTATGGGGATTTGGGGTTTTTTTGTGTTTGGTTTGTTGGGTTGTTTTTTTTTTTTAACCACTAAAAGCAGAGTATTTAATACCTTGCTGTAGAATACTGTCATTTAAATAAAACCAGCTAAGTGACATAGAATACTAAATAGAAAACAAATACTTTTCATAAGTATAATTCTATATAATATGGTTACGTTATTAGCTTACCAAGGGTCTCAAAAATGTCTCTCTTGAACATTGTCTCTGCAATGCATGAAGCTTTTCTTGGAGGTATTGATTTTTGAAATGTAAATCTTCTATAACAGAGTCTCGTGGGATTGCTTGCAGTGTTCTACATCAAAAAACAAATCGAGCCACAAACAAATGACTATTAATGCAGAAAAACAACCCTTAAGGTAAAAACACCATGAAATTCTGGATTTCTACACTGGATTTTCCCAGTGTTTCTAAGCTAGTTATTCTAAATCAACCTTGGCCACATTTCAACTAATCCCACTGAATGGAAGACACTTGCTTTGACAAAAGGAATCCGTTCTTTTCAGATGCGTAGTTTCTATGATTCAGGTACTAATATTATCCACTGTGATAGTGGATACACTGGTTAAGAATTCCTAACTGCACTTAGCAGTCCCAGTAACTTTCACCAACTCTGAACTGTAGTTACAATTTTTCACAATAGGAGCTATAAGCTTTTCCTATTATTTAGCTTTTTAGAATAATTATTCAATGCTGCATATTCTCTGAACATGCACAACTGCTCTCAAATACTTCTAAGTTTGCTCATCACAGACTCCCAAGAAGAAATTTTAAAATTCCTGTTTCTTTTTTTACCTTCTTGAATTACAGTTTGCCTGTTAGAAACTATCTTGTTCCACATATTTTTACTAATTTAGATTTCTCACTTTCTGTGTTCTTTTAAAGTCTCTCACCTCATGTGTGCAACTTCATTTTCTAACTCTAGATTCCGTTTTCTTAGTTCTTCCAGTTCTTTTTCAGTTTCAGTGGCTCTTACTCCAACAACATGGTCAACAGTGACAGCAGTAGTTTTCAGTTTCTTCTGCAGAGCAATTTTCTCTTTTTCAATCCTGCAACACCCAGTAAATTTACATTTAAAGCTTATTTGCTAACTTGCTCTCTTGAGGAGAAAGTATTTTCTGTCTTAAAGAATCCACATTTGCATTTTATCTGCTCATTGAACCACACACCCTTTTCTGTTTAATAAGATTACTGTATAGACAGTAAAGCCTACCAAAATCCCAACTCAAAGCCCAAAAAACCCCATGGACATTAAGTCAGTATCATGCACATCATAAACTACTTGTAGTCTTGCATGTGTTCTATATGAAATTCAGGCAAGGCTTGCTAAGAATAAAAAGCCATTCTGAAGCAGAAACCACAATTTAATAACAGCTACAATCACCACCACAACTTTCATCAGTAAAATTTTGCCATTACTTAACTGAAGTAAACATAACATCTCCAGAGGGTATGGACATATGGTTGTTTCCTGAAAAGGCTTCCAACTCGTAATCCTAGAACTGTCATTACTGCAGTAACACTACAAGTAAGCAGTCCTAGCAACCTGATTAAATAACACCACTATGAGAAACACCCTATCTTCATAAACCTGTTATTTGCTTTATGAGAATAACAGAATGCTAAACCAGGAAGCATATTAAAGGACTTAAATTAATTTTATCTTGAGACACTTTCTTCTAATAAAGGTAGAAGATAAAGGCTTCCACAAGGGAAAGGATACTAGAGGAGTTAGCCTGCTTGCTTGAAAATTAATTAATCCTTTTAGTATCAACAGTAATGTCAAATTCTCGCCATCAATCTTATAAGTGTAACAAACTGCAATAATTACTCTATGTCAAACATATCGGGATTTCCCTTATGTCATCATTTTGTAGCTGAATCAATTAAAACCAACTCACTTTGTATAAACTTCCTTCAATGTATTCAATTGTTTGGCTAAAGCATCTGCTTCTTTTTCCTTTTCCCTTAATTTGTTCCGCAATCCTTCCATTTTGATGTGCCATTTTTTACCTTCATCCCATCTAATTATTTCCTCCTTGGAGGTCTGTGAAGAACATAAATAGATTATGTATTTCCTTTTGATTTCTTCTCTTAAAGCAAAACAAGCAAACACATTGGAAACCTAGGAATGGTATATCCCTCATTTATCAATTTAAACCAGGAAGCCATAACAGGCATATATTATTTGCCATAGCTAAGTAGAAGTTTCTTCACACTTTTTGTCAAGTTCACTTTCCAACTTTGTATTTTTTTTTTCTGAAGCACATCTATCAGATTTTGTTCATCAGCTTTGCTCTGAAAGAATCAGCTGGATACACTGCTTTGATTGGTGGATAAAGCTAATGCAGTTGATTGCTCCTACCAAATTCTTCCTTAGCTTTTAATAAATCATTTTACAAAAAAAAGGAGTGAAGCATTTTATGAAGTTAGAGGTGCTAGTGTAATGTGTCCTTCTACTTCAAATTACACATTAGATTTAAGACAAAGTAGGTTTTCTGTATGGCAATTTACAACAGATCTATCCTCTACAACAGTTACTCCTATGAAGCAATGGAATGAAAGGAAAATCTTGGAAACAGGAAAAAATGCATGCCAAGGGTGAGAAAAGTACCTCTAGACACAAAGCAACCGGTATTTAAAACATTTCAATTTAATTGAAAGCGCAAATGCAGTCCTAGAATAATATTTAACATCATACATAAGAGTTTGACTCTCACTACACAAGTATGCTATAATATTCCAGTATACTTTATAATTAATATGAGAAGCCACTAATTAGTCACTGACATAGTAATACGGAAGAAACCAGCAACACATAAATTAACATGACTCTAATCACTCAGAGCTTCTTGTATGTGGAGATCACAATTGTCAAGAATAATCACGTATAGAGACATCATTTCTTCTCAGATTCATTCTTTTGCTCCTCATTATTTTGTGCTTTTACTATTGCATTGATTTCACAAAAGCACATTTGGCAGAAAAACCTTTATTTTCTAAGATTTTGTAGAATTTAACATCCATTAGAAAAAGGCAGGAGAACATTAAGATACAACTATTAAGTAACAAGAGCAGTAACAAAGAGCATGAGAAATATGAGAAGCTGCAGCCATGAAACTGCTTTTCTTCTGATCAAGTTTCGCTGGTAGGTTTTAGAAGAATTAGGGAGAGGTGAATAACCTTGGCCCTGGCTGATGAGATCTTTCAAAGCCATGATATAAATATCACATACCTTCTCTTCTCTTAGACCCTTTTTTTCTGTTTCTTCACACCTTTTCTCAAGTTCACTTTCCAACTTTTTGATTTTTTTCTGAAGCACATCTATCAGATTTTGTTCATCAGCTTTGCTCTGAAAAAGTACAATTTTTTACAACTCCAAGTTCAGTGACTCCTGAGATTTTTTCACCAGTCAAAAAATAACCATTCTAATTCCAAACTCGTAAAATTAGTTTAAAACATAAATGATCTTTTAAAATTTCTCTTGAAACTATCATAGTATTAGAATGTAACATTTCCCTCTGACCTGAATAATCAGCAACAAGTAGCTGAATTTTAAAAAATAGATAGATGATTCTTCTGTAAATCCCTTACTTTTCTTCTAGAAAGGGAAATAAGGACATCCAGGAAGAAGACAAAATACTACTTTTCCGAGAAGCTATGAAAGTGGTTATTCAACTCCTCAGACTCTTTCAAATATATTTCAAGGAGTACATATTTTTTATTTTTAGCTGAGGCAAAGAAACAAGCTAATAGAGAAACATGTAACCCAGCTGATGAGGAAAAAGTATTTTTTTTAATCAAGTGTAAGATACTTAAACCTTTCATCCCCCCAAACCAATTCATCTATACAGAAACTTGACCAAGATCAAGCATAGTTTGAAAAGTCACTTCTACCTGAATGCTACTGCTTAGCCTCCTAATCCGGTTTTTCAGGTTTTCATTTTCTTTTTCTATTTCATTTTTTTCTCTTGATATTTTAGCAAATGCTTTTTCTTTCTTCTGAAGCTCTTGGTTTAACTCATCCCTTTCATCAGACAATGAAGTTTCCTTGCTTTTACTTATTTTAAGGTTATCTGTAAGTTTTGTAATCTGATTGTTCAATTCCTCTATCTGTTTCTAGAAGAAAACAAAAAAGTCAGCAAAGACTCCAAATCAGGTTGATCAACAATACAACAAAGCAATACAATTACACTACCTAGTACTCACCGTAAGCCCCTTTGTTTGTGTGTCAACAATCTCTTGGACATTCATGTATGCCTCTTTTTGTGATGCAGCAGAAATAATTTGCTGTTCAGCATTGGCAGTCATTTCTGCTCGGAGTTCTAGAAGGGCTTTACTCAAAGCCTAAAAATATTAATTCAAATTCTTTGGTAAGTAAAGATGCGGCTACAAAACACGTGTTGTGGTTTAACATAGCTTGGTTTTTATTCAAAATCTATCAGTTATGGAAGTGATTCTCTGTGAGGACTGCTAACAGCTTTCTCCAGACTTAACAGACCTAATTAGCTGGCTAGTTTTGAATATTGACACATTGTTAAACCAGTAAGAAAGCTGGATAGGCCTCTGTGAAAAGCACATTTAAAAACAAAGCCTGGAAAACGTTCCCTTGTTTCCAGCCTTTGAACAGGTAACTGAGCCGGGCCGGGCTCTGCTGCGGTGCTGGCTCCTTCCCAGGAAGCCCAGCAGGGCAGCTGGGGTCCCTTCCTAGCGGGGCCAGGCCTTTTTCCAGCGGAACCTGACGGTCCTTGTTTTCCAGAGGCGCCACCGGGCCACGCCGTTCGCCAGGGGCCATCCCAACGCTGGGAGCACCGTGCAGCCGGGACCAGCGCCGGGCGCGGCCCCGAGGCCAAGAGCCGCCACGTGGCCGAGACTGCTGGGCCCACATCAGCGCGGCTGGGGCAGCGCCACGCGGCCACGGCCATCTCGGCTTGCCATGAGCCTTGTTTGCTCAGCCGCTTTTAGCCAGCTGTGCTGCAGACAGAAGGACAAAAGCAGCAGCAGCAGCTTTCCTTCTTTTCAGAGCCCCACATGAAGAGAAGGCACAGGGTGGCGCCAGCAGCCAGCGCAACTCGCATGGTGTCGGCAGAGACCACCTAACCAACAGACAGGCACGGGGAGTGATTGCCCCAATGCAGAGCCTGAATGAGATCAACCTTTTCAGCACTGCAGAACTCTATAAAAACTGTTTCAATTGATAAAGCTCGAGAGCAAATGAACCTACAAACACCAATTCTCTCCTGAATCAGGAAAAAAATAAAGAGTGAAGACACATTAAAAAAACAACATGGGACACTGAGGTCCGTGAAGAAGGAGTCAAATTCTAGATGTGAGGAAATTGAGGAGATGCCTTAGTTTTGGGCTGAAATTCTCTTCTAAAGGCTATGGTGAAGAGATAATTGATACATCACACTCTTTTTCCCTGTAACTCATGGAATGCATTGGGGGGATGTACTGTTCTAACCACAGCCATGAACAGAGGCCCCCATGCTGAAGCAAGCAGATGTTGAAGTAGCTTGAGAAAGAGATGAGAGAAATAAAAATCCTTGCCCCAGGGATAGAAGAAAACTTCTGTTCCTAGAGATAACAGAACTTTTGTTTCTATATTAGAACAGCTTATCCTTAAAATTGCACCCCAATAAGCTGAAATGGCTCATCTTGGTAGTTGTGGGAAAGCTTCCAAATACATAGGAGGGACTTTCACATTGTGGACAGATTTTCCTTTCCCAGGTGGCTGATTTGCTGTGACATTGAAGCCATGAGAACTGTTTCTTGTGGAGAGGTCTCCATGGCATGGCAAGAGAGACTTCTCTTCCTAAGAAAACTGAAGAAAAACTATTTTTAAAGGTGGTGAACTGACTAAAGTCCCAGATTTTGTCTCTTTACATTGTCAGTAGGAAAGAAAAAAAAAGGTGTGGCGGGACAAGAAGTGTTCTGAAGGTTTATTCTGGTTTCTTATTATTTTTCTTTTAATTCTGTTAATAAAGTTTTCTTTATACCCTTTAAAATTAGAGCCTGCTTTTCTCCTTCTCCTAATCCTTATCTCACAGCAGAAAATGAGTAAATAATTCTAGTAGGTGCACTGGCATTTAGCTAGCACTTGACCCACCTATGAAAAAAGGCTGTTAAATTTTACTTTGTCATGTTATGCAGTTACATTGTACCTCCTGCTCAGCTATACAAAGAATTCTTAAGCATTATGAAAGATTTGGTATTTAAATGACATAGAGAATAGTTCTGATTGACTAACTTTGTGCTGGTTCTCTTTTATGGCTAACTGGCTCTTCAGCTGTTCCACCAGGTTTTTCAGTGTTGCAGTGGGTGCTCTATTATTTGCTTCTTTTTGGATCTCTAGTTCAGCTTTAACATTTGCTAATTCCTTCTCCTTCTGAGACAGTATATTCCTCAGTTCATTTGCTTCTTCTTTTATTTGTTCCACATCAACTGTGTGCTTTTCTTGAAGCCTAATAAAAAAAATAAGCATTAATAGAGTGCAGTGTAATAATTAACTCAGCAAACTCTAAGTAAATCACAAAGGACAAAATATTTTATTTTTAAAAGATTTGGAAACAGCAAAGAAAGACTATCTCAACAAAGGCAGCCCCCATTTAATAAGAGAATTACTCAAGAAGGTCAGCAAAATGACATTAGAGCATTGTTCATTTTCATTCCTGGCCCTTATAGGTAAAGAAAGCATCATATTTTTTCTTTTTGAACATGGGTTAAACTTTCACGAGTTTAAACTTGTTCAACAGCAAACCCAAATGGATGTGTCACGGGAAGAAAAATGGCAGAACACAAGCCAGGAAGTAACACAATAACTTAAAAACAACTTTCTTCTTCACTAAATGGTGCAAAGCTAACAACTAAACAGCATTTTTCCAAACCACAGTATTAGCCCCAGTGAAGGGCTACAAATTAAAAATAACTTACAATTGCCAACTATGCTAACACTTTTGAGACTTTTTTTTTCAGCTAGATCTTCAAGTCAGCAAAAACATTCAACTTGATAGATCAGTCCTGTGGCAGCAATACCTAATTGATTTGAACCACTCTAATTGTGACTTATGTTAATGATTTAAAAACTTACTGGGCTCTGATTGTCTCAAACTCATAGATTTTCGATGCAGTAATTTGTTTTTGTTTCTCCAAATCAGATGATGTTTTCTTTAATTTTCCAACAAGTGAAGCAAGAGAATTGTCCTGTTCTGCTACAGTTTGCTCTAAGTGCTGAAAGTATTTGCTGTTGGACAGGGACATAGAAGTCTTTTTCCCTAACTCCTGTAATACACAATAAATGCAAGTGATAAACATTTTAAGCTTTAAGCAAAAGATAAGCATCACTGATACATTTTTACCTCACTCCTAAATATAATCAAGCATTAACAGCTACCATTTATTTACTGAGATGTGATTCTTAGTTCACAGAGAAACTGGTCAGGCTGATTTGAAAAGAGCTTTGTACATCTAATGATCAACAGAATCCAGCAGAATACCAGTTTCACTTTATCATATAAAGTGCAGAGAGAAATTTTTAATTGAAATGGGTTAGCTTAATATAACCATATACTGAATGAGAAGAATAGAAAGCAATATATAACTCTCTCCCCTAGAATTCTCCATAAACTAGGATGATATGCAATATGTCCATATCTACTGAGATGGTAACTCTGATTTTTTACACTTGACTTCTAATGCCTCTCATGTGAAATCTCTCAAAAACAATACAACAATTACATATGAATCACCGTTTTATTTTTCCTATCATCAGTTATTACTCACTTTTGACTACAAAACTGTTCTTTACAGCAACAAAGTAAAATATATAGGAACACCTTCACTAATTCTACAAGTACACATGACTCACCAAAGCAGTCTCTTTGAATTTATTAAGGGAATTGTCAGCGTACAAATCTAACTTCTGGTGTAGAACTCTTATGTCTTCCTCATGCCTCTTTGCTATTTCCTCTTGTTCCTGTTAGTTCAAAATAAAACTCTAGTGATGTACACTGTCACAGAAAGTCATGCAACTGCAGTACCTTCAAGTTGTTTGTTCACTCATTGCTCAATATTATTCCCCAGTTTTTCCTCTAATTCTGTAAGTTTTTAAAATTCTTTTCTTCTAACTACAATCAATGATTTCCTTTTTACACTACTGGGGGAAAAATCAACTGTTGCAGTTTTAAGCTATGTAGCAAGTAGTATGGTGTAACAGAACAGAAGCTGGAGAACAAAACAGTTGGTATTGGTCTTCATCAACTGTGACTACCAGTACGGACAGTAATATCCATACCAGGTACATTTCTAGTTTGGACTGTAGTGTGATCCCAAGGATGGAATGCTAGCACATAGAGCACAACAGGGTCATTTTAAGACTGCACCTTCTGGGTTTTTTTCCAAACAAAACCTCTTGATTTCTCCCAAAAGAAATAGCTACATGTGTTAACCAAAGCACACTAAGTGAAATGTTTAATAGTCTGCCTTGAAAATGTGCTTCTGATCCAAACTAAAACTGATGCATGTTTGGCCTAGAAGTACCTCTTTGACAAAATGTTTATGCTTTAAAATGTGCTTTATGGATATAAAGAAAAAACAATATGAATTATGCTTAAATAATATAAAGTATGCTTACACACGGTGTTTATGCTTTAAAAAATGCTTTAGTTTAAAATATGCTTTAAGAAGAACGTTATCCATAAATGTATCTCTTTCATGTACTTTCCAAATTCACTACCAGATGCAATCCAGAGATCTGCTGCAAATACTGAAAGATCCCAAAGAAATATACAAAATATACTGAGACCACTTAACCTCTTGACTAAGCAAACCCACTATTCTAAAAAGGTAAAAACTTCTATATACTTTCCATATACAAAGTAAGTAATTGTCTCTGTTCTGTGTGAGATTAGAAACTTTTCTTTTTTCAATAGAAATGAGAAAACAAAGAATCAACTAAAACAACTTGAAAATGGAAGAAATTACAGGAAAAAAAAAGTTTAACTACCTCTCTTGCTTTAGCAAGCATATGTTGGTATCTTTTTAACACTTCCTCCTTTTGATTTAATCTTGCTTGCATATTTGCAATGGTTTGATGAGCAATTTTAGCAGCATGACGGTACTCTGAGTCATCTTGATTGCTTAATTCAGCCATTATTTTCTCTCCTGATGTTGCAGGTAATTGAAGTCTTAGTTCATTTATAACTTTGTCTCTTGATATAACATTTTGTTCAGCTTTCCACAGAGCAGTCTCCTTTTCTTTTAATTTCTACAACAAAAGGCAATTTCTGTATTTCCAGAATTCAAACACTGCAAAAAGATCTTACTTTTCAAGAAATGTACCAAAAAGATTTGTTTAAATGTACTTATAAACACAAAACACTTTGTACTGGGTCTATCAGTATGGGATTACCGTTAGATGAAAATGTCCCAGAATATCATTACTGTGTCTTTATGTATTATTTTCTTGGCACAAGACACTTAAGCAATTCATTTTGTCCTACCAAATGAAGAAGACAGTGTTGCACAAATTATTTAAGAACCACAACATATCTTCTGTAGCAGAACAGCAATTTAACAACTCAAGATAAAAGTATTTCGTGGCACTTGCTAAATTTAACTAGGTATAGGTATAGTCAACTGAATTTTGTACAGCAAGAGGCATCTTACCCTACAAAATGGATGAACAAAAACAATAGAAAATTCTCCTCCATGATTTGTTCCAATGGAAAAAATATTTCATTTTATTCATGGTGTAATTAAATTATTTATCTTTTCTGAGTGTTAAGTATGTCTAAATGAGACTTTAAAAAGGATATTTTTCATGGAAAAAAAGTAAAAGAGAATAGAAACACAAACTTTGTCACTTTAAATTATGTTTTATACATTACATTACCTCCTCCAGTGATCTGCAAGTTGCCCTAGTTTCCAGGATTGTTTGAATATGTTCCTGAATCTTTCTTGAAGCCAACTCAAGTTGTTGTGCGATTGGCAAACTAGGGTCTGGAACTGAGCCTGCAGCCTCTTCTAACTGCACAGAAAGATTCATATTCATGTAATCTGACAGCTCTGAAAAATATGCTTATGTGTCTACTTTTAGTGCACGTACCTTTACAGCTGTGCTAAGTATTTCAGTTTGTTGATGATCATACTGGTCTAACTGGCGCTGCAGTTCTACTTCTCTCTGGTCCCAAGCCATTTGCCTTTCTTCATGAAACTGTAACAAATGTTTGATAGAAGTATTTTATTTATTGAAGGCAATGGGAATTTTAAAGACAACTTCAACTGAAAAAATAGTTACCAAAAAGTAAAACACTCAAATGAGCTATTAAAAAGGAATAGGAAACCAAGATGTAAACATCTGTGTTAAAAAGTTGTTAGAAAAACACTTAGTAAAATAAGGAATAGGATACTTTTTCAATAGCATGCAGGAATACATACCTTGTTCTGCTGTACAATTTCTTCTTCCAGGTTACTGATTGTACATTCATATTCAGAAATTATATTACGCAAATACTTCACCTCTTCCTTTTGCTTGACTAATTCTCGACTGAGTTTAAGTTCCTGCAGATGGAGTTCCTCTGTTTTCATGTGCCATTCAATTACCTTGCAATGAATAACATACAGTATATTATAATTTACCACAGGCCAACTAGATGCGGTTTCACTCTTCAGCTTTGAGGCAGGATGAACTTCTCAAAGTAACTGGAAGACAGATATTCTGCCTTTTTAAGCTTCTTCACTTTTCTTGAGTGAGGAAGCATGACACGAGTATGAAACTGCAAGGGGAATGACTGATTATGTGCAGCTGCCAACTGGAGAGGCAACAGGTTTCCCTTACACTGACAAAAGTGCATTGCTAACAATTTTGAAATGACCCAAGTTATTATGTATCTGGCCAGACTGAACAAAAAAAAGAATGCAAAAAGTTTGGTTTGTATTTTCTAAAAGAACAAGAGAATTCAAAACCATTAAAAATTGTATGTATTCAGAAAATGCACATGTACTAAAAATAACAGATATACATACTTATGTCAAAATGCTCTAGAAAAATATTTGAAAAATGACTTAAAATTAAAACGTGCCCAGAGCATTACAACCATTGCTTACATGCAGACAACTTCAGTCACAACAGATACAATCATATTATCTAACATACAGTGATCTTGAAGAGAAGCAAGAAAGCCTTCTTAAGATTTTGGGGAGACATTGCTAATGGGTGCAAAACATGCTTAAACAGAATTACATGAGCATAGTAACTTTTCTAACCATGCTGTCTAAATTACTGACCCTGGATTTTTTTTTTTTTTAAAGACATGGATCTGGAGTGAAGATTTCACTGCAAGCTCATGGAACTTCAGAATGCTACTCTGTATTAAATTTAATTTAATCCATTATTTAATTAGCTTCACAATTTAATTCAATTAATAGAACTGCATTTATAGTTCGCATCCGGTTCCTGTGTGCCTTAATTGGGCACAAAAGAAGATAATTAGTACATATAACTGCACTGACTTTTACAGAAAACAAAATATGATAGCTGTCATATTTGAGTGTATTTTGAAATCAGTAAGTTTTATATTAACACATGTATTTAGAGAAAAAACTGAACTGAAACAATTTAAATATCAGATAAGCAAAGTTATTCAAAGCTATAAAATCACAAACCTTTTGAGCTCCTCTTGTATCTTTCAATGCACTTACTAATTCTTCTAAACTTTTCAGTTTCAGCTCCAGCTCTAATGCTCTGTTTTCTGCATTTCGACGCTCCTGCTGGGCACGCTGAACTTCTTCCAAGATCTTCAGTTTGTCATTTTGTAGCTGAATCATTGTTTTAGAGAATTTTTCTTGCTGTGCTAAAGGCAGAGCACCACTAAACTGTCTGCGCAAAGACTGAACTGTCTGTTGTAGATGTTTGGCTCTATTTCTTCCTTCAAGTCGGGCAAAATACAAGGCTTGATCTCTCTCATCAAGCTTCTGCTCTAAACGTAGATTATGGATCTCCATCTTCTGTAGTTTCAATTTAAACTTCTCCAATTTGCCTACAGCAACAGATTCACTACCTTGAAGGGCTATGATATTCTGATGCAGTTTTGCAATAATTGCTTTTTCATCTGACTGTGCCTAAAAACAAAATTAATAGAAAAAGTTTATTTTTCATTTTTACACAGAATATGTTAACATGATTTATATGTAAATATAAACAAGGGGGGTTTATATCTATGTATTATATATTGCATGCATTTTATTCCACAGAGTAAGAATCAGCCTCTAACAGGCTTTTAATTTTTCCACTATTGTTTCTACAGCCACATTTTAGAAGTACACCTTTTCAGATACCAGTACTACAAATGGTGTCTTTTCAAAATACCAGAAACTGAGGAAGAAATGTGTACCTAAACTTAGGAAATATGGTAATGTAAAAGCTGGCACAAGTGGTGGATTTAAGGTCTCAAACCTTTCTATAACATAAAACTAAATTCCAATGAATTGTTTTAGCTAAGAGCAAAACAAAATAGTAAACCTATTGCAAATCTTCATTATATACAAGTAAATTTTCACCTAAAAAACGATCAGACTTTCTTCACCATGAGCTTTTCCTTGACTCTGAGCTATTAATGATAGAGAAATTAATATTATGTAAACAACATGGAAAAAGGTCAGGATCTGTAACAGCTGTAGAAATGGAATAAATGGAAAAGGGAATAATTAATGTAATACAGAACTTTTGAAAGGGTATGGCCACTACAACGACTAGCTTGCTAAGATTCTTCTGAAATACTTCTGCAGTTTTTTAATTCATTGCAAAATTCCTTAATTTCTTCTCACTCCAGGGAAAGAATCCAAACTGAAGTTTTAATGAAGGTTAAATTTTACCTGATAATCTAAAATTTGCATTCTAAGATATTCAACTTCTTTATCTCTGTATTGCTGGCGTGCCTCCAGAGCTTCAACTTGTGTTTGTGCTACATGAGACAGTTCTCTTAACCTTCCAGGGAAAACAAGAGTATTGTGTCACTTGAAAACACTGAATAACCTATTAAGTTTTTCTACAAAGAAGATACTAAGAAAAGATACTAAGTATGTTTCCTCATATCCAAACATTTGGACTTCATTCTTTTCAACACACTCTTCTCTACTATTTAGAGTTCTGGTTAAGAAATTTTTTCTGTATTGTCTCTCAACTTTTTCACAAGACATTTTCATATACATTATTCAGAAGTCTGCTAGCAGTAACCTACTCCAGGAAAACAATGCAATGGGTTTTTTTACCTAAACTAAGCATCTGTGTCCTCTATTTCTCTCCTACTTCAGGATATAAATACTCAACACTTTCTAAGTGCTCAAAACATTTCATTCTCAATTCTCTTCTCTGCTTCCTCAAATCTAATAACTTATTTGCAGCGCCAAAAATCACTGCAAGTATCCCTGCAGATTTTGCTGGTTTAGACATATAAAAGGATTACATTAATTACTTGAAGACAAATGTTCATATCAACATATCTAAAAAGCTCAGTTTTCCAATTTATGCAAAGTTAATCTCTTCTAAGTAAATGGAAAACCTCCCTCCTATTGTACCTTAATCTTTGAGATATGAGTCTTTCAAAGAAAGAACTGCTTTCCAATTAGTTCTATGAAATTTTAATACACAGAACAGTGGTTGGAGCAGAGAAAAAAATCAACCTTAATTAGTGTAAAAAATACTACTATAAGTATCTAACTGCACACTTACCCTATCTATCCAGGCCAGCACTTAATTCCTTGTTCAAATTAAAATGAAACAAATTGTATTCTTTATAGTCAGGAATTAAATGCTTCATTTTCAATGCCAAATTTGGCATGTATATATGCTCAAAAAAAACAGTCATTGAAAATTGGATGTTAGTGATACACAAGTAGTGTATTATGTAAGAGCAGTATGCTTAAATTTTCACACATTTCTAAACATACTGAATTCAAAATTTGTAACTTCAAGACTTACTTTGATACTTCAATCTTGAGCTCCATCTCTCGCTTCTCTAGGTCCATAATTTGTCGTCTATCTGCATCACTTACTGACTTACTTACACTCTTTGACAGTTCATCTCTTAATTCCTGTTCCACTTTCTGTGCCTCAAGATTGATTTTGGTGAGCTTAAAAAAAATCAAAACCAGAATCAAACAAAATGGTATCTTAAGCACATAACTGCTCAAACTCTGCAATGAAATATCAGCACCAGAAGTATTTTCTCTTTTTCAGTCATTACAAAACACAGTTCAGCTGTGATGAGGCTGTGCTCAAAAACCAGTTTCTCTCACTTTCTGCTTAAACATCTTTTTGTTTACAGGATTCCATGCACATCGGAATGGATACACAATTTGGCACAGAACAGTATTCTAAACTAAACACAATTTTTATTACTGAATTTTCTTAAAATGATTACTGCAATAACTTGCTCCTAAACTCAAATTAAAAAAATAGATTTTAAAAAAAGACTGTAAACAGTTCAGGAAATGAACAGTCTTACATATTTATATACTGCTTTTTATATTGGCATTGGTAACACAAATAGAGGTTACAAATGCCAAGACTGACAATAATATTGTTCTTTTATTCTTTCTAAAAAATCTTTCTTAAATAAGTGACATTCTTTCAAGCAGTCTAATTTTTCAAGTTGATTATCAAACACTGAGGAACCAATATTTGAATTCAAACCAAAAAGCATTAAAATAGGTAATCTATCTTAATCCTAACACAGAGAAATCCCAATACTTAATTAGTACATACAGTTGTGGCCCATTATTCTGATACCACTTCTTCTTAATAAAATAACTGATTTCCTAAACAAATAAAAAGAAGTGCAGGGTATGCTCATGTATCTGGAAAACTAAAAGAAGAATGCTGAAGTTGATTTATGACTTAAAAAGATGTATAGTAGACTTCTAGTTATCAGTTCTTAAACTGGTATAATTTACAACTTTCATTAATTACATCTGCACAATCTTGTAATCTCTTTCTCAAACAAAAAAAAAGCAATTATACCAGGCTAGGAGGACAACAGGAATATATGAAACAGAAAATGTATGTCCTGAAACCACAGAAATGAGGCAAAAAAGGGATACAGAGGTACTTCTAAGAAAGAATGGCATTAAGAGTTCCTCAACTCAGAATAAAGACCATCAGACCTAAAACTATCACAAGACAACATATACCAAAGAGAATATGAAATATGTGATAATAGCTTTATACACTCTTTCAGTTACTCCATCTCCCATATTAAATCAAATCAAAACAATGTAACAAACATTACTAAGGCAACAGAGAAACAAGGAGTCACACAACAGCAATCTAAAATAGACTACTTTGCTAGTACTCTAGCAAAGTGTGGAAAGGAGTGGAAATGAATACAATCTATCAGCATTCCTATCAATTAGTCTCTTTCTGCCCTTGTGTTTAAATTATAGACCAGTAACATGACAAGAACAAATCTGTACAATTCCTATAAATAAATTTATTGTATAAACTATAATAAAGTCTAAAGTGCTAGTAAAAATAAATTTCTATAAAAAATTCAAATACTAATAGTGTGGACAAAAAATACTTAACAAGTTTTAGACTGAAGGGACAGGAATACTACGGTTTATCAGCTTTAATGGCACATGATTCTCTTTCTGTACTACAGACAATGTGAGGCATAGGACACAGCCAGTCTGTAACAGAATCACAACACTATCATTGGCACAACGGATGTAAAATTCAAACCTTTTTTTGAATAATCGGTAATTATAAGGAAAACATTATAAGGAAAACAGATCATGTGGATTAGACAAAAGAAATAAGTTTGGAACAGACGTTTTTCTTACAGTCTGTTGATAAAACTAGGAAACTATCTGTAAAGATGCTCATCATATGTTTTACTACTAACTCACTTTTAAAATAAACTACTGAAAAATTAATTAGTTCTGTTTTTACCAATGTCTTGCATATGCAGAATTGCAGCTTTTAAAGGCTGCAAAACTATTTTTTGCATCATAAGCTTATTTATACACTTATTTATTGACACAAATTGAGATTACTGACATAAATAATGTTTGAAAAAAATATGCTTTTAAGAGGTATCACATTAGGTTGTTAAATCTCAGCAGATTTACCTCAGCAAATTTTATTTCCAATTCAAAATTACGCTCTTCTATTTGCTTTACAGTACTTCTTAAGTGTTCATACATTCGTTGTGAATGTTCTGCTCTCTGTCTTTCATTTAGTTCCTTCATTTCCAACATCGTGATCTTCTTAGAAATGGACAAAATCTCACTGTTGGTTATTGCTTTTGTGGCTTTGTCCATAGCATTGTCATCTCCTACAAGAAAAAATACTTAAATTAATACACAAACTAATTCAACTATGAAAATTATTTCCACCATGAAACCAAACATGAACATGAGTTTTGCTTTATCTGTGTCAAGTAAACTTTATTATAACATCTGTGCTATTTTTTTTAAACCGGAGGCATGATTATCTACATGTTTGGAAAGTATGTAATTTGAACAAAATACTACTATCAATTATGAGTGCATGTGTCTGCAACCTGGTTATTGAGAGTGACAACCATTATCAGTGTAGCCTTTCACCTTATGCTTAATACAACCAGCAAATCTCCAGGAAATTTAATTTAAAATCTGTAAAAGAAACAGGGTAAATGAGTTCTTCCTGAATAAGGAGAATGAAATCTATACAAAGAAACCCTAGCTATTAACACAGAATACTTTGTTACAAGGCATGAAACCAGCAGAAAGAAATCACTGTCTCTGACAGCCTCTGAAACACTAAGACTGACAATCAAGTTAGAACATATTAAGAAAAAAAAATTCAGGTGACGTTGCATTTTATATCCATGCTTTTAAACCCTTGATCCAGTAACCCAAGAAAGTCAAAGCAAAAGAGCTTCTAGAGAAAAATACCAAACTTGGTTTTAGTCAGATGAAACATACAAACAAAACAATTCAGCACAAAAATGGAGATCATTACTGAAAGACAAAAGAGAGTTATGATTTTTTTAAAAAAAATCATTAAGACATATAAATTTTAAAATATTTTAAAGTATTACTTGTATACAGGATATATATACCATTTGGTGTTTAATGTTGCAATATAACTTTCATACTTGCCCAGTTTAGTCATCTGTTCCCAAGCTTGTTCTACAGCATGAAGTTTTTCTTTCGTGATCTCCAGTTCCTTAGTCAATGAATTTATCTGTGCTTTCAAGGATTCATTCTCATGCTGTATGACAGAAAACTTGCAATGTAACAGCAAACTACTGAACTGTAGCAGATTTCATGTTTAGTATCTGTGAAATCTTTCAGACTTTACCTGTGTGTGACCCATAACCTACCTATATGCCAACAGAAGAGTATACATTTGTAATATGTATAGTTTTTATAAGTGTAAAAATGTTGGTCTTTGTCCTCTGTATCTTACTGTCACAGCTAGTAATACTGTGAATATTTACTACCAGTGACTGTGATTCCTCCAGTGTCTAGAATTAGATAAGAAGATCTTCGTCATACTAAGCACTTCATTAATAGTGGGAGAGAAATTCTGGAAGATTACTTCATCCCACAGAGAATACTTCATCTTGAACATAAATACCTGCTTGAGACAGATCACATATTTCTTTGAGTTCTTTTAGGCATCTAATATGATGCCAAATGTTACTTTTGTAAATGTTCCTTCATTCCTCCAAACAGAAATACAAATTTCCACAGTAACCAATAAAACCAATTGAGCACTTCATATTAATTTTCGATTTTTAGTTTTCTGGACATGTTTTTAGTTGATAAATTATTCTCTACCTCTATGAAGTTGCTGTAATAGTCAATGCATGTTTTTATACACACAAAATTCCATGAAATAGACATAGGAGTCCTTCATTCTTTACCACCCATGAAAAGTCGGAGGTAGTAATGTATCTTTGAAGCCAACTTTACAGCTCATGAGAAGGAACTTCCTTCTACTTCAGAATAAAAGATCACGGGAAGAGTTAAATATTTGCAGTGCATACAATACTTTGCATGCACATTATGAACAATCTTTGGCTTCTTTTTTGGAAGTAAAATTCCAAAGCTTCACTCTTTTTGGAACATTTCATTCCTGTGATAGCTGGGAATTAGGAAGAGCATATACTTTGAGAGAAAGCTTTGGAAGTGTTTACATTCATTCTACTTTCCTTTTGACCTCCAAAACTGATGACGATAGCAAATACTTGTTCTGCCAGCCTTGTTTGAGTAATCAAAGAACTAATAGTAATTTCTAAGAGAACATATCCAAAGCTCAGTTTAAAGAGCAAACAAACAAAAAACCAAAGAACCAAGACAAAATGCTTTTCTGTCTGCCCATTTTTTCCCTTAGAGTTAAAATGTAACACAAACATTACCTCCATGTGTTCCATGTTTGTTGTCCGTTGCACAAGCAAATTATCCTTTTGTAACATCTCTCTGTATTTAGCAGTCAATGCATTGTACTGCTTATTGGCCACTTCTAGCTCAGACAATGGCACACTACCATCCAGCACTTTTTGCAGAGCTGCAATCTTAAAGCAAGCCATTTCCTATGAAAATAAAAAACACAATACTCTTATTAAGGCTACTAAGGTCAGCTAGAAATTAAAATATAAAATTACTCCAATAAAAAGAATAATACTTAATATAGTGCTTTAGATATTAGTTTCTTTTTCTAAATTATTGTTCATCTTTAAAAATCAGCTGCAATATACATTGACAAAACTTCTCTGATATTCCAGCTCTCTGGGTAATTTTATCAATAGTTGCCTCTCAAGGCACAGCCAAAACATATCTTATAAAATTAATACAGGCCCTAGCAATGTGCAAGACCAAAAGGTAAGATTTGGTTTCACTAGATGATCATAGAAGCATAGAATGGTTTGGGTTGGGAGGGTACCTTGAAGATCATCTAGTTCCAAACCACCCTACCACAGGCAGGGACACTTTCCACTAGACCAGGTATGGGAGAACAGATGAGAGACAGAGCAAGGGCCATGGTGGAGCTTGTGGATTGAGATATCTTGGCCTTGGTGGGGTACAGGCCGTGGTGTGGGTGACCACAGATATGAAAATGAACTGGAAAAAATACTGTATATGTAACTACCAAGAAGTTTGAAATTACGTAGTTTTGTAAAGGCTGCCAAATAATGCGAACAATAGGCTATCTGTAGTTTCTGGAAAAATTCTTGCTTAAGGATGTGACTATTTGGGCTGCGGCCTATTTGAGTTGTAACAAGTATGTAACACTGTACTGTGAGAATAATATCTGACTTCAGTGACTTCAATGATTTCAACCCTGATTTCAACTCCTTTTTACCCTGACTTCAGCTTAGACTTGTATAAACTTTAATGTCAATTCAAACTCCAACCTATTTTTGCTCAAGCTTTGGTATACGGCTCCTGTTTGGATTACTTTTGCACCCCCTCATATGAAGTCCCGTCTCCCAGTCACACAGCAATTGGTGCCCTGTGTGAGGAGGCAAAGACTGCCTAATCTGTGCAGACAGCCAGCGACCCCTGCCCAGGACTGGAAGTGCTGCTGAAAGAAGCAGGATTGGGCCCATTACAATCCCTCTGGATGACCAGGAGGTTCGAGAGGTGAGCTGGGGAAAACAAAACATGGGTCAGAGGAATTCTGCCCAGGAGAGAGACGTTTTTCTGCTTATGTTTGAGCTGCTTAAGAAACATAGCAGGTCTTTACTCTCTTGCGATTTGAAACTTGTACTGAAGTGGACAGCTGCTAAAAGAAAAAATGTTACTGCTTCTACAATCTTTACAAAAGGCTTTTGGGAGATGTAGGGGTGAAATTACGGCACCATGCTACAAAAGGGTATAAGGTGGTGGCTGGGATGCTCCCCTCTTGGAGAGTGATTTACAAGAGTATGGAAAAGCAAGAACAGCTTCAAGCCGTGGCTAATGATCTGGGATGAGCGATAGATCTACTGAAAGCCACAAATTCTTTAGTACAGCCATCCACACCTCCTCCCCCACCGGAGGCGAAAGAAAGACACCGGGCACCGCAATCTGTGACAGCTTTCACAGCTGGATGCTGCCCCAGGAATGGAGATGGGGAGGATGAAAATGGCTCCTTTGATACTGATCCCATTGACTCTGATGATGAGCCAGATTTGCTTCCCCCAGACCCACACAAGAACTGGATTCATTTAAAAAGAGAAGCTTTGCTTGCAGGAGACTCAGAGATACCTAACAAGATCGTGTCATATAGCATGACAGTAAACAGCATAAGCCTTGTTGGGAGGTACTGTCATTTCAGCAGGTAAAAGAATTAAGGCAGATGGCAATCAAACATGGCATTGGATCCCTGTATTTTGGGAGTTTGCTGAGCTCTACACTTTCTGCACATTAAATGACCCCCCACGAGCTTAGGTCCCTTGCAGGGTTGATATTGGCCTCTACACAGCCTACTTTGTGGGAGACAGAGTGGAAAAAGGGTCTGCAGGTGCTTCTTTTGACTTACGTGGGACACAGAAATCGAGATTTACCTGCTTTAACACTGCATCACCTTGCAGGGGAGGGACTGTACAAAGACCCTCTGATCAAGCTCATGAATGTCCAGTGGAAGCCCTTGAGGGGATAAGAGAGGCCACAAGAACGGCATTTTTAAAGATCCCTGATGCAAGGATGCTTCAGAAAATTTTTACAAACATAATTCAAGAGGAAGAGAGCCATTCATGCAGTTTATTGACAAGTTAAAACAAGCCTTGGTTCAGTGGATAGAAAATGAGCCAGCTCAAGTGATTTTGCTTTTAAAGCTCGCAATTAAGAATGCCAATGGGGACTGCAAAAAGTTGCTTAAATCACTGACCAATTCAAATCCAACCCTAGTAGAAATGATAGAAGCTTGTAATTGCCTTGGTACACTAGAACATATATCTGAAACTATGGCTGCAGGAACGGCTGCAGCTTTTGCAGCCCTTAAATACCTCTCAGGAGAACCAAGAACACGCTCAGTTGTGGAAAACCATGCCATCTGAAAAGGTCTGTTTGCTCAGAACAGGGCCAAAGCACAGGCTCCTGGCATTTGTCCCCAGCGTCATAAAGGAAGACATTTCACTAACCAATGCCGTTCTAAGTATGATTTTGAAGGTCATCCAATCCAGGGAAACCAGAGCTGGAGCGCAGCATGGCGATGCGCTCGGACATAAATGCCCCAGCTGACACAACAGCCACCGCAGCAGATGCTGCAGCAGGGATCACCTCAAATAACCCAGCAACTCAAGGCAGCACCAGACTGGACCTGGCAACCTCCAACACAGTAACATTGCATGAGTCTTCTGTTCATTTATTCCCTACAGGAATTTTTGGACTACCAAAACCCCAGAGAAGTGCTCTGTTAATAGGGAGATCTTCCAACACCCTATCAGGGCTTTTTGTTCTCTCTGGAGTTATAGATTCAGACTCTGTTGCTGAAATTAGGATTATGGTTTGAACTCCTTTTCCACCCCGTCCCTCAGGGGACTCAAGTTGCACAATTCACTCTTCTTCCACCAACACCGGCACTTGCTAAGGGAGACTGTCGAGAGAGGGTGGGGGGTTTTAGATCTACAGGAACTCCAGAAATAGTATGGGTGCAAGTAATTTCCCATAAATGCCCTCCCTGTAAATGTACCCTAAGGTTATAGGGACATCACGTAACACTTACCAATACCCTAGATACTGGAGCTGCTGTGACTGTTATTTCTCAGGCTAAATGGCCTCCTTCCTGAGCCCTCACAGAAGTACCTCAATCCCTTACTGGGACTAGGGGAAGCAGTCATAGTTATCGGAGCCACCACCTAATTCAGGTGGAGGGCCAGAGGGCCACATAGCTTCTGTAAAGCCATTAGTTTTGCCTGTAGCCATGGTGTTACAGGGGCAAGATGTACTCTCTCAATGGGGTTTCAAATTTCAGTCTGATTTTTAATAGAGGCCATTAAGCTGTGCAACACCCTTAAGTTAACCTGGAAAACTGATTGCCGTGTTTGAGTGGATCAATAGCCCCTGCCATTAATTAAATTGCATGCACTCACTAAATTTGTCCAAGAACAACTTCAAAAGAGACACAGAGGACTCTACTAGCCCTTGGAATTCACCTGTGTTTGTTATTAAGAAACAAACTGGCAAATGGTGCCTACTACAGAACCTCCAAAAACTTAATGCTTTTATGGACAAAATGGGAGCTCTGCAACCTGGTCTCCTGTCCCCCTACCATGATTGCTCAAAATTGGCATTTCACAGTCATTGATTTAAAAAACTGGTTTTTAGCACTCCTTTACATCCTGATGATGCTCCTAAATTTGCCTTTTCTGGTCCAAGCATCAACATGCAGGCACTCTTGCAGCCCTACTATCTGCCAGTGGTTTGTTGCAAAGGTCCTCAGTTCCATCCATTGTTTAGAGCCCCATCCAACCCAGCCTTGACAGCTTCCAGGGACAGGGCATCCACAAGTTATCTGGGCAATGTGTGCCAGTGCCTCACCACCATCATAGCTAAGAATTTCTTTCTAATATCTAACCTAAATCTACTCTCTTTTGATTTGAAGTCAGCCCTCTTTGTCCTGTCACCATATATCCTTGTCAAAAGTCTCTCTCCTTATTTCCTGTAGGCTCTGTCCAGACACTGGAAGGCCAGATTTAGGTCACCCCAGAAGCTTCCTAATTTCGTCTGAGCTTTTCCTCACAGCAGCCACACTGCTTTGGATGCAGCCCAGGACACGTTTGGCTTTCTGGGCTGGGAGTGCCCATGGCTGGGTCATGTCCAGCCTCTCACCCACCTGCACCCCCAAGTCCTCAGCAGGGCTGCTCTCCATTTGTTCATCCCCAGCCTGGACTGACAGCAGGGGCTGCCCTGACCCAGCTGCAGCACCTTGCACTTGGTCTTGTTAATCCTCATGAGATTCCCATTGACCCACTTCTGGAGCTTGTCCAGGTCACAGTGCTTATATAAATACAAAGAATATTTCTACAAGATTTATTATTTATCTATAATTTCTACAAGACTTATAACAGCAATTAGCAAGCTTTTGGGAAATGCATTCAAGAAACTAATAATAACTCCATTTAAAAACAAAAGGTATTTCTTCCCAAACTGTAAAAATAAAAATTTGTGCAATTACTACTATAAACTATACCTTGAATCGTTGCAAGTTTCCAATCCTCCCTGTAACTGCAGTCTCCATATGTGTTATTTCACCCTTTAGTTTCTCATTTTCTTTTCTGAGGTGCCGCTCCATTTCAAGTAAAGTGGTACACTGCCTTGTTAGTGATTTTTCATTAACTCGTAAAACAGTTATTTTTCTATTATTTTCTGCAAGTACTTTCTTTGTTTCATCAGGATCCATCTGAAGTGCGTCAAGTAAATTCTGTAAAACATTTTTTTAACAAGACTCTTGTACAGAAATACAGTAAAACACAACTATATACACAAGATTTCCTGTGTATTTTTAATCTAGGTGGAAAAATTCCATTCATTTGTCTGATGTAATTTCTTTTTTGCTAATAAAATATGTACACCCACTCAACATACACTCAAACACACAATATTCTGAGAAAAAGATGAATCTTCAAAACCAGAAGCTAAGTACATTTGACTGAGTAATTTTTAGCTAATGCTGACACTTTCAAAATTTAGAACACGAATGGTTCTTTGCATTCACTGTCATCAGTCTTCCCATTCATAGTAGAATAAAAAAATGGATTGGAACACTTTCCTAAACAAAATACAAGTTCTCTGGTTCCAAGCAAACCCTAATAACATCCTACTTTGAAGACCAAATCCATACTTGTAAAGTAACCACAGGATCTCTTCTATAGTAACATTTATGTGTATGTGTGCACACACGTGTTTGCATGCATGTGTAAATCCCAGGAGGGGCAGTGCTGGGGAGCGCAAACTACGGCAGCTCTGGTCAGAGAAGTCATGTGAGCTTTAGCTTTGCTGTCATACAGATCAGCAAGGAGACAGGTAGTAGAAATTGGCGCTGTTAGAACTCAGCTGTCTAAACATCCAGTTACTTTCAAAACCCTGTGGTATCCTTGCTCTGTGTCTGCTTCTCTAAAGAGACACATGTGGCTGACATACCTTTGGTTAAATTTTTGCAAAGTTTGGTGGCCAAAGACAACCATAGCCATTTAAAATTGCACAATGGCTGTGATTAGACACCTGCATCAATTCTAGGAACTTCTAAATACCACCAACGCTTTTCAGTTTTCTTAATGTAATATTGAATTCAGACTCGGTGGAAGTAAATTAAAATAGAAGGATGAATTCTGTTTCCTATTTTTCTGAAACACTGATTCATATACATTAGCAGTTATATATAATAAGATGCAACTGAAAGTAATAACCCTAATTCTTAGTGTAAACGAGTGTGTTTTCCAAGGGCTTGTTTGCATGCTCCTCCTCCCAGTCAAACAGCCTGGGTAACAACTGCTGTTCAGAGAGCAGTGTGAGTGTAAGGAGTGTGCGAACAGAATACCCAATACTGCCTAAGAACGGATTTGCTCAAAACTGATAATCTTAAAAAGATCACCATTAACCAGACCAAACAGTAACTATAAAATTAGGGACTTCAAATAAAGAAGTTGTCAGCTTGAAAACTGGCATAAAAAATGCGTAAAAACTTCTAACAGCAGGGGCAGAAATAATGCAGCACTTATAACCTAGTTCAGCTTCAAAAGCTTCTCCACTGTCCCTGCATCTTCTGAGCATTAGTGAGTGACTGTTCCCTGTTGGAAACTGCACCTCAGCACTCCAGATAATGGCCTGGAGGTACTAAGTGCAACCATTAGGGACCTACACCTCAGGTCTGTGACCTCTTGGGGTGGTTTTTCCCCAGTGCATGGATGAGCAGACTGCAGGAAGGCCAATGGGCACACGCAACACTGCAGCACCCCCAAGCGTACACAGCACCCTGGGGTATGCACAAGAGGTGTGTGTACACATTTTCCCTATCTAACAAACTAGAGTAGTGTATTAAAACCTCTCTTTTATGTCCTAAAATCTTTTTGAAAAATGAAAGTAACAAAATTACTTACAGAATATGCCTTTATTTTCATAGCATCCTGTTCTTTCTGCTCTTCTAGTTTTTTCATTTCCTCTTTAATACTTTCTGATTCTTTTTGCCAGCTTTCCTTTTGACTAAAACAGTAACAAATTTTCATTTATTATAATGAAAGACCTGACTATTTTTAAAACTGTTACTTCAACAGCAATTCTGAAATATTGCAAACCAAAGTACTTACTTTTAGCAGTAATATAATTTGAAAAGCACATGATAAATTATAGATGGATTACTGAAAAACAATATCCTCTGTTTGGCCTACAGCTGGTTAAGTTATGAAAATAATTCTTCAGTGTCTTATTTGTTCTTCAAATGTATATTATAATGCAGAGATATATATGCCTACTTTCCTACTTTTTTGCTTGCAAATCTTTCCTTCTATTACATTTTTTATTTCAGATGCTTAAAGGACATCACTTCCCACCCTTGTTTTGTTATGTCAGTGAAAACCACACCCAAAACACAAAAAGATCCAGCTTATTCAACTTCACTTTGGCCCAAACTACTCTCCTCTATCCATTTTTATTTATTTATTTGAGAAAAACAAAAAAACTATGATCTTTCATACATGTCTAAGAAGAAAGATCCTACAGACTATATGGCTAGTATAGATAGTTTAGGCTAGCTTAAAAAAAGTTTCAGCAAAGGTATTTTAGAAGTGGTATTTTCTCTTCAAAGAGGTATCTAAGTTTCTTAAATAATGGAGTAAAATGGAGGAGAATTCAAGAAAATTCTTTGAAAGTGACTTTTAATTGGATGCCTAGTCAAAGAATCTCCTCCTGTAACGTCAATCTGTACCAGGTTTAGAGAAATACACTTGAATCATCATTTTATCTCTGTCATTGGATATATCTCACCTAGCAGTAAATGAGGCAGTACATTACAGCCTTCAATAAAAAAGCTGTCTCTTTATGCCTAAAAAAGAGATAACATTGTTTGGGTATGTAATTGATTCAAAATTGATTCAAAAACAGAAGTTCCTGAAAGGTTAAACCGTTATTCCAGAAGCCATCCAGGTAACTGTTCAGTCCAATCCAGTGAGTATCCAACTAAGTTTGTTAATTGAAAAATCCGAATCATCATATTCATCCCTATCCTCCCAACAGACGAAAATGCTTTTTTAATTTTTCTGACCATAAGAATAATTTTACGGAATTTAGGTTCACTGAAGCATATAAAAAAACTAGGAGTCCAAATGAAAGCCAGCTACAAAATCCTGACAACTTGAAATTTTCAGAGATCTCTGACTGTATTTGGACAGCAGTTTGCTTTTTTCCCCTCCCCTCCTCTCCTCTCTCAAAAACGTATTAGAACTCATACATGAAAGCAAAAAAAAAAAAAAAATGAGGCTACAGAGTCCATCATACCAGGTTCTAGTAAAATGCAAGATATCAGATGCAGAAAGCATAATGAAATCCTCATGATAAAATATGCAACGTGAGAAGAGTCCAGCAGAAGATGGGTTTGTAGGAGTTTTCTGAATCTTTACAGGACTAAAGAAAATGTATGGAGTCCATATCCAAACACAGCAGCACTTAAAACATTAACCAAACTACTTCAGCACAGCAGCTAATCTTGTTTCAAGACTGTTAAATATTTAGATAATTGAACTTTCATAATTCAGAAAAGAGAGCAATACCTTTGATATTCTTTATACAGCAAGCCTTGTTGATGACGAATTACTGCAAATTTTCGCTTGTAGTCCTCTACTCCATCTTCTAATTGTTTAAGTAACTTCTCTTTATTTTCCAGCTCCTAATTATTATTTTCCAAATAAAAATACAGAAATTATTAATGCAGTTTTAAATGTGGTTTTAAATCACATTTTAAATCACATTTTGTTATGTGGTTTTAAACATGAAAATAGCAATTTAATCAAAATAGCAGTCCTTTGGGTTTTCATGAAAGATGCTCCTGCTATGAACTACGAATATGAAATATGCATTTTCTTTAGAAGCAACTAATGAAAAAAATTCAATGAGCTTCAGCATTCACATTAATTGATGAGAAATAGAGCACAATTGCACTGCAGATTACAGTCCTTGTAGTTCAAAACACTATAAACTGTAGCTAGCCCACAAAGAATACTAACTGAATGTCTAACTGCCAAGTGGCATTTTCTTCCCATTTTCTCAAATACTCTTCTACTATATAAACCTACAGAGTTGAAAAAATAATCTCTAATGAAAGATTAAAAATATTATTGAAGAAAGAAAAAGATAAATTAATAATAATAAAAAGCTAACTTTTTTTTACTCCAATTCTGAAATAGTTCCTCATTACTATAGCCTGTTTGCTATGCTTCCCATGGGAATCACTGCAATCTGTTTCAATGTATTTATGCCTTTATTTACAATTGTTGATGTATTTTTGACAAATAATGGAATGAAAATTCATATAGTAAATTAATAGAGACCTTGGCTCTATAGGGAAAAACTGTTCAAGTAGACTCAGGTGTGGAATCCAGACAGCAGTAAGAGAGAATTTCTCATAGAAAGAGTGCAACTGTGGAAGTAGAAGGAAGAGTGGGCAAATATTTAGATCAAAATCCAGATTTAAAAGAAAAAAATCTGAATTTCTATCCAAAATTCAGATTACCTTTCAGGCTTACAGCACAACAAAATACCTACAGCTTTAAATTACAGAATATCCCAAAGAATTTAGTAGATGTTGGAACACCAAATAATTTTGGAGAGATCTCTCATGTCCATACACAGCATATTACTGGATTTTAGAGGAATTAGATACCTGTTATAAATACTCTTTATTTCAAAGAATATATGACTTACCTGTGTAAGATGTATTAAATATTCGTTCAGAGAATTAATTGTATTAACACTTGACGGAGCCATTCCTTCTGGAAGATTCATTGTTTGGAAGACAATATTGGCACCTTCTGACTGATGTAGTAAGGAAATTTCATTTTTCATTTGTTCAATCTAAAGACAGGACACAAAACTATCATAAAGAAGTAGCTCTTCCTATTAGATTAAAAAAATGATGAAAAATATATTGCTACATCAGTTGTTATTAACAACATAATTAATTTTCATTTATATTCTACAACATTCTAATACTCCTCAAAATAGCCTTTTAAAAATGCTATGATTTCATAAATCAATAAATGCATAATAAAGTCATCCAAATTTATCAGATTACCCCAACAATCAGGGCAACTATATATATCATCATGGTTTTATTCCAAATTGTTTAAACCACAGTGCATTCCTACTCCTTTAGTAAGATTACGTTTTGGAAAGAATTATTGTAGTGGTTGTTTGACAGATTTTTCTAAACAAATCTTTGCCTTTTCATTTAATTTGAAAGTTCTCTGGTTCTCTAACAGTATGTAAAACACTATACTAGAAGATTAGTTTCTGGCAAATCTTTTTGCATCATCAGAGCTGTCATAAAAGGCACATTTAAATTTGGCTTCTTGTAAGATAATATATCATTCTTCATTCCTTCCCTGGAAAATAAATTATATAAAATAAATTATATACCTTTTCATTGGCACTTGCCAGCTGATTAGACAAACTTGTTGCCTCCTTCTGAGTCTCTCTGAGCTCCTGTCTCAACTCCTCATTTTGTCCTGTAAGCTGGTCAACCTGGGCTTTCAAGTGCACTCTAGCGTCAAAGATCCCATCTGAATTCTTTGACTCCATTGCCTAATGCAGTAACAGTTAATTAACATAACGAAGAAAAAGTGTACAAAAGCTTTAATTCTTTAGAGTAAACTGGAACCCTCAAGTTTACACGAAATTAGCAAAAAGCATGCCATTTTAACCCTGTAAATCCTATAAAGCTAAATAATTTAGAAAGCAAACTTACATGAACTAAGCGATCCAGACTAGGGATTATTAAGGCTGTTTCTCTTCCCTTCATACTAGAATCCTTCTGCATTTCCTTGATGGCTTGCAATATTTCTTTCATTCCTTGTTCAAGTTGTTTATTCTCTTCTGACAACTCTTTTACTGTGATAAAAGTTGCAAATCTGTTAGAAAGCACTGAAAAATGATTTAAGGTTTCCTAGGACATTTCATCATTATACTTGTTGATTTGATAAATTAAAAGAATGTTCATATTATACATACACAGGCATAACCAATTATGAAATTAAAATCAAGAACTGCTAGGAAAATCTGGGAGGTTTATCCTACTAATGAAATATCAAGAAAAAATAATTAAATGCTTCATGGGAACACAACTGACTTCACTGAACCTTCCAGCCCTCAATGTTTATTTCACTTTAAACTTTTTTAGTAGCCTGACTTTTACCAGTTCAGAAACATGGCTGTGTTGGAAACGTCTGGGTGTAACTATGAGGTATCTAGGAATTGCCTGAATTCCTTATGCAGAATGAGAAAATAAGAGCATTTAAATTATGTGGCTGTCAAGGACTCTCAAGACTCCTACCACCTGTAGTTTCTCAATGAAATTTCAATTTCCAGCACAAAACAAGAAGTCTGAAAACTAAAAGAGAATGCAACAAACGTGTCAGGACATTCTCTGCATTCAAAAAATATGGCTAATCATCCTGAACACCCAGGAGTGAACAGCAAAAACTTGAGTAGTTCCACCAAGTCTATTTTTAAAATTCAAAAAGAACTTTAAGAATTCACATTCTCTGGGGAAAAATAAACTTCTTGTCCAAAGAAATTAGAATTATTTTTATTTCTGAGTTTTCAAGCAGTGCACTCAGCTAACATAGACGTATATATGTAAGCAAGAGGCTCTAATTCCCCAACACTTCCTTTGAGCCAGAAAAGTCCTACAATTACACAAGATCTATAATTGTTACAAGTGGGATTACTCACACACTTAAAGCCTTTACTAGATCTGAATCAAGAAGGAAAAACATGAGAGATAATATTTTAATGTATTATAAACTATGTTTCATGTATTTTCACTGGTTTGGTAACACTATATATGTATATTTACACATACATACGAAGATAGACACTAAAATAAACGTAAGATTTTTTTTACAAGTCAGATATTTATGATCACAATTATAGAAACAGAACAACTACATAAGCAAACTATCTACAGGTACGTGATAATATTCCCTAGTTTTAGACAGGCTGCAACTTACACTTAGATTGACATTTGGCCATTACAGTCCTGTTCTTCTCCAAATCTCTCTCTCTCTCACGTAATTCAGTTGCAAGATATTCATTCTAAAGAACAAAAAACATTAAGCAAACCAATAAAGTTTCTCCCAGACAAAAAAATATGCAGAATCTAATTTTAGCAGTTCAATGTTTAAGTCCCAGACTTTTTCAAATTTGAAATATTTGAAATATTCATGAAAATTTCCCCATCCACATACTGATTTTCTGCCTAAACAGGAACAGAAATGGATTCGCTGAAATAGTTACATGAGGGTATCCCTTAAAACTGTTATAGCAGAATATGTACTCTTGGGTCATGCAGTAGCTGGAATAGTGGTCTGGTACAAACCAGATGTCTGTGAGGCGTTGTAAGTTGTAGCTCCAGTGATATGAAAACACCAACAGCTTCAAAATTACACTTGTGTTTTGCTAGTTGCCACTCTATCACATAGGCTTAGAATCTAAATAAACTGAAAAAGCATTTCTGCTTTTTCCAAGTGATCTAAATTCTCATGTATGCCAGAAGTTCTTCTAAGTAGATTTCCCACAGCCTTTCTGTTTTGGGCTATATTTTTCTCTGTCTTCAGAATTTCAGCTGGTGCTACTCTATCTGTGTTTCTGCATTCCACATTACATGAGCTGCTAGGATGTATTTACAAAAAAATATAGAATATTCACTAGACTCCTAAAAACTATTACAAATTATTCATTTTGGATTTTTTAAAATCAGTTAATAAAAGTATAAAAGTATAAAAATATATTTATAAAACAGATTGTTTTAATTTTTGAAAGACAAATACAAGAAATCTTCATAAACTTGCTTTATGAACCTACCTTTGCTTCAACTTCAGCAATGTCATGTCTGCTCATGAAATCCAACTTCCTTGTATTCCTTCCCTTCTCTTCAGTAAAGCTATCAGTCATCTGCATACTATCAGCATCCAATCCTAAGTGCAAGTAGATGTAAAAGTAATAAATTATTAGGAAATTTTACTTAGTCTCCAATCAAAAGAATACACTCCATTTATTATGTCTGAGTTCTAGTTCTCTCCCTTTCCATCTGAGCATTATGGTACCCTGAGTGGCATGGAATTGAAATTTTAAAAATTTTGAAACACATGAATTAAGTAGATTTACTGGAAATTTTGGGGAGATCGTCCTACACCTATTGGAAGGCAATAACAGAATGCTCACTGATGCATCACAAGTCATCAAAACTCAAGAAGATCTCAAGAAGGCTGTAAGATCAGGAAATCCAAAATCACTCATCCCTTCCTACAGACTCAATGCAATGCAATTAAGCCTTTTAATTTAAACAAACAAGTAAATATAAAATAGCTAAATTAACTATAAACATACTGTGCATGCTTAAGTATAAACAGAACGTTTTTCAAAGGACAGTTTATATTAAAAGCATCCTACCTATTGTTGCAACTCTTCTTCCTTTCTCCTGAGCCAACTTACGAATGTGTTTTTTCAGTTCAATTCTTTCCTCTTCTAGTCTTTCAATCTGCATATTATTACCCAGATATTATATTTAGATCAGTATTTTATTTTGTTCAAATATATTTTTATTACATAGCTTTTACACAAAAATAGGGTTTATCATTTACCTCTTGCAAAAGAATTTGGTTTTCAGCTCTATATTGCTGCTGCTTCAGTGCTTTGCTGTTTCTGAATTCATTTAAATCAATAATTGTCTTCGGCTCAAGACCTAAAACGAAGTATTTCACACTCATTAAGGAGGAACAATAATGTTAGTTAATGCAGTTAATTTATGGAAGAACTTAACTAGAGAAGTACAGATAAAAAAAGAATTTGTTGATACTTGAATACATTTCAACTATCTATAAAAATACATAATTATCTATATAACAAACACATATCTTATACTCCATGTATTAAGAGCAGAAGAAAGATGAATTTTACCTCAGCTACTCAAAACCCAAAATGCAATAAAGTGGCACCCAAAATTAGCTGTATTTACGTTTAAATTCTTCTATTTAAAAATAAGCGTATCTGAAGTTTTCTCTGTGTGTTTCATCTAGCATTACAACTTCAGGATGCTGTGGTTTCCAAATACTATATTACTAAATTTATTAGGCAGTGTGTGGTCGAAGATGAACCAAAGCAAGAAAGAGTAGAGAACCTATTCTCTTATTTCCTTCAGTCAAAGGAACCTGTAAGCCGAGTTCATTCATGCAGTTTGTCCAAAGTAATTAAAACTTCCTGGAAATATTAGCAGACTATAACAAATTATTTCCAGTGATTTTGTATAGAAAGAAATTTCCATTATAGAATCCTATTTCAATTTTTACAAAAGAAATAATTGAACTTGAACTGGATACAGCATACCTAAGCGCTCTCTGAGTTCTTCATTTTCATCAAGGAAGTCATTTATTTTAAGTTCAAGTTTATTTATTTCCTTAATTAATGACTCAATCTCATGTTCTCGTACTTTGACTTGCTTTCTTAAATCTTTGATTTCAGCAACAGCTTCTTCCAAGCCATATATTCCCTGTAAACATCCCACACAGGAAGTAAGAACAAAACAACCGATAGAAGACTTATTGAAATGGATCATGAATCTCTCTCTCATCATTACACAGACAAGAAAAAATGTTTTTCAACCTCTATCACTCTTCTGCACTATGCTTAGTGAAAAAAGTTACCAAATAAAAAGTAGATCCTATAAATCGGTCCTTAACTACAGAGGAGCCTGCATATCTCAAAAGTGAGTCTTCCAACTACATGATCCTTTGAAGAATCATATCTTGAATGTTTGATTGCTGTTCAATAGGGAAGGGAAGAAGGAAGGGGAAGGGCATCAAAGTAATTTATTTAATTTTTAATTAGAACAATTAAATAAATGTGGGAGGACAAAACACTCTCCTAAAAATATGCTTAATACCCGCTCCACTCTGACAAATTGTTTACCAGTTCATAGTCTCTCATTCTTTTCAAAGTCTCAACAAGCTCTTTGTCTTTTTCTCTAGCATGTGCTTCTGCCAATTCTGCTGATTTCTCAGCCTCCATAGTTCTCTCTTCTAGCATTTTTAACTTTTCTTGCATATCCCCGATTTGGTTCTGCTGAGTAAGAGATGAGTGACCTGGAAAGAAAAACCTGGATGTTTACAATTCAACTAGGAATTCCTGCTATCTACCATTAATCAAGACAGAAACACTTCAGAAAACATTATACAGGAGATTTGCATTTCCTGTTCTTTTGAATTAGGACATTAAAAGACACTACATATAAGAGGTTGGGGTTTTCTTGCCCCCAACATTTGCTTCAAGTAATATTTTTCATAAGTGAGTGCACAGAAGGGACATCAGAATTTATTTGGAATTGCATGCTATTATTGTTTTTCAATTCCTGATGGAGCTGAGACCTTGTATGTTATGCTCTTTTACAGATCAGATATAATTTTATCACCTGTAAAACCCACTGAGGTTATCTGGATAAATTTAAACTCTAAATGAATGTTTAATAAAAGAAAATTAAGAAAAAAGATTAGAGACTAGAATTACTCAAATACTGCAATTTTTTCCTGTTCTTCCTGTTTCCTATTCTTTTTACTGTTCCTATTTTTTTCCTAAAAAAATAAAGGATGTACAGTAAATTTGTGGTTTTCTGATTTTCCTGATTTTGACATTAATACAAAACAGCCATGTTACCTTTATCTTTTTGGAGATCCTCTTTTAATTTCTCAATAATGAATGCATTTTTCTCCATTTCTTTTGTATACTGTTCAACTTGCTCAGTAAGCAATCTTATCTGAGCATCTCGCTCTTGCACACCCTAGGCATGCAAAAAAAAAAAGAAACTTCATTAAAGGGTCCTTCTTTACTGACGGGCAAACTACCAATACAGAATACCACATGCAAAATGAAGGAATTACTGTCGCTAATACAAAACAATTTATAGAACATCAAATATACTATACTTACAACAGAGAGTTCAGATATTATCTAGAAGTTCGGTATATAAATGCAAAGCAGGAAAAATAAAAAAGAAAGTAAAAATAAAGCACTCAAACATAGAAAAATAAGCAGCATTTTAGTATAATGATTTCAAATGGAAACAGTGCTCTCAGAGTTTGTCAATGTTAAATGAAAAGCTTCAGATGATACAGGTTCCTTGCAGCTTCCTCATAAACAATTGCCATTGACGACTGAGAGATCCAAGTTCAAGATTGCAAGAACTAACAATCCATCACACGACATGTGAATTGCACACAGCCTTTCAGCAAGCCATCTAAATTTTAACAATTCATATCTTGTTTTGGATGTATATACATTTATGGGTACACACAGACTGTGGAAGTGAGTTCTATGTATACTATCCTATTTCTGTACTTGTACACGAACTTTAGAAACAACATAGAAAGCTTAACAATATTTTTTATGTTATGAGTAAAAAAAGTGGTAAAAGATAAAGAGACTTTAAAAAAGTTACAGGCATTAATAACAATAAAACGTAAAATAATAATAACGTAATTAAAAAATGTATAAATCTCAAGGTCCTTACTTTATTCTTTGGACACTTTATTCAGTGTTCTGAAAAACAACTTTCAGGCTTTCTTACAAATAAAACCACATTTGAAACCTAAAAGCAGAGAGCTTAGCAAAGTTGTAAAAACCTAGATATTACTCTTTAGAATATAAACATCCATTGGAGGATAGCAAGCTCAGTCCATTTTGAGTAAAAGCCTGAGCATTAACCTGATTTAATTTTTAAATGTCTGCTTAAAATACATGCTTATCTCCACAAAAATGCCATGGTAATAATGCCCCCTCCCTCCCTCAATCTCCCCCAAAAAGCAACCTCTACAGCCACCTAATCAGCTACAACCAAACAGCTGCTTATCAAAATTACTTTAGAAAAGATCAGTATGAAAGTACCAGAGCCAGCTACTAGGAGTTCAGGTCACACATACATACATACAGAGAGGTTTCCTTTGAATATTGTCTATTAAGTTAACTTTGCAGTGAAATGAATCGACCTGTCTCATACTTCTCAAAATTAAGCATTTCGTATTTGCAAACTGTGAAAGACTAAATATATATTTGGTCAATAACATTTAATTATAGGTGATTTCTATGTGTGCAATGTCTCATATGAACTGTACCTGCTGAAGGGACAGTACACTGTTTCTGTCTACATCAAGTTGGACCATTTTCATTTTCTCTTCCAAGTTAAATAACATTTGCTGATACTCTAGGAGTTCATCATCTTTTGAAGCTAAGATTTTCTGAAAAGAAGATAAAATACCATCAGAGCACTTGAAGCAATTCCTAAAAAGGATTTTAAAAGTACTAAAAAATACCTTCCATTCTTCAACTTTTGCATTTACAGCTGCCATGAGTGGATCATCTTCCTCATTCTTTGCTTTCAGCTGGTCTGAAAGATCCTGAACCTAGACATGCCATTTGGATGAACATCACATTACAAAAAGGTTAGGGCCTAACCAGTATGTATGTACAAACACACTAAATCAAGTACATAATATTTAACAGATTATTATTACAACAGCAAGAGAACGACTTTTGAGAACAGTGCATGACTAACATTCTAGAAAAAAAAATTTTGTGATCTGCAGTCAAATTTTAAAATCTGTACAACATTCAAAGATCACACTACTTTTAAAGAGCAGTACTTTAAAGGAGTGTGTGGTTTTAACTGCATAGATAAAAGGTTTTAACTCAAGCTAAAATACGAAAACAGAGTAGAAACCTAAAAAAAATTACACTAAATAATGAGTCAACTCTTACTTGAAATTTGTATCGATCTGTCTCTTTTCTCAACTCATCAATAATAATATCAGACTGTTGCACAATTAGTTTCATTTTGCTATATTCATCAGTCATCTTCTCCATTTCTTGCACTGATTCCTCAAGGTTTTTCCTCATTTCTTGGTTTTGAATCTCTAACTTCTCATTAGCTTCAGTCAAATTCTGCAAAAATAAAGAAAACACTGCTTTTAAAAAGTGCCTAGCTTAATACCTGCATAAGAACTTGAAAGTCTTACATGAAATTAGCATAGAATACAGTATTTCCACTCTGGCTTATCAATTTCAACAAATCCAAACAGCAAACAAGAAATATCTCTCTCCATGTGAGTAACTTCATTACCTCTGCCAAATTCATAGATGCAGACTTATGTATGACAGAATCCTATCATACTATGAATTCCCTTACTCCACATGGCTTTATCTGTAGATTGACATAGTGTCATGAGAGACACTACAGTCAGTAGAACTCTGCTAGCTACTCAATAGAATGCAAAGATTTTTACCTGAATTTCATCCAAATACTGGACAAGCTCAGAGCTTCTTTTGGACAGCCGTGATGAGTAATCAGACACCTCTCCTCTTCGTAATGGAATTGCTTCTTTTTGAGAATCTATTTGCCTCTGATAGTCAACTACATCCTGACGCAATTGTTCATTCTGCACAAAAAGCAATTTGAACTTAAATCCATTTCTAAGAGTTGAAGACAAAGTTGTTGCGTTTCTAGCAAGCTAACACAAAGAGCTAAGACACGCAAAACCCATCCAAATTCCTACAGTCTGCTTTTAGAAGTCTTAGAAGCCTCACCTTTTTCTTTACGTGCTTTTTCTTCACATTAAAAAGGAGAAAACAAGACCAAGAGAACAAAGCATGAAAAATATTAGAAATTAGCTTTGCTTTTGGAAGACTAAATATTAATCAACATAGAGACAAAATAAGCCAGCTTTTGTTATACATAGATACATATGCATACGTACACATACATACATTTTTGTATGTATGTGTATTTTGACACATGTATGTGTATTTTTTGTATGGGTATAAATTGACAAATGATTATCAAGGTTTTGCCCTAGGACAATAATTAAACAAATCTACTTGGCAATAAATATTCAAGAAAAATGCTAAAAATTCAAAATCTCAAATCCAGGCCAAGCTAATGCACAGCAGGACTATGAGATTGAAATGTAAAGACTTCCTGATTTCAGTTAACTATGTTTCATTGGAGCAGATGTGCTACATATTTACCTTGCATTAGTAAACAGGAAATGTTCCAAAATGAAACATAACACCAAAAATTATAAATACATACAGTAATATATTTATTTAAAAAGTTGAAAATAGAGTAAATTAGCAATAATTTTGCTAACCTCTCTCCTGAATCTGATGTTTTCATTTTCAGCATCTTCAATTCGAAGAGTAAGCTACAAGACAGAAAACCTTTATATGCATCACTGACACCACAAAGAACTCCAGAAGCAAAAAAGAAAACAAATGCACAGCAATCCTATTTCACTAGTGGTTTCTTATTTTTTTCATTTCAGATGCTTTTTTCAGAATATCAATTTTTCAAAATATTTGACAGAACAGCTTCTAGAGATGTCAAGCTCAAATCCTTCTTACCTGTTCATTCACTTTCTTCTCCTTTTCCAACTCTTTTTCTGTATCTGTTAACTGTCTCTCTTTTTGTTCCAATTGTTTTTCTAGTTGGTGGATCTCATCACGCAAAAACCGAGTATCACGACCACCAGCAGATTTTTGTGCCATCTTATGAGCATTAAAATAACATTATAAATATAGCAGACATTCAAAGTAGAAAGAATTAAAAAAAAAAAAGCAGACACTAAGACTAAAATAAATGGGATTTTTCAAGTGTAAAATAGTCAAGTAATTATTCACCTAAGACTGGTGCATATTCAAAAAAACAATAAAAAGCATTTGCTAAAATGTAGGGCTATTTCATCACTTTACAAGACTAAATACTACTCTAAAATAAAATAATTAAAAGACCCCACCAGAGCACTCTATACCCTAACAAAATTTTAAAACATACCTCTAATTCATTTTGAAGTTTCATCAGCTTGGTTTTAAAATTATTTTCTGTTAAAATAGAACAGATATAGCAAATTACCCAATAAGTTAAAAACCACATAAAATAACAATAGTTAACCTTAGACTTTAAATATTGGGCTCCATTGAAGCAATTAACTCTGGAGCAGTTGGTATTTTGTCCAGTTTTCTAAACCTTAAAAAAAGCCATAAAAAAGCAAGGACAAAAATCTAAAAAACACATTTAAAAAATCATTTAGGAACAGTATAAAAAAGCTTGCTTACCACATCTGGCTTGCTCTTCACCAGCTTTTTCAACTTCTTCTAGTGCCAGTTCTATCTCTTGAGTTTTCATCTGAGAAAAGAAGCACAGCAAACAAAGAAGAAATATTTACTACTACTATAAATTAAAAGATTGTTCCATAGACCTAATGTTTAAAACATATTTATTCTGAGAAATTTATTTGCATTTTTCCATCTATATAACTGTGTTATTCCAATTCACTTCACTTCCCACTACTAAATTCCAACACCTACACAAGCAGGTACTCTGGTACAAGCACACATCTAGCATATAAATTACGTTAGGAGTAAACAGCACTTTCAGGAACAGGAGAAAAAAAGAATAATGATGCTTCCATTTAAACAAAAAAGTAAACAAATTTATCGGCAGAATTGAAGAAAGTAAGCTTAAAAATACAAACCTTCAGTAGTGATTGAGTAATTTTAAAAAGGTGTATCATTTTTTCCGGAGTTTCAGTTTTTAAGTCTTTCCCATCAATCTAAGGAAAGAGACAAAAGTGGTTTTACACTAATATCAACGAAATTCACGAAACAAATTGTTCATGTATGTGAAGGACTAGAGACAGTTTAGGGAAGAAAGAATAACAAAATCCTCATGTTCCCTTTTTCTCAGGCACCTTGAACATGATATCCAGCAATCTGTCTGCTAGCTCCTCTTGATGAGGCAGAGTGTCTGGATCAACCTTCATGAGCTTCCTCCAATCTAAAATGGGTGCCATATTGAAGGTATGGTGCTTTTTTTCCTGGAACAAAGATTAAAATACCGGTTATCACGAATTATCAGTGCAAACTAATTTAAGATCAAATGATTTAATGGAGGCTGACCACTGAACACACCAGATGATTCTAGTAACAGTAACACTGATTAACATTCTGTTCATATTTTGATCTCTTGCAAACTAGGACACTTTAATAAAACTGCTTTTTCTTTATGTTAAAAAATATACCATGCATACTCAATGAAGTGAAGATCAGGACACACAGGAAACCTGTATTTTAGCTTCAATATCCTTGTTTTCTTCCCCATCTCTTAATGTGGCATTTTTATGCCAATGAACAAACACAAAATAACTATTTCTAATATTTAAAATACAACCAATACCTTCTTTAGTTTGATACTGTGAGCACCGACTTCTTGACCTTGTATTAAAGGTCATTTTTTTTGAGTAGAATAATTGAATTGACAAAGGACATTAATCGACCTGGAAACTTAGAAAAATCTCAACACAAAGTGATGGAAAGTTTTCTTCTACTGCTTACCTACAGGTTGCTGTGGGCCACAATGACTTCTCACATCCCTGAAAGTCAATGCAGTATCTGAAAAAGGCAGAAGGGATTGGTAATCTTGCGTTATTCTGTTCTTTGGAGCTGTCTCTAGGCTTTCTGATCCAAATTTCAAAAAGCAAATTCTGCCAAGTTTGGAACAGAGCATTTTTAATTTACTAAATTATGGATACAGCACAAATGGTTAACAAAAATTAAGAAAGAAATAAAGCTAACTAGAATAGTAAATGCAGTATTATTCAAAAACTAATGACACAGCAGGGGTATGTATTTTATAGAAAAAAAAATCAAGCTCAACCAAAAACTTCAACAATGCTGTGTGCTGAGCACAGTATTTTGAAATCTGATCCATCATGCACCCTGTTTCTCATTCAGCAGTTTAAAGACTCAACAACTGAAACCTATTACTTTCCAAAACTAATATGTCTAAGCATTCTGAAAGAAGAGCTGCCAGACTCAGAAATAGAGTTGTATGCTTAAAGGAGGATAAAAATGACCTTCATCTTCTCTGAACATGTGAACTACTTGAAAGGTCCCCTATATTTACTACATTTCTTCAATGTTTGCTAAACATAAAACATGCATTACATTCAATCCATAACTTCACAAGGATGACACCTTATATACATTATTGCTTTTCTGTTTTGTTGTAATGGCAAAGGATAATACCAGGAGAATACTGGCATTTTGACTTATTCAGTTAATTGAATACTACTTGATTTCAGCAACATACTTGTCTAAGGATCAGAATTCTTAAACATATTCATTTTTTCTTAAACAAGGAAATATATAAGTTAGGAGTTTTAAATGCTCAAAAATCAAAATTATTCTGAAAGCAAATACACAAACTGACTACTGTCAATCCTTTCCTATCTTCCATCCCTCATATATCTTCTTCTCTTAACTTACAAAATAAGAAAATATCAGTCCTAAAATTTTTCCAAAAGGAGAGATATCTGTACATAAGCAACTGAATCCAACTTCTTGGGGACCGGCTACAGCAAGGTAAGGGGGGTACAACCTATGCACAGAGTATGTTCCACAGTAAATACATGCTGCGAGCTAATTTATTCAATTGAAGAGTTTTTCATCATTTCAATTTTCCGTTGTCCTCAATTAAAACCTGTGTGTTTAGTAAACACATGACCCATGTGATGAAACGCTGAGCTCACAGGTCTACAAAATGTGTGAAATAGATGGGGATTTGGTATTAGTTACCACAAGATTTTCTGGACTTACTCAGAGAATCAAACATGTATAAAACGGCCAGATGTTGAAAAGTTCAGCAGACTCAGACAGAAAAGGAAGGCTGGAGGGTTTGTTCAAGTACTACCAGAACAGCAGTGCCCTGGTGTGACTGCAGGAAACCAGGCAGAGGCAGCCAAGCTCACAAGGTGATACCCTACCATCACAGTGAGATCAAGCACCATCAGGAAGAGCACTTCCTTTCCCACCAAGGTGCGTATAATGGGCAGCGCAAAGTCTTGGTCACTCGAGGGGGGACTTAATATCAGGAAACACCACAATCACGCGGGAGATGTGCTCTGATAACTCCGTATTTGTTTACATGGGGTAATGCAGTTTAAGCTACGTTTGACTTTCCAATTGCATTTACCCGGAGCAGCTCTGCGAAGCACAAGATCCTAATTACAAAGCCCGAGCCAAAAGAGGATCTTTGCAGGGTTCCCATTCTCTCCTGTTTGTCATATCCCAGCCACAGGATACAATGACAACCCAGGGTACCTCCATGCTGCTGAGACAATTTTGTCCCCGTTTCATTCCAGCTCTACTGAACTAACCAGTGCCTTGTTTTGCAGCCGCCTTCCCAACGAGGCGCGGCAGAGGCTGCAGCCGAGGGCAGACACAGCTGGGCGCTCCCTCCCCGGCCTCAGGCTGCGCCGCCCTCTGCGCCCGGACGCGCCCGGCCGGACCCGCGGCCGGCCCGCAGGAGCGGAGCGCCCCGCAGCCCGCTGCCGCCCCCAGCCCGGCCGCTCCCGGGGGAGCGCGGGCCGCCCCGACCGGGGGCAGCTTTTGGTCTCCTTGCCCGGAGCACCCCCGCCCCGTGGCCTCACCGCTCCCGGAGGATGACGGTGGCCGCTGCCAGGCGACGCCATCAGACGCGGACCCGGATACTCGTGGGCGCAGGGATAGTCAGCGCTCCCGGGGCACCCACAGACAAGCCCCGCGGCGCCGAGCGGGCTCTCTCAGTCCCGAGGGGTAGCCAGGCGGGCACAGCGCGATCCCGCCCGAGCGCGCCGCTTCGCGGGGGCAGCGGCCCCGAGCACCACTCCCGCCACCCAGCAGGCTCTCCGGGACTACAGCTCCCGGCATGCCTCTGGGCCGCCCGCACCGCCCACCTTTTTCCCGACAGCCTCTGCGGGGCGGCGCGCGTGCGCCGTGTGCGGCGGCGGCGGAGCGCGCGGTGGGTGGCAGCTCCGGTGGCGGGGCCGCGGCCCCGGTGTTCGTCCCGGCCGCAGGTAGGGCGGGCATGGCGCGCTGCGGCCGCGCCCCCGCGACGGGCCGTGCCGGGGCTGGGGCGAGGGAGGGGGAGTGGGTCCGGTGTAGCTGCTGCCCACGGTAGTTTCGGTCCGCTGGCTGTGCCTGCCGTGCCGCATCGGTGAGCCCTCCTCGCCTGCTGGGCTGCGGTGCGGCCCCGACCCCTGACTACGCCGCCCGAGCGGTGTTCGGGACCGCGCCCTGGCTCGGCCGCCTCAGCCTGCCCTTACCGTGCCTGCCTCGCCCAGGGCTGCGGGCGGCGTGCTGGTTCCTGCCCGGCCGGCGGGACTGCCCGGGTACGCGAGTGCTGTGGGGTAGGTGAGGAATAGTGGGGGCCAGAAGGCACGGGGGAAAGCACACCTCTAAACTACTCAAATCCATTGGACACTACTGGCCAGCAAGTCTGAGTTTTGGTAGTGGTCTGATTGCCGAAAAGGTTTGGGATCCTGTATTTTAGTTAAATGGATGTGCAGAGGTCTTTTCAAATAAAAAAAGAAAACTAGCAACTCTTCCAGGCATGTTTATCTCTTTGTATTTGTTTGTTCCACAGCTGTGGAGAGCTGAAGTGGATTTGTTCTGTTTTTAATGTAAGAGGAAGGTGATTATTACATTATCTTTGTACTTTTGTCCTTGTTTGGATTAATAATTGTTTTCAGTTTTTTGCTATCTCTTGATCAGTGCTGATATTTAATGAAGACTGACAAGATGCAAGATGCCATGTGCTCCTTATAGTTATGCAGTTTGTTCCAGTCACAGCACAACTCCAAAGACCTCTATATCTCAGCCAGGGGTTGGTTAATTATAGTTCCATGTTCCAAAAAGCAAACTGTGTAGTTAGAGAAAGGAAGGAGACTGGGTTATATTTAATTAATGGGTAATGTTACTAAAAATAAAATTAATTATTGTTAAGTGTAAAACAATGGTTTCTTAGTAGGAGGGACTTATATAGGTGTAGGAAGTGATACAGAAAATAATGGCACCTTAGCCACAATCTAAGCCTTCAGGAAATGAATCCTGTGATAATGAAAATAATCCATGCTAAAATGCTTCTGTATCGAAGCTTTTTCTAAAGTCATCTTCATCATCCTAACAAGCTGTTAATGCCAGTATAGTCATTTAATGTGCTTTATTTAATATGCATCAGCATTTTTGAGTGTTCTATTGCAGAAGCTGCAGAGAACATGTTCTTACATTTACTGGTGGTGAAACCGTATCTGGGTTGTAATTGTGTAGTACTGCTGGTAAAGACCATTGGTAGAAGTAAAAGGTATTTGGGTTTGAGGTGGGCATGGAAACTCCAAAGTGAGAAAACAGTAAAACAAATTGAAATATTAACCCCACACAAAATGAGAAAACATTTAAAATACAGTATGGCTTGCACCAAGTAAATTAGTTTTTCTTCTGTTTTGCATCGCCTCACATGATGAATTTTGTGTAAGTGAATCTTCTTTTAGTGGGAATAGATACTTGTAGTCCTGGAGCCAAGAAATAATTTCAGCTCCATAGTGAATGGTTTGACCTACTCTGAGTTGGGCATACATGTTAAATCACAGCTTTGATAACAGTGTGCCCTTGCAAAGACCTAATAGAAAAACTGTGCCGTGAAAAGCCTAATGGCATGTTATTTAAAGTACACAAGAAATTGTATACAGACCCAGCATACTAAGTAAGGACAGAGTAGCAGAGTCTAAAGGCTGTGTTTTCAGCTTATACTTCACATGCAGCTTTTGTTCATTTATTCTTTGGAGTAAACAAGCATGCAGTTTGTGCTGTTCCATTTCTGGAACACTGAGAGTGGTGATAAGTGTTGTTTTAGAGGCACTATTTCTACATAAGTGAGGCCATGAAAGAAGTTTTATGTAGTTGCTATAAATAGAACAGGTATTATTTTGTTACTGTTTGAATGTAGCAAAAACCCCTAAAGGATTGACATCGAAATGTGAGAAATGTAAGTTTTTAAGTTACGAAGCACAAGCTACACCCATGTGGTTTGTATTTCAACTGACTTGTACCAGTTGCATTGAACAAACTGAAACTAAACCACCAACTAAACCAGTATCTTCATCTCACCCGTTTTAATTGTGGTACATTTTGGTCCTTGTTTGTACCAGAATGTAACCAAAAATGTCCCCGGTGTTAGTTCAGCTGCTTGGTCTGGCAAGTTCTTTCCCAGTGGGAGGGAGATCTTTCATCTGGCCTGCAACACGTGTTCAGACTTTGTATCAGAACTGACAGCGCTCTTGTAGCTAATCCTTCAGAACTGTATGAAGAGAAGGCTGGAGGTCATTACCTTCCTGTGTAGTGAAGAGTATTTCCTTGTAATCTCTTGATCTGATAGTGAAAATCTTGCAGAAGAAGGTTTTCACAATAAAACTTTCCTTTATTATATTTATCCTGTTTTAGGATCTCAGCAATATGAAATGGGAATCCAGGCATGTTTTGTATTATTTCTCCTCTCCCCAAATACTTCTTGCCTTCTAGATGGGATTCAAGCCAAATCATTTAAATCTCAGCTATGCATCTAAGTTGTTTCGTATTGGAGTTGTACCTTGGAGTGGCATTTTTAAGAGTAGATGAAGTTTAAGACTTTGTTGGAAAGTCAGAACAGAAACAAAATTATCATCTATCTCTGTCAGTAAACACTTGTAGTAAATCAGCAGAAAGAATGTTCAGCTTAAATCAAAATAAAAATAAACAAAGGTTAGCAAGTAGGCAATACAAATTAGGACATTAGCGGAGCCTCAGCAGTTGAATTAAAATGATATTTTTAAGTGACTGTGCTACTGATTTATATATATCTCTGCTGATATTCATCAGTTCAGCTACCACCTCTTAGATGAACTAGTTGCTCACCTGTTTAAAAATAAAAATAACCATTGGAGTGATTTTAACAGCTCTTCATTTTCGTCCACCTTTGATTATTAGAAGGTTTTCTGTGTGAACAATAAATAATGTTCTAAACAGCTCAGAACCTTCAGTGATTAGTAAAGATTGTCTCTAGAGTAAATAAATCTCCAGTATCGCCTGATTATGCTTTAGTAAATTGGCATAACACGTTGTTATTAACGCGTTTCAATCCATGAAAGTGCCATTGCTCAGTAGAAGAAAAAAATTAAATACATGTTTAAGTTTCTAAAGTTTGATAGTCAGATGTGTCTAATGGACAAAAACATATTTGTTCCTGCAAGGATCTTTTAATGTGAGGTGGCAGATAGCTAATTATGGAGTGCTAAATAGCTTTTGTGTGTTTGCGGGATTGCAGCTGTATTCTTGCCAAGACACACACTTGCCAATTTTTCCTAAATTCTAGTGGACAGAAAATGGCTTCTGCACTCTCAAATTTCCCAACTGAGGGTACTCTTAGAACACCATTATGGATTTTTTATTTGTGACAGAGGTTTTCTTATGCAGAAACTGCATCTTGCAGTATGCAATGTGCTAAATCGTCCGTAGTGTCCATGGATTTTGTAGCATGGATTTTCTGTTGAGAAATATTTTGTTTTCTTACCTTCTAAAAGTGCTTTGGCTCTTTTGGTGGTTGTTACTTGGTTTTTCATCAGTGCATTTTTTCAGTTTTGTGGGACTTTCTTATGTTTTACTCTTGCCTGTTATTCTTGAAGACTGGATGACCTATTAGAAGGATCTCAAGAAGCTGGAAGAGGAAAACTATGTGTCTTATGAGCCAAATGGGCTTGAGAGTTCTAGTTCTCTCCTGTCCTTTCCACTCAGTGTCTCTTTACAAGTGTGAAAATGGTGCAGTGCAAAGTGCAGGCTGTGCCAAGCGGACTAAGAAATTTAGTCCAATGGTAGGCTGTTTTGCACAGCCTGGGGATTCTTTTTTTACAGTTGGCTCGCGTGACTATTGTGCAGTTTCTGACTCTCACGGCTTACCTTGCTGTTTATTGTTTCCAGCTGTATATTCTTCATGATATGGTCAGATATTGTAAATTAAAGCATCCAACATAAGTCTTTGTAATAAAGTATGTGAAGTACATGTCTGTCCTGATTTCGTCCAGTCAAATGGCAGCTCTGTGGCTGTGCACTAGACCACAAGCTTACAGTCATACAGCTCAAGGGGTGGTTAAGGTATCTGAGGGGTAGTCTTAGAAGCTGTGAAAGTAGCAGGTAGGTGAGATGAAAAAATGACTTGAGGTGTGATCAGTCTGTTTGCATGTTTAGGACTAGGCAGTGATGTGGTTCTCCCTCTAAGCAAGTCTGTTTTAACAAAGAAGTTGTTAGGCAGCATTTTGCAGATGTTTACCAAACGCACTGAGAGTGAAGTACTGGAACTTGCAAGACCATACTTGGGTTGATGGACACGTCAGTTGAGTAAGAAGGAGAATATATCCACTCACATGAGCAGCCCAGTCACACCAAGGCTTCAGCAGCCTCTTGCATATCTGTGATTTGCAAGCTTCTCAGTATTATATACTCCTTACATGGCTTCTTGCTTTCCAACATCAAACTAATAACAGATTAGTTGGCCTTAAGTAAGTAGTTTTGGTTGCCAAGAAGCAGTTGCTGTTTTCCAGTGAGTTTAATGGCAGGCATACTTTTGCCTGGTTTACCAAGTACAGATGATCTTTTGTAAGCCTCTGCTTTAGTTTTGCATTCTCAACATGATGATCATTGCAGGTTTGGAGCTTGCAGTGTGATGGTGGACAGTAGCAGATAGGAAGTAGCAGTTCTGATGGCAAGACTTCCTCAAAATCTGCGTTGTTATGCTAACATAAAGGACTGCAAAATTTTTTTTCCATATTTATGCTTTAAGTCAGGAAGAGCATTAAAAGTACCCTGTAAACAGACCAGGAGGAAAAAAGTGATTTTCCTAACTCTGTATATCTTTACTGTACATTTCAGTAAAATAAGACCCTACAATGCCAGAATGCAAGTCAGAAGCAACGAGGTACCTGTGCTTCAGTTTTGTGCAATCTACAGGTTGTACGTTGGCCTATTGTGAAAACATTTCCCGTTTTTCTCTTTGTGCTTAGCCTAGAAGCAGAGTGCCTGAATATGGGGACTTTACTAGATTTCCATTATACCTTTCTGTTTTCAAGACCTAGTGCTTTAGCACACAACTAAAATTTGAGAGGGGTATGGGGTGATGCTTTGGAGGTTACCAAGTTTGGTACAGTTCAAGCAGTACATTGTGTGACGTCTGCTGCTAAAACTAGAACAGTGCATTTTGTTGCGTATATTCATTGCTTATAGTAAATTTAGTAAAACTGTTCAGGATTGTCTGGATGGTCTGCGACTCAAATACTTGTCTTGAAAGATCAAAGTGTAGCCATGTATTTGCATGTAGTTGTAATTATATCTGTGATTGAAATGTGCATGTAAAGGAGAAGGTGAATTGCAATAAAAAATTTCAATGTTAAATGTGAATATTTTCTGAAGTTCTCTGATGGTGGGCTGACCACTAAAACATGAACTTTGGATTTATCTAACACCTGAATTTATTTATGCTTAAGAGTTCCCTTTCATTCAAATGAAAATAACATTTTCCCTATGGTTGGCATATAGGTAAGTAGAGCTCTGTCAGGGAGCAGCATGGTCAGTAGTGGGGTAGAGTGTGGAGTTCTGAGTGGAAGGAATACTAGAAGTTCAGAGTAACATGAAAGGTTTTTGAAAGCATCAGAATCACCTAGGATTAAGGGATAAGTAAAGTACATTTTTGACCATACTTAATTTGTGTGTGGAAAAGTGAAAACCTACTAAAAGTTGAAAGAGCTAATAGTTATGGCTGGTTAAGGTTTTCATTTTGATAAGATGCAATACTTAGGAATCAGTTTTGGTTTTTTGCTAGTTGGATAATAGTAGCTGTTTCTGAATGAGTGTTGGTAAAGAATTGGAAATCACCAAAACCTTGCTGACCTAACAATACTTTTCTTAAATTCTTCTTCAATTTAAATAAATCTTACAGTTAGTTCTCTGTGGTAATATTACTATGTCACAGTATTTAAAATAATAAAGGTTTGTATGTTGGAAAATCCTGACATGTGTATTGTAGATCCTTTTCAGATTCACAGCTTTTCAGTAGAATTAATGAACTTCAAGAAGTAGGTAATGCAGTGTTCAGAAGCTGTTGCAAAAAAGGAATTTCAGATTCTGGCAGGCTGGAAGCATGTGTTTCATATCCACCTTCTTTGAAGGGGGAACTAAAAAAGTGGTGAGTTCAAAAGAGGGCTGTCATTTCATGTATTCCTGTAGCATGCTTTATATTCTTTTTTTAATAAGATTTCTCTGGCTGCCAAGAACACCATAGGTAGGTTCAGTTGTAAACTTAGCTTAGTGTTTTAAAGTACTCAGGTCAAGCCCATGGCAGGGAATTTGGAACTAGATGATCTTTTAGGTCAGTTCCAACCCAAAGCATTGTTTGATTCTATGAAAAAGATGCAGCAACATCCTTCAAAATTGTAGTGTTTTTTTAATTTATTTTTGTTAATTACAAAGGTGGTGGCAGCTTTAAAAAAAAGGCTTTCTTGGTTGAAGTAACATCAATAGCCAGTGCTCCAAATACTACAAAAGTAAAAAAAGCCTTAACTGCCATTATGTGAGGACCACCAAATGGTTTGGTTTGATTTCTTTGAAATTATCTTTGAAATTTGAGTGTAGCTGCACCTGCATCTTGTTGCACGTGTATTCCTTCCTGTACCCACTGCTACTTTGCCAGTAGTTGTGGTGATGAGTGATTGTCATGCTCTCAGGCCCACACTGCAAACCACAAACAGGATCACCTATCTAGATCTCTGTGGCCTGTTTTAAAGTTCAAAAAGCATTTGGACAACACTCTCGGACACATGGTGTGATTCCTGGGGTTGTCCTGTGGAGGGCCAGAAGTTGGACTCAGTGGTCCTTGTGAGTCCCTTCCAGCTCAGCATGTTTTATGATAAATCTGAACACAATTTTTAAAAAGTGTAGCGGGCTAAAATATAAATCACCAGGATTTCAGGGTTTAGGACAATAAAGCAGACTGTAGCTTTTTATAGCTCGTCAGCTTTGATGTGTGAACTGTGATAAACAAGGCTGCAGTCATTACGGATTCATGGATCTGCCTTAGCTGGCTAATATTAGCTACTCTGTGTCCTAACAGATGCTCCCCCTCTGCAGTTTGGGAGAGAATACTCTTGTTCAGTCATGTCCATTTTATCACAATGAAGTCAGTGTTCAACTGACTGCCTGTAGCTTTTCAGTATCTTTGGTCCCCACAGTTGGCAGTGGCCTATGCAGTATCAACCAGTGGTCAAAAGAAATGCCTTTGACCTGTTGTTACCTTCTTATTCTTCCAAGGCAGAACAGTATTTTTGACCAGCCTAATACACAGTAATTTCACCTTTTGACCAATTCACCCATATAATATTTTGTAAATAATCATAAAACTGCTAAATAATAATTTCAAGTGCTTAGGAAGTTTATGCAAGATACGGTAAAATAATATGAGATAAAGTTCATTTTGGTTTTTTTACGTGCTATTTTTTTAGACAGTAGTCTCATGAACAGTCAATGATATCAAGAGCAATTGGCAGAGGTGAGGAAATAAAATGACCTTTTCCTGAACTTCTACAAAGAATGCAAGTGAGCCTAGTGTGACCTTCAATGGTAAGTTTAACTTACTGTTATTCATGGCATATACCTGTCCTGGAACCCCTGTATTTATGAAGTTCTACAAGTCTCCTGTTTGTTCATGAGAAAGTTTCTTTTAGTTTTAATTGCTTTTGAAATAGTTTGAGAAATACCTTTAAACCTAAATCCCATAAATAATTGACACGCTATCTGCCTCTTTGCTAACTTAGAGTTAAAATACTCGGGATTCAGAGAACTTGTTTTTCATAGTTTATTAGTTTGCAGCACTCACTTGAACTGCATAGTTGTCTGTTGAAAACTACATCACAATTTCTTATCAATGCTTTTTATTCTTTCCCCCAAGTAAAACATGAAAAGTAGCAGTGTATCCACCTTGTGTAAGGCTTTTTAAGGGTAAGATATCTTAATGAGAGTGTTTACTTTAAACACTGAACCATGTTACATGTGTGATTAAAGGAAACTTTTCCATCTTACTAATTTTTAGGTTGGAGTGTCATTAACTTTTAAAGTATTTGATGTCTTAATTTGACTTTCTTTTTCAAGTTTAATAAGTAAAACTACCTAAGTTTCTCTATGTATATTTCAGCTTTTGTCCATGAAACCTCCTAGAGAAGATGGCTGACATAAGCCTGAAGGAAGCAGCACTAATAGTTGGTGTGGTGGCAGCCTGCTACTGGAACAGTCTGTTTTGTGGGTTTGTTTTTGATGATGTTTCAGCAATTTTGGACAATAAAGATTTACATCCTTCTACTCCATTAAAAAATCTGTTTCAGAATGACTTCTGGGGCACTCCAATGTCTGAGGTAAATAGTTCGTGAAACGCATTTAGGAAGTTGAAAAAAGTCTTGCAGAGTGTTTTTACACTTCTTTTTCCTCATGTGATTTTAACAGAATAGCTTGGATTTGATGGAATTTGGTGATATTAGTGTTTCATACAATAATACCAGGAACACATGTACCTTATATTCTTTCCCTTTCTTCAATAAAAGAACTGGTAAGAAAATGAAGTTGTACTGACAGTGCACAGCTGCAAGATGTTATTTCCTATGTAATTGCAATATCAAAATTGAACAACTCTGACCAATTTCTTTTCTCCTGCAAAAGTTAGATATTGACATACAAGGATATTTATTTTTGGAAGGAAAGATAACACTTAAACAACAAAGCTTGGAATTAGGATATTGAATCCTATAAATTTGTTTAAATGTATATATGTATATATAGATATGAATTCAGAGTTTCTGATTTGTAGCCCATATAGAGTGGCTATGTATTATCTGAAAAGCTGCATTGTCATTGAAGCTCTTGATCTACATTACAAAGTGGCAATGGCTAAAGGATTTTGATATCGTTTTGTCACATGGTGTTATTGCTGAGCAAATGAATAAAAATTCTCTCCCATTCATACATTCTCTGCTTATCAAGGCATTTCATTTTATAATCTTCTCTTATGTTCATAACCTACAGGGTTAGTTCCCTGTAGCATATTATTTGCTAGCTCTGCAAATGAGCTTCCAGATACCATTGAGTTCGGTATTCACTGAGGGTTGAGTAGGTTCCTAAGTTCCCCCAATATAGTTTCAAATAGTACTTATTAACATGTTTTTACTGAAAAAAAATCCTTAACCATTCTAGTGGAAAAAAAGCTTTTTTTTTTCCTTTTGGGCAACTGATTTTCATATCTTTGTTTTGAAGGTAGATGCCTGACATTAGAAGGGGATTCATGTATGGATAGATGTTTAGAAAGGTATTTTTGTGTGAAAGTCACTTTGTAAGTTAGTGGTGACTGATTGATTGATTTTTTTTCTTTCAGGAGAGGAGTCATAAATCTTATCGTCCCCTCACAGTCCTAACGTTTCGCTTGAACTACTTGTTCAGTGAGCTAAATGCAGTTTCTTACCACTTTCTAAATCTGGTCTTTCATGTGGTGGTTTGCATAGTCTTCCTCAAGGTCTGTAAGCTCTTCCTGGACAACAGGAGCAGCATAGTTGCATCCTTGCTCTTTGCAGTGCACCCAATACATACTGAAGCGGTAGGTGCAGCTGTGATGTACTTAATTTGTTTGAGCTGTGTTAGTTAAACTTAAATTTTATGGTGTTTATGTCTGTTTGTATATATATGTATAACTCTAGAAGGTATGATTTTACTTGTACTTACTCTCCCCTGTGCAGTGAGTGGTGGAAGTGACAAATTTTCTTGCTCAGAGTTGTTTTATATTACATGCAGCTACTGGAAAATAATTAAAGAAACATGAATTTAGTTAGTAAATAATTCAGGCCTCTGCTATGCTCATTGGCTTTTATGACTTCAGTTTACGTAGACATTTGTGTTCTGTGATGATTCATCCAGTATCCTATTTTGCAAATACTATGAATGCCTCTTAGTTAATTTCCAGAATCCCTTGTGGCTAATCACCCTGTCTGTTCTGTCTACTTTTTTTTTGTGTCAATGTGTCTGTCTCAGTGGGACTTGCTCTAGGATTATTGTTGCTATTCTATAGCCAGCTTAGGCCCAATTCTTTTGGAGCATTCCACTTTTTTAACACATAATATAAAAGGAAGAAGATACACATTTCTCTCCTTTACTGTTTTCTTCGATTCTGAAGAAATTCTTTACTGCTAATTAAAAAAAAAAAAAAACAACTTAATTTGTACAAGTTTTCTGATTATATACTTTTTAATGGCCAACCAGGCTTGCAGTGTTGTGGAGGAAATGAAGTCTTGTGATAACCATTCATTAGATTTATTTCTGCCAGAAAATCTGATAAAGCAGATTTGTGGCATTTTCTCCTGTTATTTCTGCTCCCCTTCAATTTGCTTTCCTGGATTTCATTACACAGGTATTGCAAAGCCCTGTCTTTTTTTTTTTTTTTTTTTTTTTTTTTTTTTTTTTTTTTTTTTTTTTTTTTTACAGTATTATCTTATTTTCAGAAAAGTGAAAGTGTTTGAATCATCTGCTGCTTTGGAGGTGATACCACTTTATTGTGTGGACGGTTTTTTTGGGGTAGGGAAGGGGGGAGTAGAGTCTCTTGATTTTAATTAAATGAGAGGGCTTGCTCTTACTTTATGTTGTAATTTGTTTTGGTCTTGATTTGTTGGGTAGAGTTTGGATCTCTCTCATGCATTGATAGTACAGATCCCTTTAAGCAATAATTAAGCCTGCATTCATGTATTTTGAGTAAATTTTACAGGAATTTAGTTGATAAAGTTGGCTGTTATTCAAGTTACTAATGTCCTTGCTTGAAGTTTATGCAATGTTTGAAATGAAGAAGTTAAGCACCTAAAAATTTCTACTTACTCCAAGGTGCAAACCCCCATAAAAGCTTGGAATAAAATACGGGTTAAAAAAAATAAAATTCTTTATTTCATTTGATTTTCTGGTTCTTTGAAAAAACATGCTTTAAATTGCCAGATTTGGCTTTGCCTCTTGGTAGTAAATGTAATAGGGTCTTTGCAGGAGTGTCGGCAAGTTGGCAGTGACTTATGTGAGTGGCTCTCAGACGTAAATAGATGTAATTCTATCACTTTCATTCCAAATTTCAGCGGTCCTTTATTATGCCTGAACTTTCAGATTCTGCCCGAAATAGCAAGTAGCACAGATGTTTTTAGTACTGTGCATCGGAGTTAGTAAAAAGTACCATCCAAATCCTATAGCCCAATGTGTAACAAAAGGTAATTTCGTAAGGCAACGTTGCGTCGCTGTGGAGCGATTTGGCAAAGGGTGTGTAAGGCCTGGTGTGGGCCACGTGGGGGCACTGTAACACCAGGATCGCTGCAGTGGTGCTGGCCTGGAAACACTGCCAAGCTGCAGTTCCAGCTGAATCCCCCTGCTGTTGGACTTAGGTACCCGGGGAGGAGTCAGATAAGGGCTTGTTTTCTTCTTACCCTCACCCTTTTCAGTGTATAAAGAAGAACAGAAAAGAGCAGGTAATAATGAGATGTGTATTAGGACTAGGGATTTTTATATCTTTTCTAATTGAAAGGTATCTAGTCTTATTTCTTTCAAATTAATCTACTTATCAGTCATCTGCACAAGAGTTTGAAACAGCAGGTACAATGCACAAATAGTTCAGTCCTTTGCCTGTCTTATGATAAACAGATTTTTTCTGGAAAAGTTATCAGAGCAGGATAAGTAGAAGATAATTTTCTGCTTGAGTTCAGAACGAAGCTCTTGCAGTGGCAGTGTCTGTTTTTCTAAGGAAGAAGTTTTTAGGAAGTGCATTGAATAACAGCATCATCATTTCATTTGTCCTTGTCTTTACAATTCCAGTTCAGTCTTTCTAGTTACTTTGCTACTCTTCTGGCCAGAAGTATGTAAACCACCTTTATAACTACAGGATATCAAATAACCTTGTGAGTGCTGGAATTTCCTCTCATAAGTCACGATTGTATCTAGAAATAGAACCTCTCTTTTGCTGGCAGTCAACTGTGGAGGCACACCAACATGCTTTATCAATGTTCTCTTTCAGCTGATCTACAGATAAAGTTCTCTTTAATGTTTCAGTGCTAGACAGTTTTGGAATCCAGGTCAGGAATCTTTGAAACATCTTATGATATTTTGGAAACAAATACTTACATGCTCTTCAAAATATTAACACAAACTGTGGTGTCTTACCAGTTATGAAACATACTTTGTCTGTGTGTGAGTCAGTGAATCCTTTGGTAGATGTACAGTAATCCCAAGAGAAGTACTAGAGTATGATTTCAGATTCAGATTAGAATGCTTTTCTTTACACTGTGACCTTGAACTCTGAGTAACTTTCTCATTTTATGTTGTGCTGGGTCAGTCATGCTTGACCAAGAATGTACTAGCAGTAAAACTTTCTTGCTGGGTCTGGATGGTAAAACATCAGATTTCAGCATCGTCATAGTTAAATCACAAGCTATGCAATTTCCTTAGCTAAATGTGACCATCTGCCTCAGGACAGCATGCTATTTTCCAGCCATGTTACTTGTAAAAAATTGCAAGCAACCAGAGGCACTATGGAAGAGGACAAGTGAGGAAGAATGGTGGTCCTAGAAGGTAGTCAGCACAGTGGCTACTGCAATAACCAGGAGCATAATGACCTGCCTTCCATATTCAGTTGTTGGTTTCACCTTAGCGTTTTTTGAACACAGTTCTTGAAATGGGAATGCATCTGTATTTATTAGGGATTCTGAAACAACTCTCTACCACATCTGTTTTAATCCTTCTCTGAATTTCATAAAATCCACTCTGTGTCATCAAGGGAAGACAGGTTGCCATTGAACATTGAGGCAGAAATGTTGAGTACCTCAGCCTTCTCTTTGTCCATTGTTACCAGCTTTTCAGCACTGTTGCTTTAGGAAGGTACACCTCTGACATTCCTTTTCTGGTTAATTTACCTGTAGAGATTTTTCCTGTTATTCTTTATGTCCCTTGCCACATTTAGTTCAAGCTTTGCCTTGGCCTTTCTCACCCCGTCTCTGCATAACTGAGTTTCATCCCAGGTTATTCGTCCCAGGTTACCTGTCCTTGTTTCTGCTGCCTGGGCAATTGCTTCTTTCACTTTAGTTTGACCAGCAGTTCTCTGCTCAGCAATGCTGACCTCATGCTTGTCTTACCCAATTTCTTTCTCCTGGGGATTGGTAACTCCTGTGTTCTATGGAACAATTCCTTAAAGGTCTGCTAGCTCTATATAATCATAAATACCTAGTAACATATAAATAGCATATATAGATTACTAAAAAAACTTAATAAATACTATCTTAAAATATTAAATAGTAAAAATTTAATATTTATTACGGTTTTTCTTATTTTATTTTTCAGGTAACTGGAGTTGTGGGCAGAGCAGAGCTTTTATCATCTATTTTTTTCCTAGCTGCATTTTTGTCATACACGAAGTCTAAAGGGCCAGAAAATACCATAGGTAAATGACAAATGGAGATATAATTTAATTTCTTTATCACTGATAAAAATGCTCTTAAAACCATAACAAAGGTGTACTAGTTATTCAGCAAGTGTGCACCAAAATCCCTTCAGATCCAAGATATCCACGTAATACTACTTTCCATTATAAATTGCATTTTTTTCCCAAAACTTAGGTATTTCTTTAATTAGTTTTATAACACCTACCCTAGAGGATTCTTGCACTTACTTTTATTATTGCAATTTAAGTGGAAGTGTGTTGAGGTGCCTCAGATGGTCAGTCACAAGTAAGCTGCAAAGTTTCAGTGCAAATGAAGGAGGCTTCCCTCTGTGCCACAGTCAAATTGACATAGTGGGAAGTCATGACTCCCTTGAAAGTATTCCATTTGAAAAAGTGCTCCGGTGATTTAGAAAATACTGAGATATTTTGTCTTATGTATTATAAATTAGCTTTTTACCTTTCATTTACTTCTTTCAATTTAAGGGAGACAGTTTTAAAACTGATGCATGTGTATTGTTTTCTGTAGAGTAAAAGTGGTCATCTTTCATAAGAAATTGCATACTAAACAAGTTACAGAACATGACATATTCAAACATGAGGAGCCAAAGCCTTCACTTTTTAGGTTAATGTACTTTATTAAATGTTGATGTTTTTTGTAAGATGGAACATTTTCAATAACATCTTCTTTATTTGCAGTGTGGACTCCAATTGCAGTGACTGTATTTCTAGTAGCTGTTGCAACACTTTGTAAGGAGCAAGGAATAACAGTGGTGGGGATATGCTGTGTGTATGAAGTCTTTATTGCTCAAGGGGTAAGCTGTTGATAAATAAAGTGAATTTCTGCCATGAGACATTAAGTACTTTGAAGCATCATATTTCAGCACTGATTTTTCCCAGTTAAGATTAACTCAATAGTTCTGTTACATTTTTCAGATTTTTTTGTGTCTGTTCATGTTTGACAGTTCACAGTGAGGAAATCAGATTACTTCCAAGTTGCTCTTTATAGGCCATGCAAAGATGTTTGCCAGTATACTTAGTAAAGGCTTGACAGTGGAAGCCTGTAGTTTTAGCTGACTGAGATTTAAAAATCCTAATGTGTAACAGTCTTAAGTAAAGTTTGATGTGCATAAAGGTGGGGGATTATTTTTACAGGTTTTAACCCCTGTAGTAAAAATAGAGAACATATTACATACAAATTTGTTTCATCATTTTCTATTGAGAAACCAGATGTCTTAGAGCAGTCCTATTTGAATAAGTAATATTCTTAAGAAATTTATTCAGAGAACACTGTTATCTGATATATTTCATTTTAAGCATTGATAAGCCTTTAAATTAATAGTGACTTTTCCTTAAAGAAACAATTTTTTTCTGCAATTAAATAGGTCTAAACTTTTTAATAATCAAAATAAATGGAATTAAAAATGTAACATTGCATATTTTAGAAAATTTTACTTTATAGTAATTAGTCCTTAATTACTTGCAGGAAAATTTTGCAAAAAATGCACCAATAAAAGCCACAAGATTATCTATCCTGAGGACACATAATCAAGGTCAAAATCACATAGATGTCTTTGTAACTATTGCCTTTGCAGGTCTAGTGAATTAAAATACAATATTTTAGTTGGATTTTTATGGAAATCACTAGTACGTGACTGATTTTCAGCCCACTCTTCCTTTCTTTTAGTAACTTTTTATCTGATCTTCAGTTTCACTAAAGTTTAGGAAGATTGTGTAAGTCAGTTGAGTAGGAAAGATAAAATGCAAACTAAGGCTTCTTCTGAAAGCACAGGTGTCACATGAACTTGGAGTTTTAGCAGTGCTCAAAAACCTTTCAGTTTCTGAAGTTTAGCCAACTAAGTATGTGAAGCAATAAATCATCAGCAGCATAAGTCATGAAGACAAAGGGAAAGAGGTACACAGAGAAGAAATTAGCATATGTAATGGGAAACTGTTCAAGATTATGATGTTCATGAGGCAAGGAGTGATGACTAACTGCCATAGAGGCATAAAATAGAAAGCCAGGGTTAATCAGGAAGTGAATAGTATTTCTGTCATTTGTAAGGGATTTTGTTTGTAGGGCTAGTTTTCAGAGAAGCTGATAATTCTGATAACAGTGATTTTTTTCTTCTTGAGAGTTTATTTCATGGTTTTGATTCATTTGTTCAAGCCTCTGAAGATGGTACAATTGTTTGATCTGTCAGCACAAAATTGCTATAGATGTACAGGTTCAGCTGTGGTAGTGTTAGCAAGAATACTTGAATAATTAATAAGAATGGAGATCTTATTTTGGGGACTTGTCATGAAGGCACTAAGAAGCTGAATTAAATAACTATTGGGAGCAGACTTTTGGAGAAAACCAATGAAAAAAGTATTAGGTAGCTCATATTTGTCTAAGGGAGTAATGAGTCTGTCTGATTATAAACCATTTTTTAATTTGCAGTACACCTTGCCAGCATTGTTGGACACTGCTGTACAGATTCTTCGAGGGAAGGGCAGTATTCCTTTCTCTATGCTCCAAACGCTGTTGAAGCTCATAGTCCTAATGTTCAGTACACTCCTGCTTGTGGTTGTCAGAGTCCAGGTTATCCAGTCTCAGCTTCCTGTATTTACAAGGTAAAGTGTTTCTCATTTACAGTTGTTTATAAACAAGATGTGACTTAATGAAGTCAGAATGAAATGGTCAAAAATATATGAACTTAAGTGTTACTCATCTGTTTTAATACTATTATTCAGTGTCTGTACAATATTGCATTTTTTGTGGAATTGCTAAATGGTATATTTCAGCAGCTGTTGACTAAAATGTCCAAAATATTGAGGCATCTGAGCAGGCAGCTGTTTTTAAAAGTTTACAGTTGATAGTTTGTCTTAGTAATTCAAAAATTAAATGTCTTATTGTTTAAGTATTTTTTATTTTCTCTGTATTTGAACCTTGGCTGAATTCTCCAAACCTCTTAAATTTTTCCTCTTCAACATACAGAATATATTTTACATTTTAGGTATGTACTGTACAGAAAACATGGTTGTTTTTAGATAGACTACTTGAAGATAAGTGTATATTAATGATATTTGAACTGAAAAACTAATTTATCTTAAGTTTGAGCAATGTAGAAATACAAGAATCTAGTACTGTCCCTGAAAAAATGAGACAAACTATTAAAAACATGAAGGAGGACCACTGAACTCAAGTTTAGGTGTAAATCATTCTGTCTCTTCAAACTTATGTTGATAATATCCCAAAACATTTTCATAAACATGAAGGAGGCTCTGTCCCTCTCTTCAGTGAATCACTGTGCATGGTTTCACACCTGACAAATGCAGGAAGATAAGGATATTTTACATGTCTGTACTTAGTAGTTCTAGCTATGACTCTAAAGTTTGCCACAAAGTGAATCAAGGCCATATCTTTCTTCATTAAAAGTCTCCTTTTTCTCCTTTCTTTTGCTTTAGGTTTGATAACCCAGCTGCTGTTAGTCCATCCCCAGCAAGACAGCTGACTTTCAACTACCTCCTCCCTGTAAATGCTTGGCTTCTTCTCAATCCCTCAGAATTATGCTGTGACTGGACAATGGGAACTATTCCTCTTGTGGAGTCTTTGTTAGATGTTAGAAACGTTGCCACCCTTACCTTCTTTTGCTTTCTGGGATCTTTGATGGTGTTCAGTCTCCGATACCCTGGGGATTCCTCCAAGACAGTATTGATGGTATGAATCCTGCACTTTTTTTGTCCTTTAGTTACGAGTAAGAGGCTCAGATTGTATGGTCACGTGTGTAGTCTGCTGTGACCCATGATACTGTATGCATCTCCTTTTGGCCTAGAATGAACACATAAGAGGAAAATTGTCTAGCAACAAAACCGCTAAATTGCAATTAGGTGTGTGATTCTGTCAGGGATGAGAATAAATATGCTCCTTGTTATGTATTTGTAAACTGTATTGCGGCCCTTCTCACATATTCAGAGGTCAACTGGCACATGGGGGCTTTCAGTAGAATTTAAATGTGTTTCAAGGACCAGAATGCATTTTCATCTTGTAAGCTGTCTACTTTATTTAAATGTCAGTAGTCATGATGTGTATTTAGGAAGAGATTTGAATATTTTCTCATAGGTGTAAAAGAAAGGACATATTTTTGCATTTAGGAATAAGATTTCCACTTTTGGTATTGTTGTTTTCTTTTTGTTCTGTAAGTTGTTTTAATATTATAATGAAAATCTAATTTTGTCAAGCTGTAAGATGAGTTCCTGTCTATTCACTATTATATATGATCTTAAAATTGACATGGATTAACAGAAAAGAGTATTTTGGAAAAAATGGGACAGATCAGAGGAGATGGTATTTTTGAGAAAAAAACAGTCATCAATTATTGATTCCATTGCAAATTTTTACAAACTGAATAATAACCTGATACCATACTTTTTATCATTTCAGTGGTGCAGTTATTTGTACAACAAACCTGCATGCATTCATCTTAGTCTGCTTCAGAAATAATGTATTTTTTAATATGTTAATTAGCCAACAAAAGTTTCTGATGGGTGGAAATATTTATGCATAACCTAAGATTTAAGTAGTTCTTTGCTGAGCAGCTGACAAATTTTGATTCCCTTCTAAAGGACATAGCATTGTAGTTCTGACTCATATGTTTTTTCTTGTCTTGTCACTGGAGCAAGGCAATATATTTCACTAGAGAACTAGTGAAAATGATATCTAGTATTGCTGGCGAAATCTTGTCCTGAATTTGGAAACTGTATGAAGAGAAGAAATTTAGATAGCTTATTGACATCATAAACATGCAAAGTGACATGCTTGGAAAATAAGTTTTACAGCACTTTAAATAGGCAAAGGAGTGCTTGCATTTTCCTCCTTATATAAGCTGAGGCATAAGTTTTTCTCCACTGTACTGTTAGCAGAAAAAATGTTTGTGGGGGTGGTTCACTTTTTTTATAGGACAGCTCCTGAATGTTAATTCTGTTTATTTCCCTGCATTTCTGTTTATTCCCTACCCAGTGAAGCTCACAAGAGGAAAGGGTTAATGCGTTTGTCAGCATAAGTTGTTATAAGTCAATTAATTTTTTTTGAGGATGGCATTTTTACAGTATAGTCCTGGTTGAATGCAAGTTGTTTTCCTTTAATCTATACCTATGTTGTATAGATAACTTTCAATGTGATGCTGATTTTCTTCAGCATTGAGGTGCCTGGAAGCTAATTTTCTAGGAAAAGGGAATGCAGTGTTAAATATTAATTGTTATGTACTACAAAATAAAACAACACGATAGGCCAAAGCCTATTGCTGCATTCCAGTAATTCATTAATATCCCCAAGTAATCAATGTATTCTGTATGTTGTGAGGCTGTTGTGTTTTTGTTTTCATGGAGCTTAATGAAGTGCTGTGGATCAGCAGCTGAGCTCTATTAATGATCCATGTGCATGTTCTTGAAATATCCTTGAATTTTATGACATAAAGTCTTATTTGACATTTTAAATCAGTCTTGCATTTTTATATATGTAGCCCTGAACTGATTTTCAAACTGGATTCTTTAACTGCTGTAGTGTGGAAGAGGAGAGTTAATGTCATGATTAAATCTAGACAGTTGTACTGAAAATTTCTCTTTCTTCAAAGAAACATTCCATTTCTGTAGATTTGTTTTTCTGGGGTTTGTTTTGATTTTTGTTTTTTGTTTGTTTGGGGGTTTTTTTTTGCAATTTGGAGGTCAGATATTTTGAAATAATGGTTATGTCTTTTGTAGAACCAGAGATTGTTAAGGCCCTATTTAACAGTCGCCCAGGACTTAAAGCAACTGGTCATGTCCACTTTCTTTGCAGCAGATGGATTTCTTTGTCGCTTAAACATGATTTTTGATAAGAAGACAGTCCCCAACCTAAAAACTACAATTGTGCAGTCTTTAAGTTCATTGTAATTTCAAATACTGTGGGGTGCTCTTAGTGCTCTGTCCAAAAACTGATGTTTATTCAGTGACTAATCTGATTTTGTTATGCACATTTCTTACAAAAACACGAAACAGACTCTATTGTACTGTAAAAATAGCTACTTTATGCCTCAAATAAGCTGATACGAATTTTTAATCGTTAGATAATGTCCAAGGTTCTTATGCTGTCTTGTATCTGTATCTGGAATGCTTATTAAAACATTGTTTTGAATTTAATTCATCCTTGACCCTATTGATGCATCCTCTTTTTGTAGTATAGAAAAGCAAATGGACTTTCCAGCCCTTAAGTGAGGAATGGAATCATTTGCAGGTTACTACTCCTCGTACTCAGATTCAGAATGATGTCAATGTAAAACAGATCTGAATATTAAAAAAAAAAAAAAATAGAGAGAGAGAGAGACCAGATATCTACCAGATATCTACTATGTATTTATTTTTGTAATTTGTAACTTGTTTCTTGGGTACAGTTTGTCACTGCCAATACCTTGATTACAAATGTTATTTGTATTTCCTTTCTAGGCACTCTGTTTAATAGTGCTGCCATTCATTCCTGCGTCAAACCTGTTTTTTCCTGTTGGATTCGTAGTAGCAGAACGAGTGTTATATGTTCCTAGCATGGGATTCTGCATTTTAGTAGCACATGGATGGAAGAAATTATCAAATAAAAGGTAAATAAATTCATACTGGTAAAAACCCTAATAGGAAATCTTGCATAGTTGTAAATATGGCTATCTTCTGTGAAAATAAGAGATGAGTATAAATCAAAACTGATTTAACTTTATTCAAAATTGATTTTGAAGTTTATACAATGCAGGTATGTCAGCAAATTAAAGTTTCTAATAATTTAATCAGTAAAAGATTAAATATTCAGAAATGCCATGCTAGGAGTGGATATCAGAGCCCTCCAGTATTTGCTGAACAAAAGAATTCTTTGGTTAACAATTTCGCTTTAAAAATTGTGCTCTGAAAGCATGTTTTGTGCACACTTTTGTGTTTTCTGGTATCTTCTGTATTGATCTGGACATACCTCCCACTGATGTGGATGCTTTACCCTTCTTAGCCCAGCAACATCCTAATGCCAGTTCAGACAAATGGAAGGGCAGCAATTTGCAGTCTGTGTTGTCTGCTATTGTTGGAGATGAGGCCTTGCAGTACATTTACACTAACTGGGGCTGCTGAAGCTGACAGCACCTGGATAATGAGAAAATAGTGATATATTGTGGGAGTGTGGATTTCTCACAAATCCCACTACAAGGCAGTAAAAAATAGAAGTGATGTGAAAAAAAGTAAGGAACAAGGAGAGGATGGCTGGGGAGAAAAATTAGGCAGCTAGTGTCATTTACTACAAAAATATTGGTAATCAGTTCTCTAAAATGAGAAAGAAAAGGTTCCTTGCTTTAGAAATACGTGGAAAGAAAAAAACCTTCTTATAAGCCTAATGGGCATAGAAATTACCGTATATGCCAGTTCTCATCACTTTGGTAGTGTTTTAGAATTACTCTTAATTTTACAGTTCCACTTTTTTAGTATTTTTAAAACCAAACATGGTAGTCAAAACATGCAATTTGTTCACCTTAGAAGTGGAGAGGGTCAAAACCTTGCAGTTTTTAGTAAACCCATGTGTAGCAGATAGCAGAGTGAACAACTGTCCCATAAGTGTAAGAAGTAGCTGCTAAGCGTGAACACCTGTATGTCCACTCAAGAATGAGATTTTTTTAAAAAACAAATTATATTCATAATTGTGGGAAGACTATTGAATGTTTGACATCTTTTTCATAACTGCATTAAAATCCAGAAACCAAATGATCAGCATGTTAAAGTGCATGTTTTATATCTGTCATGTTTAAACTCCAGAAAAATAAACTGCACAAAATGAAAATTATTCCTGACAAACTTGTCACAGAGAGTGTTATTTGCCCCAGTTTGCAGCTTTAAAAATAAAATTGTTAGAAAAACACTAAATCTTACTTCTGCTTAGATATTACAGTAGCACTAGGATTACGTTTTTTTATGGAAGATGGGTAGTCTTCACAGATCTCTCCATTAAGGTGTGTTCTACAGTGTGGGAAAGATTGGTGATGTGTGCAGTAAAGAATGTGTGGAATTGTCTGTGAAACAAAAGTATGAGGTGATTTTTTAGTTGCTTTTTTCATTTTTTAACATTTTGTGTAGTGTTTTGGAGAACCTCACTTTTAGGCATCATATTTATTGTCCTAAATTACAGATAAGTTTTAAGAGAAGTATAATTTCTGTAAACATTCTGTACAAATTCTGTTGTGTTATGTGACTTGGGCTTGTTCTTATTAAGGGAGATGCATGGGTATAACAACAGAAGCAGGCAAACAAAATTAATTTGAAATTGAACATTATTTCCTTTCAAACTGTGGAGTGTGCTAATCACAAATGTGGTCTTTTGTTTGCTTTTTAGCATATGAGATACTTATACTAATAAAAATTAGGTGCTTACAATAAGACTTTGTTTGTTTTATTTAATAGTGTGCTAAGAAAAGTTTCTTGGGTTTGTTTGGCTGCGGTGCTATTCACTCATGCCTTAAAAACACTGCACAGAAACTGGGATTGGGAGTCGGAGTACACTTTGTTTATGTCTGCTTTAAAGGTACTGTATTCTGTTTGGAAAGGATAACTTCTTGTTGCTGTTCTGAAAAAGCTGCAGTGGAATGTGATGAAAATGGACAAAAATGATGCTTGTTTCGGCACATTAATTTCTAAATTGAGACTATTGACATCCAATTAGTTGCTTTTGGGAATGCTTTAAAAGCAGTGTGATGCAAACAAAGAAGCTCATGTGCAGAAAATAGATAATTTTTCTTGTGTCAAAGCAGTTGAATTTATCCTCTTGTCTGGATGAAAGTAGGATACATTTCAGTACGTATATGTACAAAAAGTTTGATGCATAGAATTATTTCTTCTGAGTTCGTTTGACATGATATGGCAGTTGGCAAAATAGCCCATAATAGTTACAATGAATTTTAAAATGTTTGGTATTTCTAGGGGCAAATTACCAAAACAAATTGATACTGCAAAACAAGATCAGAGTAGTCATTTTGTCATGTAGTGTTTTGTTATTCTTTGCGTATAGAAGCTTGATGAAATCTGTCATTTGTGGTCCTTTTTTATGTCTTAAGATATTGTTAAGAGAAACTCAATTGTTAAGTAATTTCAACTTAATACCTTGTGCTTTGGTATCTTTTTCTGATTTTAGGTAAATAAGAACAATGCAAAACTATGGAACAATGTGGGACATGCATTAGAAAATGAAAAAAATTTTGAAAGAGCTCTGCAGTTTTTCATACAGGCCACACAAGTGCAACCAGGTAAAGCTTTGACTGCTTGCCATCTCTGCACTCCTATTTCAGTATACTTAGCTTGCTTAACAGCTTCTCAATGGACTGTTGTGCTTCAACTGAACATCAGACAATGTCATATAGTAATGCCATTGAACTGGGGTTTGTGGAAATAAACTGAAAAGTCCTCCAGAAAAGGTTTCTATCTATAAAAAGCTGCAAAGACTTTCAAAACTATTCCTTAATGATATTCTTTATGAATTAACTTGAACTGTGATTTCTTATGGAGTATAAATATTACTCTATTTTTTTATTCCAAACTATGGAAGTATGTAAGAAAATTAAAAAACCTGGATAATATCAAAATGCACATTTAATCCATTTTACCTATGGTTGTAAAAGAAGTTCTAGGTGGTACTGGACAATCTTTCCTTTTAGAAGATTAATAAATAACCTTCAATTTATATGCCTCTGTTGTAGCAAGAAATAGGGAAGTGTCATAGGACCTCAAACTTTTTACATTTTCCCACATCATTTTATAATCCCTCTTCAATTCGTGGTTAAATTATTAGCTTCATAATTAAGATGAAAAATGATAGAATTGCTTTCTTCTTTTATTGATGGGGATGTTCTATCAGAGTATCTGCACATCATGCTACCCTGAACGCAGAGGTGTTTAATTACATGATACTCAGTGCTTGGAAATATTTTACATTTCATTCTTTTCTTTATTAAGATGATATTGGTGCCCACATGAATGTAGGAAGAACTTACAAGAACCTAAACAAAACTAAAGAAGCTGAAGAATCATATATGATTGCTAAGTCATTGATGCCACAGGTAATTAGTAACTTCATTTTATCTACCACCGCAGGACAGAACCTACATTTGTGATACATTTTTTGTATTTTTCCCATGGTGCTGTGTGGCTGGTACTTCAAAGTTTATCAGTGTTCTCTTAAAGGCTACCTATAAAAAAATAGACTCTTAAAAAAATGCTAACTTGGAACTCTGCTACAACTGTTTTAATTTACTTTTTATACTGCTGTGTTGTATTTTGGGGTTTTTTCCTGAAATTGAGGTTATAAGAGAAAGCAGCAGCCAAAACCTACAGTTTCTAGTCACAACTGGTTTATTTTCACTTACAGCTAATACATTGATGATGACTGAGTTTCTGAGCCCTTCAGAGAAGGCTTAAACACACAGCATTGGAGGTTGGAGAAGGTAGCCATAGCAGGAACAAAAGAACTTTGCCTGAACATGCTTTTATAAACGTGTACTTTGTTACCTTTCCTATTTCCTATTTGTTAAGTTATATTTATACCTCGGAAATTTTATTTTTTCAAGCTCTTTAGGGAAAAAGGGAGTAGTATTTTGAGGAATGTGTGAAGGTAATAAAAGCTGTGGTGAAAATGAGACTGGCAACAAAAATGAGCAGCCCTTTGAGTAGAAGCATGGCATTTAAAAGTTTGTTCTTCGAAACAGTATGAAGATTCTAAATGGATAAAATATAAACAGTACAGCAGTTACAATGTCATAGCATTTTCACCTTTCCTCACTACTTTTCATTTTCTATATCAGTTGGCAAATCTGGCTGTAAAATCTTATTTGCACTTTTCTTAGGCTGAAGGGTTATAAAAAAGAATGAAAATGTCTGACAGAATGTCAGTTTAGGCTTTAGGAAATATTTTTGTTTGACTGGGGAAAGTTTTGCAAGGTCTGTTTACGGTTTCCAATGGCTATCTACATGAGCTAAAATAAGTAACAACAGAGCTTAATTAACTGCTATCTTAAGTATTGTAAAAGGTATCTATGTTTTCATAGAAATAAAGAACAAAAAGTATTGTGTTTATTTTTCAATATGATTTTTCTGGAAAAGAATTACTCCTCTTTGTCGTTATCTAGAGCCTACACACTAGTGTCCAGTAGTACCCTAAAACAAATGTGGCAGAGTGAAAAGGAATTCTACGCTGATCATCTTTCATATTTTTGCTCATCTGTGTTTGGTACATATATTCTCTTTGACAGATTATTCCAGGGAAAAAGTATGCAGCAAGAGTTGCTCCTAACCATCTAAATGTTTATATCAATCTTGCAAACTTAATTCGAGCAAACGAATCTCGCCTCGAAGAAGCAGATCAGTTATATCGACAAGCAATTAGTATGAGGCCAGATTTCAAGCAGGCTTACATCAGCAGGTATATTTTCTAATTTTAGAAATACTTATTCTTGAATAAACATTTTTGTATTTGCAGTTCTGTGAACAGTATTTAGTTTGTACAGTTCAATTAGCTGCTGAAATTGTTTCATTTCCAAGCGAGAAGATGAAGATCTGGGACAATAATAAATTATTCATTACAAGTCCTATTCTTCTAAATTCCTGCTTCAAATGGCGTATTTCCGTGTATTTAGGAAATACGCCAAATGTTCTGTATTCAAACATTGTATAGAAAGACACTTCCATTAGATTTCTTTATGAATCTCTAACTCAAATTTCCAACCTTGTAGTTTAGTTTTGAACTAAAAAGCTTTTGGTTAGTGTGAATCATGGAGTTTTATTCATGCTTTTTTATTTAAGAAGGTCCAGAAAATGCAAGTCTTAACTATTTAGTTGTCAGTAAATCCATTTTACTTAAGAGTAAATTGGATGTGGATATTGAGGCTTCTATCCACTATTTTGTTTGTTGTAATTCCCACTGGGGCTTAGGGAGGTTCAAAGATGCCTGAGCTGTATCTTTGCAGTGTAATTGCAGAGCCAAATCAGGTACCCTTGGTCACTTATTTTTTTGTTCTTGTCCTGCTTATGCATTTTTTGTATATGGTTTTTTGAGAGCTGAAAGCTTTAGGAATAGAATGTAAAAGAGTCTAGTATTGTTTTGTGCTTAAAACTAAGAAAATAAAAAACCAAGTTATCTGACATCTATTGCCTGTAGGAAGGCAAACTTTCAAAAAACCTGTCAGTTTTCATATGGGTAACAATAAAAGTATGGTTCTTCAACAGGGGAGAGCTACTTTTAAAAATGAACAAACCTCTGAAAGCTAAGGAAGCTTACCTTAGAGCTCTAGAACTAGACAGAACCAACGCAGACCTTTGGTACAACTTGGCAATTGTTTACATTGAACTGAAAGATCCAACAGAAGCCCTGAAGAATTTCAACCGAGCACTAGAACTCAACCCAACGCATAAACTGGCGTTATTCAACTCAGCGCTGCTAATGCAGGAATCTGGTATGTCAGTTGTCCCTTCTGTGCATGTTGCATATTTGCATTTATAGGATCCATACCATTGAATTAATTTGTTTATTAACTCTTTTGTTTTTGGGAAGAAGTACACAGCATCATCAAAAACTATTATAGCTTTGTAATTTGTAGTATATGGAATTTGTGTAAAGTGTACATACACCTTAGCTGAGCAGCATCTTTGTTAGAAGTGCTGTTTTATAATATAATGGCTTACATGTGCTATTACATAAATAATAGTGTTACTCAAACATCTTCAAAATAATGCCTCTATAATCTTTAAAAATAATATTTAGTAAAATGTGTTAAATACCTGGTTTGCATTTATAGTGATTGATTTAATTATTGACTCAAAAATCTATTTTGTATCTCTGCACTTAAACTGAGTCTAAGAATATGAATGTTTTCATAAGTTTTTCTGTGATACTACTAATTAGGATGAATTAAGTTGGATTTTCATGAGTTTGTTTTTTTGTATGTATAGCTCAGTGGGTAAGGGTGAGCCCTTACTGAATTAAGGCTGTTGCAAAGAGTATTTGGCAAGTGAGCTGCTAAGATTTGTTTCCCTTTTGTTGAGATGGCAAACTGCCCCTAAGAAAGATAAAACAGAGTTGATTGAAGCTGAAGACATTTGGTAATTTTCCATCTCTTCTCACATTGTAAGTTAGGTAGTTCAAGACATGCCTTGTTCCTTGTCTGTAGAAGTACAAGCAGCTTCAAACAAAAAGTATTAACTATTTAGTATTCACTTATTCATACTAGAAGGTGCAACATTGTTTCAGGGAGTGAGAGAGCAGATGAAAGCAGTTGCTCTATCCTTCAGTAAGTCTGCGTCTAGAATTTGTTACTAAAATATTTTCACTGTATTATTCAGTAAAATAGCACAGACCACAAACACTAAGTGCTAGCTAGCACACAGTCTAGCTAATCCTGGTATTGTCAGATAATTGTTTAACTAAATTGTTTTCAAACTCTGATACAAATTAAAATATCAGGATTACGCGTTCATTGTTTTGGTGTTAAGAAAATACATTAGCCTGGCTACATTAGAAGTCACCTCTATGTGCTCTCTACCTTAACTATTTCAGTCAGTCTTTAATAAAATGAGATCTTCCACTCAAAGTTTGCCTCTGTAAGAGCTGGTTTGTCAGAGCTGATGTCTGCTCTGCATTCCATTTGCTCAACTGTGCATGAAAATAATTTCTCTTAAGCATGTATAGACACCTCCTGTATCTGTTATCCCAAACCTAAATATCATTCAACAGCTAATAGGGTTATGATGCTGACTTTGGCTAGAAGTCAACTGTATGTAGTTTTGTTCTATAAAGAAGGTAGATAACATTTGCTTTTGCTGTTATACAGCTATGATAAAAAGTAGCATTTCAAACCCTTTCCCTTTTACAGTTGCATTTCAATTTGTATAAAGATTAGCATTTTAAAGTCTAAAAATCCTCCAGAATAAATATTTCAGGAAACATCTCGAGAATTAAGTGCATTTTCTGTCACTTAGGTGATGCTCGACTTAGACCTGAAGCTAAACAAAGGCTGCTGCATTATGTGAAAGAAGAACCACAGGATTCAAATGGATACTTCAATTTGGGTATGCTAGCAATGGATGACAAAAAAGACATGGAAGCAGAGGCATGGATGAAGAAGGCTATAAGGTTACAGCCAAACTTCCGAAGTGCTTTGTTCAATTTGGCCCTGCTTTATTCTCAGACAGGAAAAGAGTTGATGGCTTTGCCTGTCCTGGAAGACCTGCTGAGACACTACCCTGATCATATCAAAGGTCTGATTTTGAAAGGAGATATCCTTATGAACCAGAAGAAGGATATTGTTGGAGCAAAAATGTGTTTTGAAAAAATTTTGGAACTGGATCCCAACAATGTACAAGGGAAACATAATCTTTGTGTGGTTTATTTTGAAGAAAAAGATTTAATAAAGGCAGAAAAATGTTTGGTTGAAACACTAGCACTGGCACCTCATGAGGAGTATATTCAGCGTCATCTAAACATAGTTAGAAGTAAAATTGCATCACTCGGTGCTATGGAACAGTCATCACTTCCATCAGATGGGACTGCAGCTACAGAAGCAAAAAAAAAATCATTTCAGAATTTGAAAGAAGCAAAAAGGGAGAAGACAACCACCCAATCAACAGTGGATAATAAAGAGCACTCAAAAAATAAGAAACCAACAGAGAAAAGCAGTGTGGACAAAGACACTCCAAAAAAATCTACAAAAGAAATCAAAGACATTGAGAAAAAGAGAGTTGCTGCATTGAAAAGACTAGAAGAAATTGAACGTATATTAAATGGTGAATAGTCTTTACTATGTCACAAAAGAATAAGGGGAGATTACTATTTTTAATTATTGTTTAATTTGTGAGCCAACTGGAAAGTGTTCTCAGTGCTTTGAAAACAGAAATAATGTTGACTGCATGTCACTTATCAAGCAGCAAAAGGCATTGCAGTGCTCTATGTCAGAAAATCATAACTCTTAAATATGATGGAGGGATGGGTGGGAATTGAAGGATAAAGGGTTGAGAAAAATCTTCAATGCAGAATCCTTAATAGTGAGAAAATAGCACTCAGAAGTCGTTGGTAGTCAGGGATATTAAGTAATGCAAAGACTTTAAAGCCTCAGTGGAAGAGCTGAATGGGGAATTACTGGGATAAGCCAGACACACCTTCTTTCCCCCAACAAATCTGTTTGTATTTTCATTATCTACATTTCAGTTTACACATCAGCTGGAATTTTTCTAGACCCTCCGCTGAACAACAAAACCAGTTTTTCTTTGCATTATTTGTTTCCAGAACTTAAAGTCATCAAAATGCTACTGGATGTAGTATAGGAGGATGCAACATTACACTAAAGTTTTCAGTTGCATTCTAAATATGGAATGATATATTAACTTTTAGATGTTCTTTATTTACAGTTCTAATGGTTTGTACTCTTTTACCTGAGAAGAAATCTTACGGTGCTCTTAAGATCTTTAGACTCTGCTTTTTATTTTAAAGGAACTGTGTGGGTTTTCTTCAACTGTCAATCATCTGATTGTTTTCAAAAATGATATTAAAAAGGGTGGTTTCTTCCGCAGTTCATTGAATGATGATCAGTGCACTTTGGTACAGTAACCAGTATGCTATGCAGCAGCCCATTTTGTTGAATTTGTATTAATGGCTGTGGATTGACTCCTTGGTGTAGTAAATTCTTCCTTATTTATAGCAATCTGGTTTTACTATTTCTGTCATTGCAACAGTATTTCTATTCTCATGACTTTTTACAACACTAATACAAGCACTGTTTGTTCAAGGCAGTGTGATAATTATGCCACTGAATTTAGTCATGTTTAACACAAGGCAATGTAGGTAATATCCTTTCAAATACTAAGTTCTCTTGTTTTGATACTTTGTCTTGGGTGTGTGGGTTTTATTAAATATTTATTTTGACTACTGAAATATTCCCATTTACACTTTTTCACTAGTGCATCATTTTAATTTCTTACAGGAAACAAAAATCTTTGCAGTTTCAGTATTGCTTTTATCCTTGTGCAATGCATATATTTTTGTTTAAATATGCTATCCATTACTTAAACCTGATGTTTTCCTTAATTCTCAGAAAAGAAGTGTAAGAGCTGAATTCAGTCATAATTTTCACTGATCATTAAATCTAACTCTTACTCTTCATGTTTTGTCTTATTTCATGATGTGGAAGTATTTCTTAACAATTCTGCCATTCAAACTCTAATCCTTTCCGTACCTGCTCAACTTTCTGCCTCAGGCAGAAATCCAAGTGTAAGATGTAATAATTATCTCTGTGGGAGAGATCTTAAATGGGTAAATGGCTTCCTTGCACAGACATTTTCTTTATAATGTGTCATTCTTAATGTTATCACAGCAATTGCTTGCATGGTAATAACTGGGGGGGGAAGTGTGTTTTAAAAAAACATGATTTACAAGCGGCTGACAGGAACAAGTGTATGGTATGCAGCTGTTCATCATACAAAAGAATGTTTAAGTGCTACTTGTAGAGAAGTGCTCACAGGAATCTCTTGACCACACCTTGAAAATCACTTGTCTGTGAATAGATACTTGTACCTGAAGCAGTGAGTATGTTGACTTCTACAGAAACGTTAACTTGCATATTAAGTCATCCTCCAACTCCTTGTTTTACAAAAGGATTGGCCATTGTTCTGGGCAAGGTGAAGGAACACTCATTTGAAAATGGCAGGAAATAAGTAGTATGAAAAGGTATTCTGAGAGAGAAGGTCAGGATTCTCCTCTCTTCTATATGAAGAGCTCCTATTATTGCCATTGTCACACCGTTTTTAATTGGTGTGTAAATTGAAGAGGGGAGTAATGATAGAGTCTCGATCTCTGCATCTGAGCCTCTGTCATGTCTCATCTTGACCATCCAAGTAGCTCTTTAGGTACTAGCAGGAGCTGTTAGATTTATTGATGCTAAGAAATGCCATCAGGTTTACCTAAAATCATCAGACAGATGTAAACTTAAGGTTATTGGATGTCTTTCGGTCAGTTCCCAAGTTCTATTCCCCCTATTGTCTCTCTCAAAGAAATGTTAGTAAAAACAAGTATTTTGACTAACAAGGTGTATTTATACTGTTAGGATGGGTCAGCCATTTTAAAATTAGGCTTTCACAAGAAAAATGGTTCAGTAAATTGAAGTGACAGCTTGTGAAAAGCTATCAAAATAGCATTTGCACATAGGAAAACTATCAAAAAGAGAATAATTTAGGCTTTTTCTGCTTGCAGGTTGAACAGAATAATCAACAGGTATTTTTCCCCTTCCAGTTTAACCTGTCTTTTCCTGCCATCATCATGTGCAAAACACCATAAATACCCATTTTCAGAATTCCCTAATTTCACTAAACATGCAAGAAGTAGGAATTTCTAAGAGTAGAACAGGCATATTAAAATAATTTGTAGCTCTCTTATTTATGCAATGCAATTGCTGTGATTGCTGAAAAAATGGAATGGATGTCTTCTATCATCTTTGCATCCATACACAAATTTTTTCCAACTTATATGTACAGCTGCAGAGTAAGCATTTGAAGTATTACACATATTTGTGCATGTGATTTGACTACAGACGCATGCATTTGTCAGATTATTTTTTGGATCTTTTGCAAGTGAGTATGTGCATAGATAGACTCAAACATGGATTAATTGGATATGCATGCATATAGTTGGGACACTTGGATATCTAGAGATTGCAGAGGGACAATGTGCAATTGTAGACTAACCTTTGAATATACAATCTTTTTGTCTGTTTTATACATGAAACCTGAGATTGAATTGCAACTATTATTTATTTTAAAAATATTCTTGCATTACAACCAGTTAAAAACATGATCAGTCATTTCTCGTTTCTTTTTTATGTCTGTTGTTTCTTATCAGCTGTCAGGAAAGTAGTCTAGTATTGTGAAGATTAGAATAATTTTCTGGCAACAGGCACATACAAAGTGTTGGGGATTGGAGTGGAAAGGATTAAGCGGGACAGAAATCCTTTCAAATTGCAGTGCAGTTTATACCTTAGGCAATACTGAAAGCCAAGTTAGGGTGAACGTACAGGAAGATTGCTGTGAAGGGAGCGCCTGGGTAGAGGCAACCTCATGTTTAATGGCACTTCGGAGCAAAGCACTGGCCTATGAGAAATGGCAGTATTCTGGAAGAGAAGTAAGCACTCAAAAACCAACAACTCCTGAAACATTTTGGCACTCTGCTTGTAGGTTGTCCAGCTCAACATCTCAGCAGCTTTCCTTTTCTCAGCTGTTGGGTAATTGAAGCCCAGGGGACACTGAGGGCAGCCCTTTAGGCAGCTGCCAGTTGATTGTCAAAGAAGGTTTTTGCATGACCTATATGTGCCTTGTAGCTCACATGCCTTCCTCAGGGGTGTGGATCTTTGGGCTAAAAATGCAGGCACTTGTGCCTTCCTGAAGTTTCTTATGGAAAGACTCAATGAAGATCAAAACAATTCTGGGAATTTTTCAGCCTGTCCCAGTCTCTTGCAAACTTTGCATTGCACAGAAGTTCCCAGAAGGGTCCGAGTTTGGGTGAGTATGTATGACTGGGCTTTTCTTTGCAAGTTCTATAGTTCACTTCTGCCTGGCACAATATCTGGAATAACAGCAGAACCTGCTGCTCCAGGAACGTCCTGCTTCAGCTGCTGCCATGTAACCAAAACTATGCTTTGACTTCGAGCCTAGGAATCCTGCTTTGCTTAGACAAACATTGAGAATGGAAAGGCTGTAGGACACCTTCCACCCATCCTGCCCCTCACTTTCTTTCCATACAAAAATACAACAGTCTATGCAGTGTTTCAACTACATCCAGAACAACCCGTCCCCCAAACCTGCAACAGAGCTTATAAAAACACAAGGCAGTTCTTGAAACAAAAATAACATAGCTTAGTATGTTACAAATGCTGCAATGCTACTTTTTGTTTTAAATAATCTTAGATAGATATGACATTTTTATAGCTCTGAGTGAGTGGTAGTGCAGTTAATATTCTTAGAAAAACTTTAAAACTGCTGTCAACTGTCTAGTGCCTGTCTACAAACTAGTGGTTCTGCATGTGGGTTGTATGTCCCTTGCAAACAGCTAGAGGATATCACATACACATATCAACTAACAAAAAACAACAATGACAAAACCGAACCAAAACAGGAAAAGAAAAAAATAAACCAAACAAACAAATCACCGAACTCTGCGTAATTATCCTGGTTTGGGAACAACATAATAAATTGTATCATTTTCCTGGGCTAGGAAATCATCCCAGAAAAACACATTTAACCTTCTCTGGCACAGTCATAATTTCAAAGATTGCTGGAAAGAGAATTGGACTTTACGGATACCATCTACTGTCAGCTAAGGAATTCTGTTTAGAATAAAAAAATTAATATAATGTTATTACTCCAGCATAATGCAAACAACTATTGGCTGCTACATTTTTACTAGTACAAGAAAAAAACTACCAAAAAAAAAAAAGGAAGTAAAAAATCCTTGTTCAGCTGGTGTCTTCACCAGTGCTTACAGAAATGTAAATGTCTTTTGCTAAATATCCATACAGAGGCACTAACATTACAGCAAATTTAGGGCTTACCTGCTTCCATGGGTGAGATCAGTCTTTTGTGGTTATGGACAGAAACAAAGAAAAGCTTGGCTTGTTGGGGTGTTGCATGCAATATTACACCTTGGCATTGTGAAAAAAAAAATATATATACACTTGCCAAAATTTTAGTTACTTGTAGATCACTGTAGCAGGCAATTTGGTGTATTTGATACAGTTTTGTAATACAAGATTTATATGAGGCTTTGACTTACACTGTAACTGTAGTGAATGTGAAGCCTTGAAGGACTCCACATAGCACTCTATGCATTGGAATAAAGCCTTGGAATAAAGCATGTTGTTCAGATAGCCTATGCTTATTTAGCACATATGTTTGTTCCTTACATGTAATTATCAGGGTATTGTCTTTTTAAATAGGCATGGCAAAGCATTTTTAATTACATGAGTATTCATCTACTCACAATGAGAGTAGGTGGAGGAGGAAAATACAACAATTACAGGATGTCTTACCAAAAGTAGAAGTCGTAAATCTTGATTTTTAAAATACCATCTAGAACATGCACTCACCTTGATTTCATTTGCAGTTGTTAACCCAGCCCTGCTCTTTAGTTGTACGTGAGCATCATTGGAGCACAGTCTGTAGCGCCGACTCCCCAGTTCCGAGAGCTGGAAGGAGATCGTGACAGTGGGAGCAGGCAGAATGGGGGATTAGTTGTTCCCACTCCTCAGCCTCAAGCTGAATAATCAAGGTTTGCTTGTTTGTTTGGGTGCACTGCTCCTTTCATCTACAGGAATATCAGACATTGTGGATGATTATCTTAGTATGCAAGATACAGTAATTTCTTTGTTGATAAAAGATGCTTGAAGGGAGCTTCTGAGCACCCTTTCTACCCCTTGAACAAATTTTAAATAGGTCTGGAGTGCTGGGTTTTCTTCAACTCTATGCATATATATTTATCAATTTTCCAGTATTAAATAGCTGCAGACAAAAAGAATGGAAAGGAATGTGACTCATGAAACTCATGAAATTCAAATACTGGGCAAAAAATATAAAAGAAGCTGAATTCTGTACTACTTCTTTAGATGAATTTATATGAGAGGGTTTTCATGAAGTTACAGTATGATCTGTAATGCTGACTATTGTTTGTATAATTCACACTGTATTTCTGCTCCTCACTTGGGTGAATATAGTCAAAATTTTAGCACAAATATTACAGTTTAAATTTACCATTCCAAGGATAATCCTTCAGACGGTTTAACAGATATTGCAAAGGAGCTAATTAGCATGTTCAGGAAAAGCAAAAATAAGTATAACTGAGTTTAAGGAGTTTTTTCCCCTAAATCAATAGACATAAAAAATTATATACTTGACCAAAAAATAGATGTATTGCATAAAGGTAAAAGCACCACTGAAATTACAAAGATGCATAAATATTTTTCAAAGATTTTCCTATTATCTGCAGTGGTTTATCTTATACTATAAAGGATCCTCCTTTCCACTGGCCTCCTTTATATTTTGATTATTTTACTGACCTCTTCCCCTAAATAACTGCTTTCTAAAAAATCCTGATTATAAAATTGACTGATGATCCTTCGGCTTACAAACATACTGTGTATGTAAACATACTATGTAAGATATACTGTGACTGTAGAAAGAGAAAAACACATAAAGCAACTGAAATGCAAGAAAGCAAATAGGGGTGTTCAGTTTAAAAGTTAATAACAAAATAACAAACACTGTTATCTTAGGCTGTTTAATGTCTGAGTGTCTTAAGAGCCTTCCGGCTTATGAGGAAATAAAGCAAACTTTTAACTCCTCAGTTACTGACAATCTCAACTTCAGAGTCTGAAAGCTATGTCATTTGGCTGTTTTTATGCTGTTCCTTCCTCAGCTCAGGTGAACCTGCATAAAGGAATTGGGGGTGAAATTGAATTTCAGTAGCACAGTCTATGTATTGTTTTTAATGTCTTTAGGTTCTCTTTCCTTTCTTCTCTTGTCTCTTTTTTTTGCTTCTGTGGCACTGATACTTTCTGAAAACAGGACCTAACTGAAAGATTAAAGTCTTTATATACAATAACTAATAAGCATCTTTAATGTTCTGCTTAATATCTCTATTTATATATGTATATAAATTGCATATGTAAGTGCTAAAAAAATTGGAACACAATAATTGCAACATTCACTATGAAAAGTGCTCATTTTGGTTTATTATTCAAAACTTTCATTGTCCTTGGAACAGCAACGTAGAAAAATACCTACAGGGACTGATGACCAAGTAACTGCTTCATTGTGAGGCAGCTACATAAATCACTCAAATGATCAGCTTAAAGTAGAGACTTACATAAATAAATCAGTATAGTTGTATAATACATAGAGCATAACACCGTGTGGCTGATTTTTGCTGTTGTGTATTGTGATAGGATTTCTTTAGCTCGTGATCTGGCAGGGTTTTGAGAAGGTGGGAGTTTCTGCTTCCAAGGGCAGCAACTGTTCAAACTTTTGTTATCTACTGTTCATTATCATTTCAGAAGTGAAGCTGCTATCTTTGTACTTGACCTCTTGGTACGTGTCTCATTAAAATGTGAAACAGAGGGTTCATTCAACAGGCTAAACTAGAACACGATTTGCAGAAGATCATGATTGTATCCATCTACAGATGAGGACAAAATCAGCCAGAATTGTTCTGTATTTCTGTCCTGCATTCAGCTATTTACAGAATGTTTCCTCATAATCCTGGTAGCAACTTCTGTATACCTTAGGCAAGTAACTCTAAATCTTAAGCAATAATCCAACCCATGTTCCCCATGTGACAGGATAAATTGCAGTGCTCTAAATAACACCACTGTAAGATGTGGCCTCTGACCTGAGAAGCTTATCATCATGGAAGAATGTGGTGATCTAATCTAGGAAATAAATAAAAATGGCATTTTCATTATATATTTGGGATTAGCAAAAAAGCATCTAGGGTCTTACAAAGCTTTTTAATTCTACTGAAATATGACAATCTTCATGATATTGTTTGTTAACCTTCCCCCAAGCCTGTGATTTTCTTCTAAGGAATTTCTTGTTTTTCTGCAACTGTATAATTAAAGAAAAAATACTAATTTGCTTTTTTAAATGTTACAGTCAAATTCCATGTCAGTTTTTTTCTTTTAGTTTTAATTCGAGATGATTATGCATAGATCCTGAAGCTCATGTACATACAATAGCATCAAATAGTAAAACTGCTGTGAAGTCTATGTTTGGAATATTGCATAATACAACATGACTGGGAAAGCTTAAGGGGAATAATAAAAAATGAGTAAGATTTTTGTGCACAAAGGTACCACTAGTATGTCAAGATGTATACTTCACAGATTACTGGATGCCTGAGCATACACTAGATTATTATGACTTCCAACTTGCTTTATACTTTTTCTAAGCATTTGCTTTCAGATACTGAAAGTGGGTTACATAGACTGAAACCACTGAAAGTGGTTTCATTTGGTGTGGCTGTCTGAGAAGAAATTCTGCAGTGCATCCAAGAGGGCCAGGGGATGTAGCATGTGATGTGTGAAGAAAGGCTGAAGCAGTTGATTTATTTTTGCCAGAAGAGATGGGACTTATAGGGGCTTCTTACTGCCGTCTTCAGCTCTGGGACAGAATTTGAGCAGAAGCAAGTAATTTCAAAGGTGGTGAACACAAGCTGCAGCAAGGGAAATTCTAAATAAATGGAAGAAAATAATTGTTCTCAGCATTCCCATTTGTAGATGATCCTACTGTTCAGAGGCTTGTCACCCCCTTGGCATATTGCCTTCTTCAGGCTCCTCAGCAGATGTGCCCCAGTGAGGACAGGACTGTGCTGTCCAACCACTTCAGCAGAGTCAGGGTGAGCTCTGTCTATTGTTTTGCATGATAGATACCACTGGGGCTAACTCCTGGCATATGTGTTAGAATTAAAAAACTTAGAAAACAGCAACTAAATAAATGCAGAAGCATTGCAAAGTCATGCATTACTTATACAAGGATTTTCCAGGGAACAATCATGCAACTTAGTACAGGTGAATAGGAAGTGACACTATTTCTCAACACCAGGCTGAATGACTTAAGTGAATGAAAATTTTGTTGGTAAAAATAAGATCTTTACATGCAATTAAATTTTGTTGTTCATTGCAAGATGTTAGGGTTGGTGAGGTATAAAAGATTACAAGAACCAAATAGTTGCGTTCATAAAAGTGAAGATTTGTAAAATGCCATGCAACTTTTGATTAAGGAAGGCAGTTGTGTCCAAACTCCCAAAACCTCACAGGACATATGAAGAGAAGAATCCACCATGCACAGTTCCAAAACTTGTTCCTAAACTCTCCTAACCATTTGGCAGTAGAAGCAGTTAGGGATTCCATAAAGCTAAATGGATTTTAGGTCTGACCTATGCCATAAAAAATATTATTCTTCAAAATCTTTAGAGAAAAAACCAGAAATGTTTCACTTGGAGTAACTAGAATGAACAATTATCTCTTGTAGCCCAGCTTCAACTATATAAATATAAATAAAGGTCTTGTCTGCAATGCTTTTGGGCAGAGAAATGTTTGGGAATTTTGAATTTGCAGATACAGACTGGGGAAAAATGCTGAGGATATGGTAAGACCTAGATATTCGTATGCATGCTGACCAGCCAATTTTTAGTTTATGAACCTGCAGGAAGTAGCATTATTTAAAACAGTTTTTGATAAAAGAGTATTTACAAGGTTATGACTGTAAAGAAACCCAGCTTATCAAAACCAGGCCCTCATTAAAAAAAAGGTAGGAAAAGGAAAGGATTTATTTAAAATTAAATGGAATTAAATGGCTGTAATCCATGTCTGGAACTGCAAAAGGCAGATTTCATGCACAGATGTACTAAGACAATTCAATGGACACAGAAAAAGGTGGAAGTAAAATATGGTAAAGTTCTCTCTCAATCTATGTAAATTGAGATGCTATTTTTTGGTTGATTTAACAGATGAATAAAACACTAGATACAATCTTTCTGAAATTCAGCTCAGAGAAACTAATAGTTAAATTACAAATGACAAGAATTTATGGAATTATTGGAGGATGGATAAAAGCTTTCCAACAGGGAAAGAGCAACAGACCTACAATATCTGGTAGCACAGTAGTTACTAGCCATGTTCCTAAAATAACTTGGCACTGAACTTATTTAATAATGTCAGTCATGACTGTGGTAGAAATACAGTAAAAATACTGATTGTATTTGTTAATGATACAAATATGTTACTGTCAGTACAGTGTATGGTATTGTGTAAAATGCATTTATTTCAACTGGATTAATAGAAATCAGAATAAATTCAATAGTAGATAATAAAAAATGATGTGCCCTTCTCTAAAGGGTGGGTCATCACAACCCTGCTACTGGCATCCCACTTCTGTTAAAAGCTAGAATTTAGCAAAGAAGTAAGGTGGAAATGTACTTGGCTGCCCTACGTAACAGCAGGATTACAAATTAGTGAATTCATTTAGCCAGAAAATTATATGATTGTGTTGAAAAGGCAACTCCAGTAGAAATAAAGACCCTGGTGATGCTTTATCTGGAATACTTTCTTAGTTTTGATTGCCTATATCCAAGGTCCATAAATTAAAACTAAAATAATTACACAAAATGTCTGCTGGATGGATAAGTAAAGCAGGAGGAATGTCTTCTGCAAAGAGCCAGAGCTTGTTATCTGAGGCTAAACAAGTCGAAAGGGCATGTCTTTGTTAAGACATTCAGTAGAAGGGTTAAAACTGGAAGAAATATTGTCATTTAGGCTAAAAGCCAATGTTTGTACAAGAACAAAAAGAGAGAAAACAATTATAAATACACTCAAGCTGGAAATGAGGCAAAAGGCCCGGTCTACTGGAACAATATATTTTGGGACTATCTTTGAAGGAGAATGGTGGGGGGAGGAAAAAAAGTTATTTTAAGCTAAGGCTATGAACCGTTTTGAAAGTGAATTCATTAAATGCTACCTGTAATAATAAAGAAGTAAATTTTGTGATCCAGGAAGTTTATTCTAATTCTGTGCTTCCTTAAAGTACTCTTAGCTAAGAAATGATAGGAATTTGCATCTTATCCTCTGTTTATTTTAGAGCATATGTTTAAATTGGAGGTAGTCTTGTGAAAGCAATGCCTATTGCAAACTGATGTATTTGACATGTGAAATCATTCTACACAGAACAATACAGAAATAGATTGCATTAAAATGTCTTGTTTTCAGTGGTTATAATTTCACTGGAATCCTAACGCAGCAGTGAAAAATTGTCTGAACTTGCATGTTTCTTGTCTTCCAGAATTATTTTGCCATCTTGTTCCTTTGTACTGAGATGCTCTCACTACGGGTTAAATAAATGACCTTTTAAAGAGTCTGCTTGATGAGTAAATCCCTTGATGTACAAGTCCCACAGTTGTGTGTGCCAAGTAACTGGTGCAATTCATGGGGTAGTACATGAAGTTAACTGAAAATTTGCAGTAGAATTTAATTTTTTCTGAAGACGCAAATAATTTCCTTTTTATATGTATTGGAGATGGTAGTGAAAGCCTTACAAAACATTGGAGCGAGTCAGAATTGTGAAGGTAGAGAAGAATATGCAGTTCTCTGCCTTCCTTTTTTTGCTTCCATGCCCTCTACCTGGTAGGCCAGTTTGCTACAAACAGTTATACAATGAAAGGGATTTATTCTAAATAAAAATAAAAATAAAAATAACAATAATTATATGATTATGATGGTGAAAAAAAGGTTGTAAATTTAAAAAAATGAAAATGTATTATTAGTACTGGATTATATTCTTGGTTTTTAATATAATATACAATTCTGACTTTATATGTATATGAAAAGTAAATTATAGGCACAGAATTGTTTCCCAGAAATATTTTAACTTGTCAAGGTAAAAAGGAATTACAATGCAATAGTAGAATTTACTGTATTCTGTTATTCAAGAAAAATGGGAGAAATGGTTGCTGAAGTGATTTGTTAAATTTCAAAACAAACAAACAAAAAAGCAGAAGAAAAACAGCAGTGAAAACAAGTCTAAGTTCAGAAGTCAGGAATGATAATCCCAAAGAACATAGAGAATATATCCTTAAATATAAAATATTGTGTCTAATTTAAAATAATCTTCCTGAGCAGCAGAGGTTTAATCCACAACCTAGGAAAGTGCCCCGGTATTCATCCCTCCCTGCCTTCTTGGTGTATAAAAACTTTTTCCACAGTTTGCTTCCCTCTGGGCACAGGCCCTTGTGTCTCTACCTGCTGTGCTAGAGCCAAATCCTTAGGTGTCTGTCAGGCACCTTGTCATCCATCCCTATTCAACAAACTTTAAAAAGTAAACACAGTGTGGGATTGCATTTTATGGAAATGGTTTGCTCTGTCTCACCCCTGGAAAGTGTATGGTTTATCTCAAGTCTGTACCCTCCCTGCAGTATCCTGTGTCTGTAACTCTATTGGCTGGAGAATGTCACCGCGCCCACTTCAAAACTCCCTGTTAAGAGTGCAGGGGGAAGTGGGCTTGTCCTCTTTTTGCCCGGGAGGTCTCCAGAGGCTTTGCTGCTCTTCCCATCCCTCTCTCCCCTTCTCCCTCTCCCCTTCCCTTCCCCCTCTCCCTCAGTGACCATGCTGCCTTCCCGGGGTAAGACTCTGAATAAACCCTCACCTCATCAGCACCTCACCAGCGTCTGGAGTCTCCTTCCCTGCCTGCATGGGAACACCCACGACCCCAGAGCCCGGGGGCTCCCGGGGAACCCTCCCTGGGGACCCCCCCTAAAATCTAAATTACAACAATACAGCTTAATTTCAGATTTATATTACATAAAATCAGTTAACTAGACAGTTAATTTAACAATCCAAAGAGGCTTTTTTTGTGTTTGCTATTATATTATAGCTTTCCCCACTTTTTCTCTGCTTTAAAGGATCATATTCTTCTCTTACCTGCAATCTTTCCAGAATGTCTTGGCTGCCTTCAAAACTTTTATTTCCTAGAAGATGTATGGTTTCCCCTGTTTCTGAACAGTTCTAGAACGTGCTAGACCTGTGAGGTGCTTAAATGTCTGGGGTGGGGGATACAGGGCTGAAGTGCCAGTCCCCAGTAACCCTGCTCTGCTGCCCTGCAGAGGCTTCCTTGTGCACACACCCCAACAGCACCCTCAGCTCCTGCTCCTCGAGGGCTTGTGGGGTGAGGTTTCTGTCGCTACATACTTGTGTGTTCCCAAGCCATTAGAGGCACCCAAGTGCTCAGTTCTCAGCCCTCAGGAGGTGGAAACACTTGAGCTCATGTTCCTTATGGACTTACTCCTTTGTACATTCTTAAAATGCATTGGGAGGGTTCAACTTCGCCCAAACCATAAGTCAAGAAAAAAACATTTAATTTTTTTATGGTTTAGGGACTGTTGGGTTGTTTGTTTCTTTCTTTGGTTGGGTTTTGGGGTTTTTTGTTGTTTTGGGATGCAGGGAGAGGTTTTTTTGTGTCTAGAAACTGTTAGTAGAGGTTTGCGTTGTATGAAGAAGTTTGGGATATAATGGTTGCCTCTTGATTTGAGACTGCCCTCAGCTGCAGAGGAGCTACATCCTAAAGCAAGCTTCTCATACTCTCTGCTGAGACTATTCCATCGAGAGCAACAGGGATTTAGTTTTGTTCTTCATTAGGACACAAGCTCTCAGGAGTCAGGAATAACCCTGACACTGGACCTATTCACATTACATCTGAGATATTGCGTCATCTTTCATACTGCTGTATCTCATCTTTATTGAAAATGATAGTTTGGGTTTGTCTTTTTTTTTAATTTAATTCTCTCCTGTATTCACAGAGAAGAGCCTGTTTGTGCAGAATTTTTTTTTTTTTTTCTGGCTGGAATGATGTGTTTTTAAAGGAAAAAAAAGAGTAATTTTTAAACAATCTAATAGAAAACTATAGGGATTTTGCTTTTTAAATATCTCTGAGTTCTGACCTGCAACAACTAAGTGCTTAATTATTCTGCTTTGAACTCAGATCTCAGATATGTCTCATACATGAAAAGAATCTTGATTAGATTTTTCCCAAATGTGAGATAAATGAGGCTAGTTGTGGAAAAATGTTTCCTCCTCCTCCTGCCACTTCTATTCCAGAGTGGATTTTTTTTTTCTTTGCTCTGTACTATGAATCTGGGGAATTCTGGAATTCTGTACTCTGAATCTGAAGAAAAACTGTTTTGCTTTAATTTTCTTTTTGGGAAAAATGTCTGTTTAAATAAATCTTTGTATAATGTAGAAGAGATACTTAATTAATCCAGGGAGAAATTGATCCAATTTGTGAAGATCTTGTGTTCTTCTATAATTATAGAAAAACATATGAGGCAGAGAGAAAGATGGATTGGATCTGGGCAGCCATAATTACTGAACACATTAAGGTTAGCATCAATGTGAAATGTTAAAGGTAATACAAGGACAACAATAATAGGGCAAATAAGTATCAGGCAAAAGCATCTCTCATGAATCCATTGAGTCATTTTTACTTGCAAAATGTCATTGGGATGTAATTTGAAAGGAATATGTTGAAAAAACCCGTCGCGGTAAGGAAGATGGGAAGTTATACATATATACATATATTATATATGCATATGCAATATTTGTATGCACCTACATATACTGTTACATATCAGTAGATAATATTGTCTACTAGAGATTATATATTATATAATATATATGTACTTAAAACTTTTCTGGCTGTTTTACCACACTGTTATTCATACACTTTAATGAGTTTCTTAGGAAAGTCTATGCCTGTATGTTACTTTTCATAGCTCTACTAGTTTATCTTTTTCTTCCTTTTCTGTATTGTTTCCTTTTAAGGCAAAAAAGCACATTTCATCCTGTGGGGCGTTGAAATTTTCAGAAATATTTGTACTGGCCATGTGGATAACCTATTGTCTGACTGAAGTAGGAAATCTAGTGTGACTGAAGAATTATTTTGCAATGTGCTCGCCACATCCTAATCGATAGTGCCCATGTCTTCATTCCATAGTCAATGAAAGGAATGTAACACTAGGCTGAAGGTGGTAGTTTCAAATCAGCTAATGCATTACAGATTCATAGCCTGCCTTTTTCTCACAAAAAAGGAATGAGAGCTAATAACAGTATTGCTTACAATATTGTCAGCCTGCCATATCGCTCAATTTAGTAAGTAAATAAACTACGAAAAATATTGTCCTAATATTTCTGTAGATGTGTTGTGCAAGATATGATTTGATGAAGTGGTATTTTATCTAAAGAATGTGGAGTTTTCACTCTATTCCCTATCCAAATAGTATTTCCAAAAAGATTTCTTAAGTCATGATCACAGCTATTCTCACTGATTTTTTTACTATGTTAACACACTGAAAACATTCAAAATGGAAATTGTGCTTCTACTTACACTTTGGCTGCTCTTTTTTTCCTCTTGAGTAATTACATTTGGAAATAATGCTATCCAAACAGAAGAACTCCTTTAATAATAGAATTTTTTATATAAATTTTCAGGTAACCTGTGTAAGTATATCACACAGAAGGTTAAATGAAATCAGATGAGGAAGAAAACTGTGTGGGATCTAGAGCAAGAGGACTTGAAAGAAAAGGAGGTCCTGGGGTTAAATCTCCTTTTCATAACTCTCACATGCATATAAACTGTTCTGCTCTTAAATCATGGTGTTTGTTTGGATTTTTTAATCTCTAATGAATTAAACACATGAAAAAACATATTAACTCCCAAAAAATTCATGTGGGTTTATTACAGTCTGACTATGCAGGTACCTGAGCATTAGAGTCAGCAATGAGTTTGACTTTGATGTAGAATCCTCCTTAAAGATTAAATTTGCCATGAGATTTTAAAAACATACGTAATGTGGTGGAGGGAATATAACTTTGATAATCACAAATTCTGTAGACCTGTGCTTCAGTATATGGGATCTTTGATGACAACAATATTTTAAAAGGAGAATATTTGTAAAGGCTTTAATAATAATACATACACTTTTCTGTGTATTAGAAGGTATATGTCAGAAATCAAACCTAAAAGACTGAGAATATGAGGAAGAGTTTTCAAAGAGACCTGAAAGATACATCCTGAAAATATGTTGGTTAATAATTTGCTGCAGTTAACCTGTTAATAATTAATGCTGCTAATAGTAGGTATTTAACAGTATGCAAAATGTTAAACTCCTCAGAGTATCTTACTAATCCCTCTGTTTATTTGACCTTACTGGAGATTCAGCTTTTGTTTTGCATTTTTTGAGAACAGCACTTCTGGTTGTGTACCAGACCATTTTTCTAGTAGGTCTGTAAGATCTCAAGTTATTATTAGAATAAACTCCAGGCTTTTTTTGAATAACCAGAAGAAAACACTGAAGATGTGACCTTTTTTTTTTTCTTTCTTTTTGCATTTTTATACAATTATAATAAAAATTGTTAACTTTTAAGGTCAAAAATATATTGCAAATTAGTATGAAATACTGCCCTCCATGAAAATTTTGGTGGAATATTTTTCAGTAGACTTATCCTTGAAATGCTGGCTAGTGAACTGAATGAAGTCCAAATTGTCTATCTATTCTGACCAGAATTGAATTCCATGTAAATATTGTGTATGTAACTTGCATGGAACATTTTAAAAGTTGTACAAAAAATGAAGTTATCACTTTTCCTTAAATGAATTTTCAGAGACAGAACTTTTCTACTCACAATGCAACTAAGGATCAAATAATTATAGAAATCTCTGTGGTGTCAATAACCACTGGTCTTTCTTGCTTGGTGGTAGTGATGCATGTTTCTATCTCAGAGAGCAGATACTATCCATGTATTCTAAAGGCAGGTTTTAAAATACTCTGTTTTGAACCCAAGGCATCAACATTCTTACTGGACCACTGCCATCATACAAGAACTGGCAGATAAATCTAGGGAAGAATCATTTAGGAAAATCAGTAAATAAAAAGAAATAATCTCAATTGTAGCAAATATTCCCATTTAAAAAGATATTTGTATATAAATTGTTTAATAATTACTCTCATGCTTCAGAAAAATTTTTATTATAATGGGAGTTAATTATATCAAGGGTCATAGTAAAATAATTTATGCTATTCCTAAGAGTCAAATTTGAGTGATTCAACAGTATACTGGATAACAAATATTCTTAGGTAAGGTATTGTTAGAAAAGCAAATTTATGGAGCTTTATTGTGTATTGTTCAAATGAACTTTTGAAGATTCAGTTAATTCTGGGCCATGTTGACACAGCAGTCTCTTTGGAACAGGGAAAACCTGCCAGGGTGGATAAGCAGCAGGTTGAGAAAAGCTGCATTGCTGGAAGCAGTGTGGCCTCCAATCTTGTAATGACCTGGTAACTGACCTTGTGAGTAATCTTGTAAATGACCTTGTAAGTTAAACCTTCTTAGGAAATTTGCTAATTCCCTTAGCAGTAAGGTAGCCAAGAACATAGGAGGAGAATGAGGGCCAAAAATCTTCCAGTTTACTGGAAAGTACTTTCAAAAAGTAAACAAATTCTGTCAAAGCGGAATTTGAGTCTTCAGGGGCGTTGTATGTTTGTTAGAAATACCATGTGTGAATATTGTTTGCCTTCACTGAGAGACAACCTTTAGTTATAAATCTGAATTCTCATGGTGCTTTGACTGAAGTGTAACTTGAAGGCACACGTGCTTCTCAGTGCACACAGGTTCTCTCACAGGGTCTTGTGAAGGCTCACAGGTTCTCACTGCTGTGCCGTAAAACATTCATGACTGAAATATTTTACATTGTATCTTGGTGATGTCCTGCCCACCCTCTGCCTGCTGATGAAAATATTTACTGTCTTTGTAAAAGGTTCATTACTTTGGGTTACATTCTACCTTCTTCTTCTAAAGCCTGTTATCTGGAAAAACCCAAAAGCAGTAAGTTGAAGTTACACTGAATTGAGCTATTTGCGAGGTTTACCTAGTAATCAGTGTTAAGTATGCTATGAATATATATATATATTAAAAAATACAGTGATTCATTGTGACACAAATCTGGAAAAAAAATTTAAAAATAGAAGAAGAAGAAAAAAAAGCATCAATTGTGTAACTAGTAAGGATTAAGAAATATTTGGGTAATATTTCCATTTCAGAAATTAGGGTTAAATGGATTAAAAAAATCCTGTCTGTGAATGTAGGTAACAAACTGATGCATCACTTCTCTTGTTCTGTTTATGATGTGTTGATTTAATAGTCACAAGAAATGATGGCCCAGTTTCTTCTAAAATAAACCCACAGTATCCTGCAATACTATCTAAGTACTGAGTCAAAGGTTTACCAATATTTGATTAGCCTTCTCTTCAAATCGATGTTATTATATTTATTTACAAGTATTTAAATGTGAAACTTTGGGTAATGCAAGCCTGAAAATTAGTGGCTGATGTGCAAATATAGGAGATATTTAGATAATTATCACTAAGAGAAAGATAAACAAAGAAAGACTTTTACTGGTTTTTATATTTAAAAAATCTATCTATCTGTTTGTTTGTTTGTTTGTTTGCTTTTGGTCCAAAGAAAATTTTTATTAGTATTACCTCCCAACAGAATTACAAAAACACCAATGAAACAAATATAGCTAGAACATTAACATTAAGGATAATTTATTAAATCCCACTGCAAAACAACAAACAAACAAACAAACAAGCTGTTAAGTAGAGGATTTTGTATTATGAAAACTGATATTAAGAGTACACTAAAGCTTATTCTGATTACAGTTTTGAAAAGTGAGAAACATTGAAGGCTATTAGCTGTGTACAACTAAGTCAACAAACTTCCATCTTTGGTGAGTTGTTGTAGAAAGACAAATAATACAATCTGGTTTTGCTTCCTGATTTCCAGTTTTCTGTAATTCACAATTTTTTCTGATGTTCATCCATCACTGAGATCAGTCTTCATTAGCAAGCTATAAGCAGTAGCGAAACCACAGAAAGGAGGAAAGAAGCCATGGTACAGTACCAAAAATCAACGTTTAGTTCAATGGAACATCTGGAACATAATAAATTTTCTGAGGCTTACTTATTAGTGATACAATGTTCAGCTTAGAGCTGTTACAGAGATACTAATTTTAATTTTTCTGTCAATAATTGTTAAGCAAGACCAAAGTTAGATTTTAATGCTCCAACCTTTTAACTGCTGCACTTAGGCAAGATCTGCTATAGGTTATGGAGAAATAAACTTTGTTTTTTTCTTTTTTGTAGGAGATCAGATCATTTCTTGTTCTAACATCCTGAAACTGTAATGTCTGTTGAAAGGTCTCTGTGAATTGGAAAATCAGAAAATATCATAGAAAAGACAACTAAGAATTCAGGAAGTTTTATTTTCTATGTTCCAATTTTATTGCATTTATTTAGATTGTTTCCCTTTTAAAATTATTTTATTAGTAAGGTAACTATTTTTAAGAGGTGTGTGTAGCTTACTTGTCTTTGTGCTGCATCTCTTAAATCTGTGTAGGTGAGGAAAGAAAACTCCCTGACCTGCTCCCAGTAGTTCCAACTCCCCAAGTATTTTCAGGAAATATTTTTAGTAGACCAGCTGGCATGGGTTTTTTTGGGGTTTTGTGGCTTTTTTTTTTGTTGTTCTTGTTGTTGTTTGTTTTTTGTTTGTTTTTTTTGGATGGCCTGCCTTTTCTTCTCCTGTATGCTATGTATTAGTAGTAATTTGGGGGAGAAAATTACCTGGTGCTTATCAGCAAAACAAGTCTCTTTCTATGGCACTTTCTGATAAGTGACTGATAAGGCAGACCTGAGAGGAAGCTGTAGCTATACATAGCACACGGTGATATTTGTAGAAGAGAACCTGGCTCCTACTGCACTTTTACAGGAAACACTCAGATCATGGCAGGATTTGTTTTGATTCACCTCCCAACAGATGTAAAATCCCAAGTTTTGCAGATGAAGCTCTTTTCTTTTTTGAGAAATATTTATCTTCTGAGTCACTTTAGGCCATGTATTTCTACCCTCTTTCAGTAGAAATTCAGAAATTATAGAACATCAGTTTCATTCTTCAAAATATTTTGTTATATGAATTTGAAAAATGCCCACTTCCTTGGCTTTCTTTCTTATCATATCTCATCTTCTGGATGGAGCAACCATTTTTTTAAACTATTATTTAATACTTTTTTTTGTGAGAATCCTTTGTCTTAGTTGAGCAAATACATGATTTTGTTTCCAGATCTTGCTTTTCCCACAAATTCTGCATGTGGTATATTTAATTTAGTTCTGCTTCTGTCTTAAATGTCCTGGTCTGTTTTAATTTCCACGAGTATTTGTCAACATCTTTGAACTTTTATTTATTTTAATGTATTTGGGATTTGGATACTGAACAAACAAAGTATACCAAACATCAGAAGTCATCCATCTGGATTTCTACATTAGGCCCTGCAAACTGAGGGAATAGATGGAATAGGAAAATAAGATTTTTTTTTTCTTGCATTGCTTGTCTGGTGTGAAAATGTTAGTTGAATTGTGGTGATTCAGCTGATCAGTACATTCACTCACCATAAACTAGACCAATGCTTGCTTCTAGGGAATGCTTCAGTATTTCATCGTAAACAATCAGTGGAAAGGGGATTAGAAATCACATTTCACCATCAGCTGTCAATAAGGAGTCCATTCATGTAGCACATTATTACCAAATTGTGTTAAGACTGTTAAGATAAGTTCATTTCTAGGAAATTTTAAAGAAAAGCAGTATTACAAAACTACACAATTTCTCTGAATTTTATATTCTAAAGGAATCAGAAATTTATCTGATTTTTAGAAAGGTCATTGAAGAGTGTTTATTTTAGCAAATTATTAAATAGGCCTAAATTTTAAAAAAAGAGTAACTTGTTATATAGTTCTAATGAAAGCTACTTCCTGTTGGCCACAATTTGAGAAGGTGCATAAAAACCCTCACTAGCTAAGCATAAGCTGGGCCAAAGGCTGGCACTGTGGCTACATAACAAACAATACTTCAGATTTATAATGTTGTTCACTAAGAAAAAGTAGGAACTTCAGTATTTCCAGTAGGTCGAGACTAAATTCTTACAGCAGACTCTAGTGGGCTTGCACACAGTGACCTTCCAGAGATGAGCAGATTGACAACAGAGCTGAGGCTGCTTTGCATTACATGTTAATTAGCGGTTGATGGTCGTTTCTTATTTTTAGAAAACAAAAGATAAATTTTGCTTTTCCATGCTTTGAAATAAAACTGGGTTTTATATTTCTGGTCTTAAACACTGTATTTTATTAAATACAGCAACACAATTTCTTATTTTACAGTCCTGCCTTTTTTTTTTTCCTTTTATTTTCTATGTATTTTACCTTCTCCTTGCCTACTTCTCCTCTGTAAACACTGATGAACGGATGTGTTGGAAAAAGAAGTAATCACGTGAAATATAATGTATTAAATCAGAATTGTATCTGATTGTCTTGTTAAGAAAATCATATGCTGTAAATTAATAATACTTTTAAAAAAGGAATATATGTTTTTCTGAACAATATTCTGAATTAATTTAAAATGCCAGGATGGCTCATCACAGAGGCTCCAGTCTCCTGAACACAGAGTAGGTATATGACTTTTTCAGAAAGCTGCACTCTGACACACTTATTTATTGACACCAAAAAGTCATAGGTAGCTGTGTAGATGAGAGGAAGCACAAGACTTTAAATTACCTTTTCGCATTCAAGTGCTGTCTAAATGAATATTATGAGAACAGAATAAATGGAAATAAGATGGAAGAGATATGGGAAAAAATTATTTTCAGAATTTTCAATTATTATTACCGAAACAAAATTATTTGAAAATTCTTTTAAAATTCATACCCACTTTATTTACTATTGGTTAATTTTTTAAGGAGAGACATTAATTACTGTTTCTGACACTGCTAAATTCTTATGTCTTGCACTCAGAGGTCTTCATTAAGCTTTTTAACAAAATGCTGTCCTTTATAATAACTTTCTGCATGAAGACACATTACATTTCTTCTGTTTGTTTGTACGTTTTTCAGGAAAAGAAAAATTAAGACTTTGTTTTAAAAAACCAAGACTTAAGAATTATTGAACACAAAAAGCAATATGATTCTATGAAATGAAAAACTTGTAAACTTTAAGATTTATCACTGTTTGTCATATAAGTGTTACTGTGAAACATTTTACGGAGGGTTAGATGGATGAAGATACACAGCCATGGCTGAGTCAAAGGCAGAGTGCATTAACCCTGCTAATGAAAGGTTTATCTTTTCTCCTTCAGAATATTTGATTTTTAAATGACCTTTGCCCAAGAATTATGATTTGATCCTCTTCTTAGAAAACCTTAATTAAATTAAATTAAATATTTAATTAATTATTAATAAATTTATTATTATTTTAATTTTATTATTTATTGTTTTATTATTAAATTAATATTTAATTTTTAAAATGACAATTTAATACTTGTATTAACCTATAGTTATTTGTTGCACTGGCTTATAATTTGGTTACTGGGTGAGTCTTTAAATGAAATTAAGGCTCTGTTTCACTCAGAAACCCAAATAAATAACACAAAACTTAATATGACAGCCATGTTTTTAGAATAGTGTTAGTAGTAAATACTAGAATTAGTACTAGTGATTAGTAGGTCAGAGCAGGTAACTCTCCCCTTCTTCTCTGCTCTTATGAGTCCCCACCTGGAACAGTGTGTCCAGGTCTTGGGCCTGCATCATAAGGAGGACATGGACCTGCCTGAGCAAGTGCAGAGGAGGGCCATGGAGATGATCAGAGGGCTGGAGCACCTCTCCTAGGAAGACAGGCTGAGAGAGTTTGGGTTCTTCAGTCTGGAGAAGCCATGGATGCCCCTTCTCAGTGTTCGAGGCCGGGTTGAATGGGGCTGTCTTGGGTTATGTAACCAAAAAACCAAAAGTATATTCTATTTCATCTGTTGAAAGCAGTTGGGGAGATGTTTTTGTTTCTCTTTTGTAACTCCAGGGAGGAGGAGAGTGGATGCCTTCTGATAACAGGCCAGCTGTTAAAACTAGGTGGGGCATTGTTTCTTATCTCTTCTACCACTGCCCACCCTCTGGGGAGCATATCTTCTGTTAATGGGCCATTGAGGCTCACCAGTGGCATGACACATTATATCATCCCATTGTGATGTGCTCCACCCAGTGAGGGAGGAGCCAACCATTCTCTACCCAGATAAAAATGGGGACACAGGCAACCCAGACATCCTATTTTCCACTGGACTCCTAGAGGAAGACCTGACCCATCTTACCAGCACTGGACCCTTTTTCTGCATCTCTACTCCAACAGAACCACATCTGTTTCACCAGGAGGATTTATTTGGACTGCTTCCAACACTCTGACCAACAGGGTATCAGGTCATATCCCTGACTCTGTCAGGGTTTCTAGGTTTTTTGTTTATTTGTCTGTTTTTGTACTACTACATTTGTATTTTTAATATTCCTAGTAAAGAACTGTTGGTCCATTTCCCAAAACTTTGCCTAAAAGCCTTTAACTGCAAAGTTATAATGATTTGGAGGGAAGGGGGTTTACATTCTCCATTCCAAGGGAAACTCCAGTTTTCTCCGGCAGAGACCTGTCTTCTCAAACCAAGACAGGGCTTTGAGTAACCTGGTCTAATGGATGGTGTCCCTGCCCATGGCAGAGGGGTTGGAAACAGATTATATTTGAGGTCTTTTTCAATCCAAGCCACTCTAGGATTCTGTGAACCTCCGCATGTTAATGATGTTTGGGTTTTTTAATGGGAAGCTGGTATGGATAGCAGATGTGATATGTTTTGAACATGAGAAGCAATTTACAGGTGAGATATGTTTAAGCAATTAAATCTTCTAGTCTAAAGTGTATCAGACAGGTGTTGAGAAGTGATCAAAGTCTGCAGTTCACCTGAATGATACAAAATTTGGTGGCTAAACATTTTTGTCCAGTGTTTCTGTTTGAGTTTTAGAATCAACAGTTGTCTAAACTTCACTTCAAGAAAAGTAATTTTTCCCTCAATGTTCTGTGCTGAGAAAGAGCATACAACTACAAGAAGCACAGTTGCTATACTTGTAACCTATCAAGTCACACAGACCATTCTATGATTCACCCTTCTTTGATTATGTCAAATATAACACTAATTTTCTTTCACAAAGTTGTCTAGAAGCTATGTTAGCATGATCCCATTACTGTCAACAAGAAAGGACATCTTTTTAGAGAATGGAGAATAGGCTAATTGTAGAAATTGAAGCGTTTCTAATGGTTTCTCCTTTAAAGAACAAATTTCTACTTATGGGACAACTGAAAAGCAAGCATAGCTCTCATGCGTAAATTAATCCAAATAATTGAGTTGGTAGGACTTCTATTTTGAAAATACGTGCAGATATGTCATGGCTACATTACTTATGCAGAAGCAGTTACACAGGCAAATGTATATATGTGAATATATTTGTTAGGTGTAATAGCAGACCAACAGACAAATTAAAAATATCTGAATTAAAGGCAGGTTTCATTACTTTCAGAAGTTAATTAAAATCCTGGCAAGATTCTTTTCTTTGATGTTCTATATATTATTGTTCATTAAAAATAGATACTTTTGATAAACTTCCTAGAATTGTCTGGCATCTTTAAAGACACAGTCAGTACCTTGTTCTCTGTTCTAAAAGTTAACATTGCCTTTGTTCTTTAAACACAAAACATGTCCCTGTTGTCACTTCTAATTTCAATTTAAGCTGGTCAGAAAGTTAAAACAGTTTGAATTCTTAGACACGTAGGTCTTTCATGTCTAAATGTATCAAAGGGTCATCTTTACCTTATGTTTTGTGTGTATACCACCTATATGCAGGTCTGTTCATAAATCATCATCAGGTTACAAAGGGATGCTCTTAAAATTTAGGAAACACTGGAAATAAATTTGCTTTTGCATTATTATGTCAGCCCCCCATTTGTACCTTACAGTCTTAATTCTATCTTTAGCTTTTAAGATGTGCTTACAATTTTACAAATGCTTCTTTACCTTTTCCATAATCATTCACTCAGGCAAAAAAGATGAAACTGAAACAGAAGGTGCAATAGAACATAATTGACTGAGTTAGAATTTGTCTGGGATGTTTAATTCAGAAACTTATTTAATACATTAACCATATACTTAACTCTCTTTTAAAACATGTTCAATTTCTAAAGAGCTTAAGGCTAAGCAAGAATTAATTCAGCATATATATATAAGTATATATATATTATAATTCTCTTGAGTAAAAGCTTTTCTATTAGTGAAACATAATCTGGTTATAGAAAAAATACGTTTGTATATTTATACATGTGTATGTATGTTTGTGAACTGTGCAAATACATACAGAAACTTTTTTAAGGTCAAAGAAAAAGTAATTTATGTGAATCATGGCATACTAAGACAAACACCAACACTGATTTTATTGGAAGTTGTAAGAGATGTTCAACATAATATGGCTGGCCAACTGAATGAGGCGGTTTTATTTTTGACTGTCATAACACTGAGTGAATTCACAAAGTTTCAGTGAACTCAGTAGAAGACATTACTGATTTGAGTATGATAGATTTGACAAAACCAAGGAGTATATCAAGGCTTATGGAAGATAAAATTATGACTTGGATCTGACCAAGTACAAATACTTTCAAGGTCAGACCCTCTGTTTGTGAATTAACAGGGCATACCCTAGATGAGATCTGAAGTGACTAGACATTCAGGTATTGGATTGTGCCAAAATGTATTGGGTTTATGTGACAAGGTTTTGATGATGGGAGAGCTGCAAGGGTGGCATCTGTGAGAAGATGTCAGAAGCTGCTCCCACTTTGGACAGAGCCAGATGCAGCCAGCTGTCCCAAGCTGATCCAGTCAGTGATGCAGGGAACATCTTTCTGATTGTGTTTCAAAGAGGGGGTAGAAAACACTCTGCACAGCAGCAGATGAGAGTAAGAAGTGAAAATATTTGAGAGAAACAGCCCTGCAGACAGCAAGGTAACTGTGGATGAAGGAGGAGAAGGTGCTCCAGGCATCGGAGCAGAGATGCCCCTGCAGTCCATGCTGAATGCCATGGTGAGGCAGCGGTGCCCTGCAGCCCATGGAGGTCCACTGTGGAGTATATATCCACCCACCACAACCTTATAAAAACAATCTCTCCCAGAGAAGCTTAGTTTCTCCTGTTTTTGTTTTTCTTGGCATCTGGCACTGTAGACAAATTTAGAGAGGGGAGGATTTCTGCAAGACTTGGAACAAATTCCTAAAATAAAAAGTGAAGTTTTCAAACTACGTAAATCATAATGAGTGAATGAATACAACAGCTTGAGTTATTAATATATTTAGAGATTAAAACAATAGAAGCTGAAATATACAAATTCCTCCTAAAGGAGCATGTGAAATATGTGCATTGGTGAATAACACATTTAAAGAGATATATTGTAGTGCAAAGGAAAAGAGCTGTTGTTATTGGACTGGCCATGCACCAAGGTTCATGCTCTTGTCAGAACGATATCCTCTCTGTGGGTTCAGAGGTCCAGGACAATCAAGTAGTTTAAAATGTCTCCCAGAGAACAAAAAAACCCTTAATAAAGACAAAAGGGATCTGGAAGAAATTAAGACAAGACATGTGTACGCAGATCACAGCACAGCTGAGATCACGACCAACAGGTCTGCCTTTACTGGTGAGTAGAGTGCCCATGAGAGAGATTATTCTTGAAAATTTTTATTCGGTTTTGTTACTTAACCCGGTATCTTGCAAATACTGTTGACCAATGTTTCTGCACAGCCATGCAGTGAAGATAAAGACTGAGAAAATGAAAACTTACAAAGGCTCAAATTCCCTATTCATAGAGAAGTAGGAAATTTAGTTCTCCACGGGTACTTCCATGGAGAGATATAGTTCTCTTCTAAAGAATTAGGAGCAAATGTAGAGATTTAGGAATTTTGAGCACTAATGACAATTGAAAGTATAATTCATCCTAAGATATTTAGTATTGTGCTTTTCAACCTCCACCGAAAAAGCTTCTATTTGTGTTGCACAAGATGGCCTTTGAGAAAATGGAAAAGAATAGGCATGATTAATCTTCTTTATTTATTTTTATTAGGATTTGCTCATATTACTCCTACTTTAAGTGTGTATATATATATATATATATACACATATACAAAAAATTGGTTTGAACAGGTAACTAAGTGCCTATGAGAAAGTTTCATGTCTGTAACTAAGTCTGTAAGAATCCAGTTATAAACCAATGCTGCTGTTGTGTAAAACCGGGTAGAAAATAAATGCGTGTTACAGACACAATCTCTAAAAAACTTGCAAAAAATGTAATTAAACAAAGTACAAAGGTAATTTTTACAGCAACATGTTGTAAAATGGAGGTGGACATGCTGCAGCCTTGTGGGAATGGGTCCTACAGCCATGTGCTATGCAGTGAGATATATGATGATAGGCTTCCCATGGACATTGTGGCATGCTGGGGGCCTGAGAGGTTACCAGGTGGAGGCTGGACAACCTTTGTGATGGACTCAGCCAGCTGGAAGAGGCAGTGATTCTGAGATGCCACAGTTTTGTTCCACCCTTGCACAAGACCCACAGCCTTTGGAATCTTTCTTTTTCTAATCTTTCCAACACTTATGATGGCCGTAACAGAATATTTGACTATAGTCTCACCTTCACTCCACCAAATGTATAAATTGGAATTTGAACTCCTCAAGGGCAGAGGATGAGAATTTGATCACCTCACAGGCAAGTTGGTGGGCTTTCTCATCGCCCCTCCCCAAATCAAGGACACCTCTTACCTCTTTGGTGAGATTTGCCCCTCCAACCCTATCAGGTTATAGTCAGGAACCTTGGACACGGCACTCTGCATTTATATTTTGCAAGTCTAGTGAATATATCACCATCAGTCTAAAAGAATATATAACCTGTTGCTCCTGCTATTTGTGTATCTGTGCTCATGAAAGTTCCTGTTGAACTCAATCATACCTGAAGTGTTGCATTGGAAACCACACTATATGTGAATCTGTGATCATGAATGAGGACATATATAGTATAACCCACACAATTGGGTGCATCTGGGATCTTATTGACTGTGATTGGATTTATAATGTTGAATGACTTGTAATCTGATCTCTAAGAACAAACTGGAAGCAGAGACGATTTACTTCCATCATGCTCCTAGATAGGGATTGAGGTGAGACTGACCAGCCTACAGATCCGAGTCCCCCTTGTAGCCCGTTCTTTGTTTTTTTCCACTCTTCAGTAATCCCTCCCAGTTGCCATGACCTTTCAAAGTGAATGAAAAGTGGCCTCACAGTGACATCTGCCAGTTCTCACAGAATTTATGTGTGTGCCCCACCAGGCTCACTGGACTTGAGGATGTACTGTTTGTTTAAGCACCCCCTCAAACTGTTGTTCCTCCACCAAGGGTAAGTGGTCTTTGTTCCTAATTTTCTCACTTGTCTCAGGAAATTTGTATTACTGAAGGTTGGTCTAACTAGTAAAGGCCAAGCCAAAGAAAACATTGCATACCTCAGCCTATTCCATGTTCTTTGTCACCAGGTGTCCCACCCACATCAGCTGTGGGTCTGTTTTCCCTTGTCTTACTCTACTGCTTATCTGTCTGTAGAAGCCTTTCATGTTGCCCTTCATGCCCCTTACCAGATTCAGCTCCTGCTGGGCATTTTCTAACACCATCTCTGCACAACTGGACAGTGTTTTTATATTGTTTTTGTGTGATGTGATCCTGCTTCCATTTCTCGTGTATCTGCTTTTCAGGTTGGGGAGGCCTCCTGCCACCCTTGCCTGATTTCTTACTTGACAAGATCAATCTTTATTGGTCCTGTAGGAGGTGATCCCTGAAAATCACTAGCTCTTCTGGAACCCTCTTTACAGGACAGTTTTCCAGAAAAGCCTTCCAAACAGACCCCTGTGCAGGCCAGAAGGCAAAAGTGCACTGGAGTGGTTTGCTTGACGGCTTCAAGATAACAACTCTTTATTTGTTTTTAGAAAATCTGGCCTTTCCTGCACACCAGTTAATATACAGCACTAAGCATTCTTGGTTGGTGGTGAAGAGAGGTTGCAAGCTTTTATAGTCTCTCTGCATGCCATATTCTGTTTTCTTGTCCCATCTTTCAGTGGTGTATTCATCCCTAAAACCAGAAATATTTAGGGAACTTTATCCTTTATATATACACCAAACTGTGAGTAAAAAATGCAGATATACATAAACAGGTTTGAATTCACTAAATTTTTCATTTATTTAAATTATTTTCCTTCTATTAGATAAGCAGGAGATAATGTGTTTCAGTTTTTGGTTTTTTCAGCCATGCTATATTCACAGGGGTTTATTTGTTGGGAGATGTGGGCATGATTTAGGCAGTTTACAAAGAAATATGGATTTAAATATGTAACTGTTAATTCTTATAACCCAGTGTCATAGGCTGGCAGAAGGAAAATATTCAGAATAATAAAATGCATACTGAAAAAGAATGCGGTCAGACACAGATCCATATTTAGCATGGTTGCTATGGAAGACAACAGATTAACATGCTATTAGCCACTGACATAACACTCAAGAACTGGAAATTAAAGAAAAAAGAAAAGAAACGGACAGATAAGACTTCAAAATTACTTATATAATATTGTGTTTGAGGAGAAAAATGCAGGTGCTAGAGATGGCAGGAGTCAATGATTACCAGACAATGAAACATTAAGGGTGCTGTTATACACCCACCCTAGTTAGACTCATAATGGAAAGGACTTACTGCCATGTTTCCTATATTCAATTGGTGAGGAAAAAGAACATTTATTCTGCTCTTCTTCCTGGAAAGAAAAATCAATTTAATATATGTAAATAGCAGGACATGGTACTGTATAAGAAATTACTTCTTCCACCTCTCAGCAATACTTAGAACAAGAAGTTTTTCAAGTCCAGAGGGCAGAATAAGGTATGTCAGAGGCTAACTGGGTGATTTCAGAAGGCCTTGAAACTCTGTATTGCATAAGAGCTGTTGCTGGTGCTATGCTGTTCTGGCAAGTGAAGATGTGTTGTTACAAACAATCTTTATAGCAACCTCACTTTGAAGACAGGATGTCTGGGACAGACAGTATTGCAGACATTGGGGTTTTATTAAAACCCCAATGCTCTCAAGAGATAAATTAAACAGAACAGTGACATATTTAATTAAGCCTCTTCCCCTATGCTAAATCTTTGGGTTTGGTTACAGGTGTGCTACTGTGGGCCAGCCCTGACATTCAAACAGCAATTTCTGGTACAAGTACTGGGAGATTTTCTCAGCAAAATGTTTTTGTCAATAAATTTGCACTTCTGTATCATCCATGATAAAACTGAACTCCTGATAGAGAAAATAAAGACATATGTTGTATTATTCACTAGGACAAAGTGAATTTTTGCCTGAAAATTGTTTATTTTTAAGTAGATGATCCATAATGTAAAGAAAATATCATAAGAATGTGGTAACTGCATAATCTGAGCATATGTTATTGGTCTCTTGGTTGTATTGGTTGGTTTTTTTCACAAATTGCTTTTACTTGCAAAATTTAGATAATATGTATTTCAGTTGATTACTTGGAGAGAAGAGGTCAGCTTTTATACTGTTAGATCTTGTATGACATTCTTTTCTCTTTTGCCTTAAATTATGGATGTATATAATGCACAAGCTAGAAATACTGAAGCTCCTTGGACATCTTGGACACATTGGGAATGTTATGTAACAGTGCCACCCCCATCCCCCCAAACTGCTACATGGTCACTTGAATTTGTCACCCATTAATTTGTAGGAAAAAAAATTATAGAAAAAAAGAAGACCGCAATTTGGTAATTTTTTGAAGTACACTAAAGAGGAATGACTTTATAAATGTTCATTCAAACTGATTTTGGTATGATGCTGTTCCTCTTATCTCTTCACTTACAGAGAAGCAGGAAGAGCCTCTTGTTGCATTCATGTCATGAAACAATGAATAGAGGAAATGGTCAATAACAGACGTTTATTTTAGTTCAGAAAAGTCAGCCATAACAGCAAGATATGCATGCGCATGACACTTCAGAACATATTTCTTACTTCATAAGAGTTTTCTTGCAGTGTATACCCTCAGGGATCATCTGTTAGAGTGATCACTCACTTTGGCTTACTTTTTGGTCAGAACTAGCTATTTTCAATTCCCATAATAACATCTTCTGTCCACATAAGCTTTTCTCCTGCTTTGTAAGAGATCTTAGGGATAAATTTTACACTGTGAACCTGGAATAATCAGTATGACTAAGTAGCTACTTTAAAACAATGAATGCTGAAATTTAGTTAACAAGATTTGCAATAAACATCTCTAAGTAGTTAAAAAAAAAATTCCAAATACTGGACACATATTAGTCAAGACATCTGAAACGTTTCATTGCTTCTGTCTTATATTTATGGGTTTGGTATTCCCTTTCAATTTATTTGGATTTCTTAGAAATATTTGTAAATTTTGTTAGGTAAACAAACATTCTTCTTGACAGATAATGTAAGGATAAATGTTGTACTGATAACACAGTTTTCAGTCAGTCTAGATTGCCTGAGTGGTATCTGTGTGATCACTAGTCAAAAATGGTATCTCAGAATGGTTTCAAAGCACTTTAATAGTGTAAGGTTTAGGTAACATTAGCAGTTATGAGCTTTTCCGTACTAATCCTAGTTTACAAAAGGAGTTTATTGCCTTCCCAAGTTATTTTGCAATCAAACTAACAAATCTGAAAGTTATAAATGTTTATTTCTGGCAGGAAAACATGTCTGTGCTAAATAAGTGCTACAGGTCACTTATTTAGCTTCAATTTTGGAGACTAGATAGATCTTCAGCTAGAAATTGTAGTACTTTTCAATAAATCAGGGTAGCCTCAGGGTAGAAAATTTTGATAATTTCATTTGCAAGATTCCTCTCAAAGTGCAAAAGGGAAAAGTCAACAAACTAAGAATATATATGTAAAATAGAGATGTATCTAATACATATATAGTATACAAAAATTTTAGTACACAAATATTTTTATATATATATATGCTCAAAAAAATATGCTTATGTGCAATGCCCATAATGCATTGCCTGTGTTGATGATGTATTTACATACAGATAATTATAAATATTATATACATTATGTATTTATATATATCACATACACATATGTATATAATGCCTAATGGTTTGTTTGAAAATAAATACATGCAAGGCATGAACTGCAATCTTGCTTTAATTAAACTTGTTAATTTCTCCTTTTGGCTAAAAATGAAGGTGTGAAGTTGAAAGGCTGATGTGCTACAAGGCTTTACAGCAGGTGGGGACGGGTGCATTGGAAGCTAAGGATTAGTGTCTTTGGAGCCAGTAACAGATTTTAGGGAAGAGAAACTGAGGGTCAGAACTGGCAGTGCATCTTTTTTACACTACATATGATACCTTCTATTTGTTATTTGAGAAACAGTATTTGCCTTTGATTATGAGACACGTTAGATTCACATTCACACCAAGCTACCATACTTCAAGTGAACATAAAAAAAGCCCTGATTGCAGCACTTACATATGGTAACTGAACATTAATGTTTTATGACATGTTTGGTTTTAGATTGTCACACTTTATTCCACTGAATTTTTACATTTTTCCAGTCTATGTGATTAAGCAGGTCAGCTACTGACAGGAGATAGAAATTTTAGATATAATACTTGTAGGCTTACATATTTGTTAAAGAACTACAAATTTGCACATAGTAGATGTAAATGTTCACAGTTGGACTTGAATGCATGTATGATACTTTGGAAATGGAAAAGTTCAGTGAGCTTATACAATGAGAAAGCACCGGAAAACAACAATGTTTTCCTTCTCTCTGCCCTTTGCTGCATGCTTCCACTTCCCATCTTGTGTTGGCTCAAGTTGCTGTGCAGCCACGTGGTGCTCCCTTCCCTGGGTATTGGTGACAAAGATTTTCTGGTCTGGAAGTTTTCTGAGTGAATAGAGAAGAGAGAGGATTATTATTAAAGGATGAACTTGGAAACTGCATGTACATTGCAACGCTCCAAATCTTACTGTCAGTAGGAAACTCATTACATATATATATGGAGCTATGATTTTTTGGTAGGTCTAATCTGATAGTCCAATTAAAATAAAATAAAGAGTTATAATAGTAACACACTGCTACCAATCACAGTCCAAACTGATCTGGGAAAGTCTTTTTAACCCCAGCTACTTACACACATGCACACACAAAATTGTAGTCTCTACTTACTTTCTCTGGTGTTGTTTTCACTCTCCAGGCTCCTTCAAGGTGGTTAAGGTTGTGGGACACTCTTTCTCAGGCAGAGGAGATAGGAAAGGGTGCTAGCAAGTTGTCTATGTCCCCACTTAGAAACCAGCAGGAGTTTGATGCTTCTGGGGAAAGTAGAAAGGGTACCTTCCTCCTTCTTTTGTGGTCCACTTGTATTTATGTTTATCCATTTTCTCAATGACTTTGTGAGTATTTCCTTAACTTGTTCTCAGTAATTTTCGTAATTCCACTTGCTTGTTTTTCTGTAGTCTTTATAAGTCTAAACTGGTTTACAAGATTTTATGTCTGTAGAGACCAAAGACTGACAGTTGTGATTTCTGTCTAGTTCAGTGTTCAGGTACTTGGTGCCATTCTGTGTTTATACTCTTGTATGCCATATTTTATATTCTAGACAATTCAATCTACAAATAATAATTACTTTTTGTCACTATAAACTAAAGCTAACATATCAAACCTAACTTCTAGGTGACTGACATTGTAGTTAAAATGAGTTAAATCAGTTTATGCCATAGGCTTGCCCAGGCAGGTTTGGAGCTCCTACACTGCCAGGTTAAAACCAAGCCAAAGTGGGCTTTTAATCATAATGGCAAAATGCCATATGTACTGCACTAAAACAGCTCTACCTCACTCACAGCTTCTCCACCCAAGCCTGTCCAAATCAGGAAATCCTGATGATTCTGAGCTCTGTATAGTGCAGCTTGTTGTCTGCCCCCCATCCATGAGAAAACATTGTTCTTGACCTCATGGGAACTGGAAGATAAGGCTGTGGGACTTGTCTCTCAAACCACCAGTGACATTTGGCTGTGCCAGTACTCTGAGAGCATAAACAGAGGCCATGTCAGGACTCTGATGAAAATGGCAGGGCTGAAGAATCCAAGTATCATACTTACAAGTCATTTTCTGTCTGAAACCTCTTGAGCTTTATCTCTGCCAGTGCAATTCTACCTCTCAGGTGCTTTAGCAATTAGAGATGTCTGTGTCCTCCCACAATTGTAGGCATTATGAATCCTTTTAACCAGGTATTGGAGTCTGAATTCTTCATTCATAGGGATAAATAGGGTTGTTAATTCTGCTGTGGATATAGGAAAAAAAAACCTACTTTCTACTGGTTTTTAATGTTTTTTCTTTCACACGTTTCTTATTTTTCTTTGTAAAATGTTAGCCATCTAAGAGTGGGGCATGGCCCAGTGGTGTTTTCTTGCTTCTTTCTCTCTTCTTTGTAGACACTCATCAGCACAGCGTCATCCAACCATACCTTATGTCCACAGCAGTCCCATTCCTATGATTCTACATTTCCCTTGTTTGAAAGAACATGTGACAGGGATTTCTGTTCAAGTTAGGAATTATCAACTTACAGCATACTCGTAATAGACAGCAAAAATTTGAACACTTCTGTTTCTCCTGTGGTATTTACCCAACATAGAAAGAATTATCTCTTCAAATATGTTTTAAAGTGGTAAAACATACAGCTTTTAGTCAGCTCTGTTAGAGACAGCAACCCATGTAAAAATCTAGAGATTTCAAGGGATTGACATACAGCTTCTGCAAATCAAAAATAAACCCATTTTCACTGACTATTCAATATTACAACTGTTTGCATTTCAGTTTAGGAAAATTAGGAAGAAAAATAGAGAAAATCCTATTGAGTTTTAACAACATGCTAAGTTCACATAAAACTCAGAACTTGCCGTTGCTCAGAATTTGGAATGGCCTCCGTATTTAATCTTGAGTAGTTAATTATACATTTTATAAGGAGAGAAAATGACCAATAGAGGAAGAAACACTTTGGTGATGAGTGGGAAGTGATTATTTACAATGCAGTAATTTGATACATCTTGTTCAGGTTGTAGGTGAAAGAGATTTTAATATGAGAAAGGTAAGATAATATTTATCAGCAGTTACTCATATGACTGTTCCTCTCTTTACTGAAAAACTGAAAGGAAAGTGCAAGCTATAATGAATCTTCTTTATACTTCCTTTCTTGGTGGATCTGCGAAAAAGCCCTGTGAAAATCAGTATAATGCATGACTTGTAGATGTGACCCATGACATTTAAGGCAGTAATTTAATCTTGAGAAGCATGTCAAGAAATAAAACTCAAAGAAAGTTTTGGCTTTTCTGTCTGTAATCCCATCAGTGTTCAGAATTTCTCAGAGAAATTCAGATAGTCAGAGTGCAGAAAAGGATTCTATCATTTCTATCAGGATGGCATCCCAGGGACGTCCAGGAACAGAGCGCCATTGTGCTAAGCAGTATAGAAATGCAGTAGCTGACATCATGTGCCCTGACAAGGATGCCAGGAATTCCTGATGAGGCCTAAGTGTTGCTCAAAGTTGTAGGATGTGTCCTCCTGAAAAAGGGAGGCAGTAGGCAGAACTACCAGCTCAAGGCCCAGAAGTGATAGTGTGTCTATGGACAGCAGGATTACCCTGGGAAAAATCTGAACCTTGATCTATATCTCATTAAATATTTCAACCCATTGTTGGAGCAGGGTTCAGGGCCAAAAATGGTACCGAGTTGTATGGTTTTGAGAACAGAACATGAAGTATACAACTTTGATTCATGAAATAGCATGAAGTCTTTTAAGAAGATGTAGGGAAAACTACTAACAACACTATGAAAAGGTTTTCACATCAAAGAGTGTGAGAACAAAGTCAGTCCATGACAAAAGACTTACCTGAGCTAAGGAGACAATGCCATTTTCTCAAGAGCCTTTCTATGATGTCCAGTTCTTATGAATCACAAAACCATATTCTTGTCAAGTTTTGCCCTTTGTGCTCCTCATTTCTAAGATACAGTTAAGAGCCGTTTCAGCTGTGTTAGAGTAAGAAACATCTGCTCTACCAGTGTGCCAGCATTACCAGGGTTGGCTCTCCAACTGAATTTTTATTAGGAATTACTTCAGCAAACATACTGTGCTTGTCAGCATTATATAAAAAGGGAATAATCTCAGGTCTTTCTGTAATAGTTCAATCCTTTGGTTTGTAAAAATTTTAAAAAATATCCTAAGTCAATATTCTTGCAAAAGTAACCATATGCTTTTTACAAACATTTTTAATAATGGGTAGCAAATAGAAAAAGATGTGCTGCCTGTTATTTTATGAGAAGCATATTTGATCTTTCATCTCTCTTTTTAAATCTAGCTAAAATTGATTAATCAATTGTTTTCTGCTACAATTTTTCTAAACTGATTTAATGATTTTTTTTTCCTAATATAGTCTATTTTTTCCCAGTGCAATTGCTTCGGCAGATATAATTTCAGTTATATGATGGAGATGGCATATTTTTCTCTTGCTAATACTTTCCCAATAGCTTTTGAACTTACTGTGTAATTGCAACCAAATTTATCAGAGCAGTAGAGCTATCAAAATTACACCAGGCTCTATAAGCTTTTTTATAAAAAAAAATGAAGCTGGGCAGAGGAGAGATTTATTTTTCTTTCATTTTTAGGAAAGGTTTCTGAAGGAGAGCCAAGGAGGGGTTTTACTGTGCTCTGATGTGCTCTGGCACAGAAGGAAATAAGAAATCAGTGCAGCACACCACCATTCTTACAGTAACAGTCTAACGAGATGTGTGTGGCCAGTGGTCGCATCCCATAATCCAAAGCTAAGAGGAACACGCAGTGGAGGAGCTGGGGCTCCTGCAGAATGGCTCATGAGCAGAGCTGGTTACTTCTAGTATTGAGGGCAATGCTGACAAATGTGTCATAAATCATACAGGAATAAGGCTTTGCAGGTCAGTAACCCACTGGAGCAGGGTTCCGTTTGCAAATCCTTGTTTCCTACTGCAGCCCCTCATTTCTGTATTTACCAGTGTACAATATTTACTGTGATTGCTACTACTACTGCTGCAAAAATAAGTGAGCAAATAAATAAAACCCATAGACTTTCCACGGGATGCAGCATGAGCAATCTATCAATGCCTTATTTCTGAGCGGTAGTGCCAGTTAACTGCAATATCATCTAGAGCTCTGCTGTTGCTCTAACAAGTGGATCCCAGTTGATAAATTGCTGCATTCTCTATGCTGCTTGACAATAAAAGTGCAGGGTCAATCCATACTGGAACTAACAGTGAGTTATCATCTATAGCTGTCAAATCCTTATGCTTAAAGTAGAAATCTTACATATCAATGATGTCCACTTTACTTTTTAAATTTAAGTCAAAATCAGTACCTTGTAAATAACAACAAGAGAAAAAAAATCTAGTCATTTTTGTGTCCAGGATAAGAATTGGCCCTTAACTTTTATATTTTAATTGGCTTTGTTTTTTGCTGCATAGAACTGAGCCAAAAAATATTATATTCTCAGTTGTTTTTAGCCAAGGAGTTTTATGCAGAGATTGATTTAAATTATTTATTTATTTTTACTAGCAAGCAATTTTGAATATTTTTTTATCTTCAAATGTCTCATATTGTGTTTCCTAGCTTACATATCTTTCTCTCTAGTTAACTTCAATTTTTATTTCTGGTGTGGAATTTCTTTCAATAAATACAGAGATACACTGCTTGGTTCTGTGATTTTTTGGATGCATTATTTTCATTAGAGGTTATATACATTGATAGTAATTTTGGGATTTTTGTGCAGTAAAAACATTTTTTTATCTGTACTGTAAAAAATATTTGCTGCAAATTAAAAGATGCTGTTTTTTCAGATGATCGTTGTTGTTTCCATGTATCTTTAAAACTTACTCATCCTATGAAAGACCAGACTGTTATAACCAAGCAAACACATTTTTATTTATTTAAATAAAATAAAAATACCATTGAAGTCTCTGGGAAAAACAAAAAACAAAACCAAAACCAAAAAAACCCCACTAGAGCAGTGTCAGAAGTCAGTACTGCTCTTATTTGGTTTTCAAGATCAGGTAGGAAAAATCCTATTCTTTAATATAAAGGCATTGCTTGTAAACATTGATAACAATATTTTCAAAATTAATTAATTTGCAGAGTCCATTTTGTAAAAAAAATTCTGCTAACCTCAGCCACAATAAGACTGCACAAAGTAAACAGAAATTGTGTCCTAGATTTTGATTTTTCTTACAATGACTGTGGTTTGTGCATTTTCAGTTGCTACTTTATATGGGGCTTTCCTTAGGATATTATAGGGTTTGCATTATTAGTTCCATCCAGTATTTCTCAACAGTAGCGTTTTGCAAACAGGCGTATATATATCACAGGCACTTCTCTTTCTAATTAAAGCATCTTCTAGTTCTCCAAACTCAAAGATAGCATTTAGATTTAATTTCTATTATATAATGATCTGTTGTATCCACCTCGAGGCTAATGAAGAAGGGATGGCTTTCATAAATATTGCATTTGAGACAGAACAATTTAACCACATGGAGTCTCCTTCCATGACATTTGCATAAAATGATGGCATTAAGCTCCCAGTGGTGCTCTTCCCATCATACACAAGATCAAAGAGCTATTATGCTCTGAGTCTGTCTGCTGCTGTTAAATGCTTTCAAGGACTGCTTTCAGTCTCTCAGTTTTTCAAGAGTATTTGCCATAGGCGAGTATCGGCATTTCCACTGTACTCAAGCAGTAATTTTCCCAAAACAGTGTAGTGTTCAGGAGACTGCCATGTTCAATTTCTCAGGATTCCGCTGTGGAGTCATGTAACACACAGCATACCACGGTGGTGAAACCTGGGCTCTTCTTCTCAGGAACCAGAGCTCTCTCGGGAGCTGCCTTCTGCCGAGTGGCTGCTAGCACCTCCTCAACATGCTTCACGTGGAAATAATGACTTAGGCAGCCACGACAGGGAGCAAACAGGATACGAGGACGTGCATGTGTGCATGTGGATGTAAGGGGGAGGGACAAAGATGAGGAAGAGGCACATGGATGATTTTTTAATTTTTTAAATTTTAATGGTTTTTGTTCTTTTTGTTATGGTACCAGAAACTTAGCTCTCAGCGCAAGGGTAGTTGTACATTGAAACCTTGTAACTAGCATTTATATTGTAATAAACTGCTTTTTTATTATTCTCCAATTCCTGTAAAGACAATTTCTCATCTTACAGGCACCAGATATTGAGTTCAGAATTTTCATAACTCATTACACGACATTGGACTGCTTAAATCCACAAATTATAATCTCCTATAAAATCAGTCACTTTGCAAATAGCTGATTAGATGAAAGACTTACAGATGAATTACCAAAGAAGCAATTCACTGATGAATGATGAAAGTAGTAAATAGAAGAAAGTACCTTAAGTGATACAAAACCTTGCTTGGTATTTTAGGATGTATTTAATAGTACAGCCTTTAGTGTAATTACCAATAATTCTCAGAGGGCTTGTCATGGACCATTCTTGAAGCAGATGCCTATTATACAAAAAAAAGCTTTGTCTAGGCAGATCTGCAAATGATGCACGATAGCATTATATAAGTTAATACTGCTTGTTCAGTCCTACACTTGCATTTTAAGTTTATTTTTTTACCCAGTTCTTGGGCAAACAAACTTATGCTTCTTACAGACTTGCAACAGAAACATTTTAGAACATAAAAATCACCTGCTAAAAGTTTTAGTCAAACATAGTGGCAGTGGCTGAGAACATATGCTCATATGCATGGCAAGCTCTAGAGGATGCCTCCATACTAGAGTGTTTCTTCCCACTCTCCTCCTTGTGCTTATGCCATGGAAGTATTTTCTTAAATGTGACTTCAAGACTACAGCAGGTGTACCAGCCCCTTGCAGTACTGAGAGTCAAAACCAGCCTGCTAGGGGAAGACTGGATGTCAAGCCTTGACATTGGCGAGATCCATCAAAAATGTCATGAGCTCCTTTTTTAAATCAGAACAGATTGAGAAAAGTCCTCACAAAACCTCTGTGTCAAACAAAACAAAACAAAACAAAACAAAACAGAAAACCAAACCCAAACCGAACACAAACACTGAAACCAGTGTTTGAAACTTCCTAAATTACTGCTGGCGTAGAACCTGGAACACACTGGTGTCCCTAACTTTGATGGCACTGACAGAAGGGCTGCCCAAGGGTCCCTCCTTGGAGAATGCTTCCTTGAGGAACTGCTCTGAGCACCAGCACTGGAGCTGGGGGGTTAACAGCCTGTCAGCACAGGCATAGTGCATAGTGCATATCTAAGTTCACACTGGCAAAGAAAATATGCCTGGGCCACCAGGCCAGCTGCTCCCTCTGGGATGAAGGTGGAAACAGCAGGGGTTCACATGGAGCATGCAAGGAGCATATCTGACACATGAATGGCAGCCAGGATTGACCAGTCCAGAGCAGGAGTACAGTGAGGAAATAGGTCTGAAGTCAAGCCTGGAATTCAATCTGTGAGTCAGGATCACGTCCAGAAAGCATCTGGTGGGCACACAGTGATGAGGCTAGGCTCAGTAAAACCAGGGAGTCAGCCTGCAAGTTGGTGCTGGGTCCCACCAGCCATGACTTGGCTAATCCGCCCACCAGCACTCCTCCAGCTCAGGCCCAGGTCTCTTCTGGGCCCATGGCTGTGAGTACTGTCCCAGGTGAGGCAGCTTCAGCATTCTGGATTGTATGAGCACAACAGAGGCCAGAAAGAGAAAGCACCAGAAAGAGAAAAACAGCTTGCTGGGGATAGTGAGGAGAGGAACCATGGGACAGGCATCAGTTTTCCTAAAACTTCATAAATTCAGGCTATCTAAAAGCTAGTTTGTTTTCTAACCAGTCATGCCATCACATGTTGTTTTATTTTCTTCTTGCTGCAGACCAACAAATTCCTTATGCCTTGGTACCAGCTGAACTCATGGCAAGTTTATAGATATGTGCAGGTCGAGGGTATCAGGTAGTTCTAGTTCCCCCCTTGGTGTCTGGCAGGATGAGAGTCAAGTGCTATTAGGAGGAGCCCCTCACACTGCACAGAGAGTGCACCATGAGGCACAGCAGCTCGCAGTGCAGGCATTCCTCACAAACCTGCAGGCTGAGAACACTCTTTTTGCAAAAAAACAGCCTCCACAGAACACTCATTGCCTTGTCGGTGTGTAGAACTCTGTAAGACAACAGAATAGTTTAAAATATCATCTGTCCTTCACAGTTTGGGTGACCAGGCACAAATGGATCAGCCTGCCTGGCCACCGTAGCCAGTGTCCTTGCCTCATCTTGTAATTTCTCCAAGTGATTGCAAATAACTCTGGTCATAGCATCCCTTACCTTACAGGTTGATGCCCCTTAAAGATCACTACGGGCTCTGACAGAAGAAAGACTTCTGATCTGAATCGTTCCTGTATGGGGTGTTTGTGTTAGGCTGTCTGCTTTCTTTTAAAGGATACTAGAAATACACTTTTCACACCTCCACTTTTAGAATACATCTGTTGCAAGAAGCAGTTTGTAGGGACTTTGACTGTTGAAAGATTTAGTACTTGTACCCAGCTCCATCTCATCTAATTGCTTTTCAGGATAAGAATTAGTCTTTTTATTTAGTTGTATTATACTTAAGCCCTGAAGTCCAGTGTACTTCTGTGTAGCCTACCTGTGGACATGCCCAGAAAAATTATTGAGTTTGCCAAACTCATAGTAATGAGGTCAATTTGATATAAACAGGGCATTTTTTTTTCTTCTTTTTTTGGTGTGTGTAGGAACTTCTGAAAGCTACTGTTAGATGCTAATGTAATATGCTAATGTTAGATGCATCTGTTGGCAACCACAAACAACAAAAGGTACACACAGATGGAGTTTGCAATAAATATTACGTGCCTGAGGACCCCTATAAAATCAAATAAACACTTAACTATCTTGGACAAATTTCCACAAAATAAATTTTAAATTACTACTGGCGTTGAAAATAGATTTTTTTAACTCAGCAGAACAATTTTAGATCTACATGACTGCTCAGAATTTACCCAGTTTTAGTGTTATAAAGCAAATTTGCCTCAGGCTAATCAACTATAACGATAGCTGCCTTATTCCTCTTTATTTTATAGTTAAAATATAAAAAATTAGAGATTAACATTGTGAATTCCTGGTATATATTTCCCTTTTGTTCTGTCTTTATTAGAAGGAAAAATCTTGGATAAGTCAAATTTACCTTTCACATGAGCTGAAGTATTTTCTCCTAAGGCCCTAGTCTGTTTTTTTTATATTTCAGTACATTTTAATGGACTCCATTGTTATTTGAGGAATTCAGTATCTAGAGGGAAGTGTTGGTCACATGATGAATATTAAACTAGTGTTTGATTCCTTGACACCACAAATTCATTTAACCTCCTAGAATCCACCCAAAATTCTAGCCTTTCAATGCCAGTTCTGTAAAATATTGTATTTAATTTTCGTGTAGATGACAACTTTGGGCAATTTGCGGGTAGAGCTGTACCATGAAAGCAGAACTGTTACAAATTATGGTATACATTGTGCTCTGCATTTTCTATTTCTGAAGAACTGCTATAAAATATTTTTATACCCTTCCCTTTAGAGTACAGACTAATGCAATATATTTTGGAATTTCAGTAGTGCCTTTCTACCACTGCTGCTACTAAAAATGTCTTTCAAGAAAAACAAAATTCCCTCTCCCTTCTCTGTTACTCTGCTCTGTCTGAATTCAGTTTTGTTTCTGGAGACGTCACAAGTCGTGAACTTTTTTTTGGTAGTCATGGCTGCTCTTACACTCTGGTCTTATCCTTCTCTGATTAATTCAAGTTCTTAGAGTATTGAATTACCAACTGAGAAAAAGAATAGTAATCATTTCTTTCTTTGGATTAGCACTGAAAAATATAACATTGTAGACCAAAACCAGACTATCAATAGAAGTCTGGTATTTCAGTACACTTCCTTATCATATCTTAAGCATTTTAATTTCTGTTGCCTAAGTTTAAGAATTACAGATTAGGAGGAAAGTCAAGTTTGTACAGGTTTTTAAAAATTTCTTTTGATATTAAATTTAAAAGCTAGAACTTTAAGAGTTAGAATTATAGAGTAGTTCATTAGATGTGTCGTATTAGCTAATATCTGATTAAGATGATGTGCAGTTGACTTTGAACTTTTATAGACCAATAATAACACACTATGTTCCTAAATCAGGAACAAAATAGTTTTTACAAAATCACAGGCAAGTTCAGGTTGGAAGGCACCTCAAGAGGTCCTTTCTAAAGCAGGGTCAGACCCTTGTTGAGGGCTTTAACCAGCCTAGGTTGAAAATCTCGAAGAATGAGAATACACAAGCTTCTCTGGGAAACCTGTTTCAATGCTTGACTGTCCCCATGGTGAAAAGGTTTGGCCTTATACTTATTTGGAGCCTTTTTTTTTGTTTCAAGACTTAATTGAAAACCGATTTGAGCTTTTGGATAGATGGCAGCAGTACACATAAACTATCATAGTGTTATTTATTCATATGAAAGGACTTAAGTTACTACCTCAACACAAGTAATCAAGCTGTGACAGATGTCATCAAGTTTTATTACAAAATGTGGGTTTTCACTTCTTAACTGAATAACTTAGCAGAAACAGCAGTTTCCAAAAATCTGTAAGTAGCTATGAGCATACCCTACAGTTCTACTGAGCACATCTGCCATAACAAACCTGCCAAAAATTCAAGAAATCAATGGATCTGTCAAGAATGGAGAACTGCTTTTTCAATCCTTTATTTATAACCAAGTAAAACATTTGACTATAACCTCCTCCCTGCTGGGATCTTCTTCTGTCACTAGAAAAAACCTACAGCAGACATTTAAGCCTCTGTCTGATGAATAGGCTGCATTATGCCTTACTGCTTTTTGAGAGCTAGCACAGAGCAAAATGAGGAATTTTCATCTGAGATACAGATTTTTATGCCATTCAATCAAACATTTCTTTCCCACATAACAATATGGATAGATAATGTCAAATACAGGATATTTTGCAGAACTACTGAATATAACTTCAAAATCATTATGCAGCTGGAGTGAAACACAAAAACAGAAACTTGAAGACTGAGAAGTTTTCCCATGTTCTAAAATACAGAATTTTGGAATATCTACAATTAAAGAAAAAGCTAGTGCTTTTGATCCAAGTACCAATGTTACTTATAGCAAAGATCAGCATTGCTAATCCCTACTTATTTTTATCAATTCATTTAGCCTCAGAAAAACTGTGCAAACATCTGTAAAAACTTGCTCATTTTATTCTATCCAAGTAAGGCTAGAAGGATATGGTACAGAGCACCTTTCAGCTATCCATAATGACAGGCGAAATCTCTTAGAAATAGATTTATTTTTTTAAAGTAGAGAAATGATAAGAGATCTAGCTGAAGATGGAGGGAGGACATAGTTAAATAGTAAGTCTAAATGACTAACATACAAATAAAATAAAATAAAAGGACAGTCATACAGATATTTCACAAGTCTCTTATGTGACTAGGAAGTTTGGAAAAAAACCCAAAAAAACCCAAAACCAAAGACGGAATACATACCCATATTCCCTGTTTGTTTTTTTGTTCTCTGTAAAAATTACTGTATAAACACGTAATTGACACCCTTGCAAAATATTTTTATGGATGTTTTTCTGAAGCTTGCATCCAAGGCAAAAAGCCTCTGGCTGATGAAGCAGCATTTAGATCCAGAAAAGTTTATAAAAACAAGAATTTATTATTCATGCCTTATATAAGAGCTACTCCAAATCATATAAAACTAAGATTAAACAGTTTCACCCAAAGACAGGGCTTAGATAGAATCACTTAGTATGACCAAATCTTTTTTATTTGTAACCTATAGACCCCACAAGAAAAAGTATATATATATATGTATATGTATATATACAGCTTTGAGGCATTGAATGCTTTGAGTTTTTGCAACAGTATCTGGAGAACATGAAGAGCAGCAGGTAAAACAAACAAGCTACATCAAAAGCCATCTAATGGCAAAAGTTGTTTCTAACATCTGAAACACTGTAGCACTTTATTGACATTTCTGTCCTAGCTCAAAAGACAGCTGAGAATTCCAATCAGTGAGTAAAATACAACAAAGAAGAAAAATTCTTAATCTAGCAATCTTAGCAAAAATAAAATTAGGAACAGTCAGTTAGACCTCTGAATAGTGTAAAGCAGTGAATCTGTTTTAGTTTGATGTGAAATGCTTGAATTTGAAATTTGCAAAATTGAAAAATCTTTATTGAAAAAAAGAGGTATTAAGAAGACATAATTTTCACAATGAAATATTGTAAAAGGTTACTACATGCTATCCTTGTATTAGGTATGACTAACGAGAAGAAAATATTCCACATTTACCATAACAGGAGATAAGACAGACTAAACCAGAGCAGACAAAGAAAACTTCAGTTTCAAAAAACTTGTGCATCAGATGGGGCAGATTTTGAGGTGAAGATAATCAGGGAATAATACCTAATGTGCCAGAGGTTAGGGAACATGTGGTAGCTGTGGTTTGATGATAGCTGATGGATGTGGCAGCACATATTTTACCAGCCTGTTGCAACTCCTGTTGCAGAAAGGTTTGCTGCATTAAGTTTCCTTGTATTTCATTAATTAGCACACTATTCCAGAGTACTTTTGCAGTACAATGCAAAATGTGTAGTAGTTTAGACAGTTTAAATAATGCAATGTAAGTGTCTTTTGGTGTATATATATGTGTGTGTGTGCACATTGCTTTGTAATGAGATGCTGGGTGTTCATAAGCATTTTCATTTATTTTCTATCACAGGCTATGTGTCTCATCCAGAAGCTTTAAGTTTGGCCAACGTCTTAAGAAATTCATCATAAATTTGCCTTTTGTTTTTGTTCAGGCAGATGGATCTTTCCTAAAACCATATTAGAAAAAGTAACATTACTTATCCTGTTGGCTGTGTAACTGATCCAACTTCAGGATGATCAGCTCTGGTGGATGTACCCATGCTTGTTTAAAAGCTTGTCTGCACGCAGTTAAACACCATAGATATGGTGTCCATAGACATTCACTTACATGGGCTTTATACAGTGACAGGCTCCACAATTTGAAAAACTTGAGATTTTATTTTATAGGTATTGCCAGCAAGGAAAGATATATGTCTTTTAATTCAGTCCATTTCAGAATTATGAGAGAGATTAGTCCACTGTTCTCCAATAGGATGAATATTTCAGACCCTGATTTCAGCTGTCAGGACTAAAGGAAATGCTTTTATTTTGGGGATTATGAACTCCTCCTGAGGGCTGGATGTTAAGTTCACAATAGAAATTGTCACACCTTCATCAGCTGAAACATTTTGCATCTCAGAAAATTTTGATGTTGCTAAGACTTAAAAAAAAATCCAGCTGCAATAGCAACAGAAATTACAAATTTGCCTAATCTGGGGAAGAAGGAGTTGGTGTTTTTCTTAAGGTGATGAATGTTTCATTCTGTATATTTAAAGGTGGTTGCAGATGTGTTTGTTCTCGGGTATGGAAAGTAGCTTAACAGCCCTTTAAAGAAATCATAGCAAAAAGCCCAGCAAGTTTGAACTATGTCAGAGTTGTGTTTACATGCAGACAGACAACATTCAAATTAACATTTCTCAGAGCTAGGACCACCCTGCCTCCTTCAACAGAAGCCAGTGGCATGATGCTTCATTCATTTTTAAAGGTTTATGATTAAAATGGCCTTCTGGAAATAAATTCTGAACTCTCTTCAAATTCTGCAGAGCTGTACTGATTCAGGCTGGAATGGAGTTACTTTTCCCTATGGCAGCCCTCATTTTGCTATTGTGTTGGTTCTGGAAAGGTGCTGATAACACACCAGCATTTGGCTACTGCTGAGCAGTGCTGGTGCAGCACCAAGGTTATCTTTCCAAACTGTCCCCCCTCCAAAGGACAGTAGACTGAGACGTGGGCAAGAGTTTGGGAAGAAGCACAGCCAAAACACGTGATCCAAGCTGAGCAAAGGGATATTCCATACCATATGGCACCTGTTCAGCACTAAAAGCTGCATTTGTCCTCTGGAGTACTAAAGGCCTACTTGCCAGGAAGTGGCTGGTCATTGCCTGCTGCTGGGAAGTAGTGAATAAAATCACTTTACCTGTGCTTCCATGCATGACCTTTGCTGTTTCTTTATCAAACTGCATTCATCTTGACCTACCAGTTCTTTTTTCACTTTATTTTCTCTCTGCCGTGCTGCTGAGAAGGGGAGTGATAAAGTGGCTTGTTGGGCATTTGGTTGTCAGCCAAGGTCAATTACCACAAGGGCTAAAGGAGGATCTAGTATGTGCCAGCTGAAACGACTTCATCACAAACAGGATATCAGAGAAAGTGAAGTAAAAAAAAAAGGGCTTTTCTTTTCTTTTCTTTTCTTTTCTTTTCTTTTCTTTTCTTTTCTTTTCTTTTCTTTTCTTTTCTTTTCTTTTCTTTTCTTTTCTTTTCTTTTCTTTTCTTTTCTTTTCTTTTCTTTTCTTTTCTTTTCTTTTCTTTTCTTTTCTTTTCTTTTTTCTTTTCTTTTCCTTTCCTTTCCTTTTCTTTTCTTTTCTTTTCTTTTCTTTTCTTTTCTTTTCTTTTCTTTTCTTTTCTTTTCTTTTCTTTTCTTTTCTTTTCTTTTCTTTTCTTTTCTTTTCTTTTCTTTTCTTTTCTTTTCTTTTCTTTTCTTTTCTTTTCTTTTCTTTTCTTTTCTTTTCTTTTCTTTTCTTTTCTTTTCTTTTCTTTTCTTTTCTTTTCTTTTCTTTTCTTTTCTTTTCTTTTCTTTGTTTCCCCCTCCACCTGCCCCCCAAACTCTCCTTTTGGAAATCACAGAAAGCAGAACCTTATATTTTTCAAGTTCTACCTACTAGACAAAACCTCTTCCCAAAACATGACCTCTTCCCCTCCCACCCTCACAGCACAGCCCCAGTTCAAAATACATTTTCTCTTTTAGCACCTTGGTTAGATAGGATAAATGAACTTTTTCTTAGTCCTAGATTTTCTTGGGAGATCATCTTTATGCACACCTCAGTCTGCAGTTCTTTAGGACTTCTACACAACTTGTGTGGTTTTAAGTCATTTAAGTCAAGAGGAAATGTACCTATGTCATATTTCTATACAAACCTGGGGTTTGAAAGCTTTTGCAAATTATCTCTTTTATCTGGTTCTGTATTCCTATAACATTGGTTAAGAAAGAAAACAAGAGTGATTCTTAAAGCATAGTACAAGTCTTATATGAAAATTGACCCTAGTAATCATTCTAGGATAATTTTCACCCTGAATAGTTCAATCAGCAGCCCTTCAAGAGTGGAGCCATATTATGTAAAACAAACTTATGCTAGATCAACCATTTGGTAAGGATTAGTATTTGTTACCCACCTTCAAATTGTGTAAGAACATAATTTCTCTGTTAAAATGCAGCTAGAACAATTAATGGATATAAATCTTTTGCTCAGTTTTTCACCTTGCCATATTAATTGTCTCTTAATCATATATTAGAAGCTCTCAAATTCACCTGCACATTTCTGTTTATTTTCTCATATATAAATTTAATATTCATCATATAGTCAGGATTTTGTTATAAAAACTATTCTGAGAATGCTCTGGCATTCTCCTTCTCTTTGTGACCTTAGGGCTGTCAAGTTCTGCATTTTTAGAGTTACATCAGAGAGCTTACATCAGAGAGTTTAGGTAAGAGCTGTGCATTATCATGTTCCATGAAACATCTAACAGTGGACAAAACTTCCAAAATTCACCTTTTATGTCGATCTACACAGCAAAGTGGAATATCACAGAGACAGCAGGCTAGTGCAAAGCAGTCTCATTCAGTAGTGCTAGGGAGCTGTGCACATCTCTACAGAATTATATCTAAACAAACTAGTTTCGCAGGGAAATGACTCACCACACTCAAGGCAGAATAACAGAATGAAGATGCCACTTTCTTAGTGGCAATGTGCTTTTAGAGTTAACTTAAATATCCTCATCTAGTAGTTCTGTATCCTCTCTTGTAGTTCTGTCTTGCAGTACTTAACCTTATTCTCTAATAGAAAACTTCACAAACTTTTTTTTTTTCATACAAGTGTCATCTTTTGATATCCTATATTTTAGCTGTAGAACCTGCAAAAGCCCAAAAACTAATGAGATTATAAATGTAAATACTAACTCTTCTGATTCAGGAGTTAGATTACTTAAATCTTTGTGCAAGTCCGTATCAAAGTACCTTGTACAGTAATGCAGGGAAGATATTGACTAAAAATGGCTCTGTATTATAAAATATAGACATTTATGCAGTTAGACATGTGGGAAAATGCTGTAGTAACAATATCATGAGGAGAAAATCCTGAAAACTTTTCTCAATATTCTTATTGTCAGTTATTTCTTTGGAAATAGTACCATTGGTACTACCAGTAGTATAATATCTCTGAAAAGTAGAATGTTGGATTCACCCTGTCACTTCTAAAATATGTGAACCCTTGGCAACATGAACTTATATTTAGGAAACAAGAAAAAAATACAGCTATCAATATAAAACTGCTATGAAAGAAAAAAATTTTCTTCTACTTCATTGAATTCTGCACATAGAAAGTTAAAACATCTTATTAGTTTTGATTCTGACATGTCCTCTCTCCTTACCTCTGAATACTGCTTCAGCTTTATGTTTTCAGAAGGCTTACTCTGAAGACTCTGAATTTTGTCATCAGCAGTGCTCTTTGAGTTCATCCTACTAACAAAGAAATGCTTTGATCCACAGATATGACAACAGGCTTTACTCTTCTAGGCCATATATTCAGTAAGCTCTGAGTCTGCAAGTAGTCATAAATTAGATGCACATTTTAGTGTTTATATAGGGAAGCTATTGTGTTTAGAGAATGAGATTAAGCAGAGTGGTCACAGAAAACTGAATAGTAAATCCATGCTCCCAGTAAAGCCCTAGATCTCTAAGACATGAAAACAGTGATTTGCCCAAAGCGGGGCTGTATTGAAGGTAAAAAATGATACTGCATTTTTTTTTGTAAAATATCATGTATACAACAGTAAATTACCCCAGTGAGCTACTCAGTAGATTCTCCGTCTAAGTTCACAATTTCATTTTTACACAGTACTCAAAATTTATATATTCAAAAAGGTAATCCTAACTACTTTGTTATAAAGAGTATGTCAATGCAGGGTTCAATTAATGGGACATATTTATCAAAGTAGATCTGTATTTATATGCAAAGATAACATTTTAAAAGAGGAGACTTTCCTATAAAAGTCAGAACGCATTAAAAGGTTTAAACTTATAGTTTATATTGCCAGGATTTGATTTTTAAGAATTTGATATGAAATAAGATTTACAGAATCCCTACTCTATTGAAAGAAAGAGAACTTATTGCAAATCTCTTTATAAAACAGATTTCAGAAGCACAGAACAGATGTCCCTAATTACTTAGTCACTGTTAGTTGTCAGCTTAGATATTCTGGCCAGAAAATTTTTATAATACAGCAAAATTAATTGCTGTACTGATAGGCCCAGTCTAAATGATTGTTCCTAGTTTTGAACATAATCTCATTACCCATTAGTCATGTAGGAAGTTTTTTATACAAAGCACAGATAGATTGATTTGGATTCTTGAACCTAATTATAACTACATTATTTGATTAATAAAAAGGAATAATTTTCAGAAAAATAATAAAAAGTTAAATAGTAAATAGCCAATATGCTATTGAAGTATCTCCTACTCCTAGGAGGAACAGTTTTGTTGTTTTTTTTTCCTTGCCTAAAATTGTTCAGTCAGGATATGATCATGTTCAGTCTGAGACAGAAGTGGACAAGACATCATAGAATCATAGAATATCCTGAGATGGAAGGGACCCACAGGGATCATCAAAGCCCAAGTCCTGTCCCTGCACAGGACACCCCAGGAGTCACACCATGTGTCTGAGGCTGTTGTCCAAGCCCTCCTGAAACTCTATGAGGGCTGGTGCTGTGACCTCTTCCCTGGGGAGCCTGTTCCACTGTCCACCCTCTGGGGGAAGAACTTTTTCCTGTCATTCAACCTAAACCTCCCCTGACTCAACTTCACACTGTTCGGGTGGGTCCTGTCACAGATCACCACACAGAAGAGGTCACTGCTGCCCCTGCTCTTTCCCTCAAGAGGTATTTGTAGACTTGTAGGCTGCAGTGAGGTCCCCCCTCAGTCTCCTCTTCTCTAGGCTGAACAGACCAAGTGACCTCAGTGACTACTTGTACAGCTTCCCCTCAAGGCCCTTCATGACCCTCATGTCCCTCCTTTGGAAATTCTTAATAGCTTAATATCTTTTTTATACTGTGGCACCCAAACCTGCCCCCAGCACTGGAGGTGAGGCCACCCCAGCTGAGAGCAGAGGGGACAATCCCCTCCTTTGCCTGGCTGGTGATGCTGTGCCTGATGCCCCCCAGGACAGGGCTGGCCCCCCTGGCTGCCAGGGCACTGCTGGCTTGTGTTCAACTTGCTGTCAATCATAACCCCCAGGTCCCTTTCCACAGCTCTGCTTCCCAGCATCTCATTCCCTAGTCTGTTCATCTGACGTTGCCCTATCCCAGGTACAGAATCCAGCCATAGGAAAATCAAATGAAGGTGGTACTAAACTGTTTTTGTTTTCAGTTTTTCAAACAAATATGAACCACAGCAAAAGATGAAACCTTAGGTAATTTCGAACGTAAGTATTCTACATTTCTTAACAATTAGAAAAAACCAGCTGCTTGCAACAACTTAGAGGGTCTGGCCCTGGTTCCACAGTTAATTTGATCATGCTTCTGGCAACTTTATATGGTCAAGTGCAAACAGATGTTCCACAGTAATGAGATGTAGTTCAAAACTTGGAGACATCCGTGTGGGTTCTGTCCAAGCTAATTAGCTGTGGTGAGAAAAAACCCCAGTATATTATCAAAGCCACATGTTTTTAATTCTTATATCAAGAATTTTAAAGAATAAACTGATTGTTATAAGCGGTGAACAAGGTATAGTAAAGAGCTTTATGAGAATATGATCCATGACATTTCACTACCTGGAATGGCAAGTGCTGTGGGTCATACATGCAGCCACAGCTAAATATTTTTTCTGTTTATTGTACTTATCTATGTTTAAGTTCTTAACCCTCACTTAAGACAAAACCCATCTGGAGCAAAACAGAAGGATGTTCCCATGAATCATTAGATCATAAATGAATCTGTAAATTGGTTTCTGTAATTTCTTTTAATTTACTTTTGTTTTCTAATAATTAGGAATACAACATTTCCAAGTGCATATGAAAGAGATATTTTGATTGTATGAACATAATTGTTTTGTTTTGGTTTTTTTTTTTGTATATTTGAACTATAGGTAACTAAGATATTTGATGTTGATGGGACTAATTGTATGCACCTTCATTTTGGGGTATAAATCTTGATAGGGTTTGCCCCGTTTCTATCTTAGATAATCAGACTCATAAATGACAGAAATAAAAGGCTAGAAGGAAATAGTTTTCTTGGCAATCTCTGATTGTCACCAACATTTTAGCCATATTTGCTGTTCCTTTCACTGGATATTATGTCATGTTCAGCTGCACATCATCTACCTGCTCAAATCCTGTCTCCAAACCTCTAGAACTAGACTAACAAAGTTATTACTTTAAGAGGATAGGGCTGATGAACACTACTGAAAGAACAGTACTGACTGTTTAAATACTGTATAAATACAGAGAAAAATATCGGCAACTGTGGGATATGGGATTATAATTGTTAAAGTTGTTAAGGCTTATGTTCACCATGAGACCCTGTGGGAAGGCACAGCTGCAGGATGGATGGTTGGGAGGTGGGAGATAGTTATGACTTGTGGACAGCAGACTACAGTGTGCCAGCCAATGGGTGCCCTTCTTCTGCTGAGTTTTGGTTTTGTCCGGTTGAATTAAAGGTATAAAAGGGGAGTGATTTCTACAACAGAGTGATCTCTTTTGGATGCATAAGGGGGTCTGTGTCTCTTTGTTCCCCATTGCTGCAGGCAACTTCTGAAGTCAGTGCCCATAAACAGAAGAGCAGAGGTATGAAATCAGCACTGACAAACGAGTGGTGAAGTAGGCATAAATGTAAAAGAGAGTTTTAAAGAGGAATTTAAAGGAATTGGTTTTGTGAGTAGTAATGGAGACCCCAGACTGGCCTAACTGTGTTGAATGGTAAGATCTGATTTTCTATAAGAATAAAGGAGATAAAATAAGAGGAAGGGTAAAGGCAGTCATAGTCTTGATGGAAGCTCTTATATAGTCTTATACAAGTAGCTACATCTCGTGAGAAAAAAGAGAGGGAGAAGTGGAAGGACACAGAGTTGCAAAAAGAACCTAGAAACAGACTAAGGAAATTATATTCTAATCAGCATTTAGCTTCTTTCCTTTTGATCAACACAAGCTGTTTGTTATAAAGAAGGGCCATTGAGATGATTTTAAAAGTTGTTCTTAACCCAGCTGTATCCTCTGAGTTGATGTCTCTGAATTCCTTGGAATTTTGCTAACATTCCTACTAAAATCTCTGGAAATACTCTGATTGATACTCCTTCTCAAAAAGGGGTCTTTCTAAGACAGTAGACTTAATCACACTTCCTCTAGACCTCTTCTTAAGTCGACTATCCTTTCATGTGGTTAACCCTATAAAGGCACATGAATGTAAAAGGAAATTGATAGAGTTTTAAAAGATTTTAAGTATATCTTCTTACTTTAGACAACATATACAAGAATATCCCCCCTCTCTCTCTCCATGAAAATATAGGAAAGATAAAATGCACTTTCATATCTCATTTTTCTAAACAATACTGAATCATGTGCTAGTCAATCTACCTTGAAAACAGTATTTCATACATAGTATGAGACTTAATAGAAACTTCCACTTCAACCTCTGAGCTTAAATCCCAGTGGCTTTGACAGGAGGATCTTTGTTGCAGGATTCCTAGTTTCTAAATCCCCTTTCATGTATGCAATTTATTCTGTATATCAAATATTCTATTTTGTATATCAAATATTTTCTTCTGTCATCGACTATTAGAAACATCTCCTCAGATTCTGATTTCCCTTTTTCCATAACTTAGTCACTTAGCCTTCCTGTCTTCCTAATAAACTCTCCTGTTGTTGTTCAAAGAAGTCAATGCTTTTGGAGTTTTATTTTGTTCTTTGTAGAAGACTTTCCAAAAAAATAGGCTGCCATGTGAGGCATCTTCCTCAAACCATTTACTGAACCATAATTCATCACTATGACTTTTAAGACCATTACATCTCTCAGATACAGTAAAAGTAAAATCATGCACCCACTATAAATACCAAAACTCATAACAGCCTATCTCTCACTGGCTAACTTCCCAGACAGCAGCAACATCTTACAGGCTGAAGCAATTTTGGCCTTTCCTTTAGACATGTGCTCTGTGTGACTTGAGATAGTCCATTGAATTTAGGCAGATATTTCAAAGGCTGACACTGGGAAAAAGAAACCTGAGTTTCCATTTGATTGGTCTTTTCGAAACCCCACCTGTTGGGGGTTAGATTTGCCTCTTTTTCACTTACAGAATTTTTTCCCATAAGTTTCTAAGAAACTTTAATGACAGTACTTAGTCAGAACAAAGGGAGAAGTTGAAGGACATGGCAGCACAAGGTTACACCTATTGTTTTTGAGTCCCTGGGAGTGTCCCTCAGAGTGGAGACATAACGCGAGCTTTGGGAAAGGTAAAAAGACAGAGCTGGGGGAAAAGAACTCACTCTTGCTCTCAGCATCGAGGAGGACAATCAAGCTGCCCCTCACTGCAGGAAGAGTTCAGGGCCATCACTCTGCCTCTGCCTCATCCTGGGAAATCTATCGTCATCTGCTCCTGTACCCGGGAATCCTGAGCTCGCTTTCTCCAGCCTCCCCCCACCACCGCTGCCTCTTCAGAGCTTTGAGGTTCCCCTGCTACTCTGTAGCCCTGCCCTGCCCAGCCCTGCCGGGACACCCCTGCTGCTCCAGCTGCCAGCGCAGAGCTCCTCATCTCATCCACCAGCCCGGACTTTCCTCCCTTCCAGCTCGGCCTCTCGGAGTCCTGCAGGGGCACTGAGATCAAACTGCTCTGGGCTTTTTTTTTGTAAAAGAAAGCCATCAAGGTTCTTGGTTCTGTTTATTATTAATGCTGTAGTTGTTGTTTGTTTGTTGTTTTGTCATATATACTAGTAAAGAACTGTTATTCCTATCCCCATACCTCTGTCTGAAAGCCCCTTTAATTTTTTAATTAGAATAATTTGGAGGGAGGTGATTCGAATTCTCCATCTCTAGGGAGGTCCTGCCCCCTTTCTAGCAGATACCTCTTTCAAACCAAGACACCACCTTCCCACAATCATTGAACAAGGAAGAACTGTTACTTTTTCACTGTGGTGCATCCTGTAACTTATTCCAGCTTTACTTTAGAAAAAAGAGTAGAAGAAACTCAACATTACCCTACAATTTTTGTTAAGGTTATGAGTGTCTAATGGCATAAATGCAGTAATGATGGGCATTAATATTGAGAAACCCTTGTAATATACAGCAGCTCATATGAGCAGTGGTTTGAACTCACATATGCTACCTCTTGATCACAGGAGCCAGTACTGATGGTAGCTTTAAGTAACAAATCTCACATCTAATCAATTGAGTTCTGTTTTCTGTATTGGGAATAATTAGCTTTATTCATGAGAGAATTTGCATCAATTTTTTTTGATGCTAGAAAGTACACTTTTAAATCTGATCATCAAGGGTCAGGATTTACCCCAAAACTTGCTTTGAATTCTTTTAGATACTTGCAGTCTCTTTTGACATCAATGAAGCTGCAGGCTGTAAAATAGCCTTGATATATTTTCTCTTCATTATTTATTTGTTTCCTTCATTTTTTGAAAGAGGAAAATTCCTGACACAACTTTTGTGGACCTACTGCAACAAGTGTATGCATATGACAAGTCCATGATCAAAGGCATTATATTATCAAATGTCACTACAAGGATATTGCAAGAGATATATCTATCAGTGTGATCCTGTAGTTGTCATTGCTTGAGACATTTCAAAAGGACAAAATCTAGCAATTAGGTGATTTACATTTGGTATTAGAACCTGCTGCGTAAAAAGATAACAAAATGCTAGAAATCTCATTGATTAATTTTGTGTTTCCATTGTTTTCCTGTTGTTCTTTTATTATGTACTCTTTTCTACATTTCTGTCTGGTCAAAAATAAATAAAGAGATCAAATTATATTCAAAGATACTTTCACAACATTTGAATATAATGAACTCTTTTAGATGCTAAATGCTCTAATGCCTGCTTCTTAAGTAATTACTATGATGAGACTGTGTTAATGAGACTCATTTGGCAGATTAATTAAAAATATATTTCTTTGTTATACAATCCCCATTTAATCAGAGCTTGAATGTTGGCAGAAATGTAACCCTAGAAAGTGCTATGAAGACTGAATATGAACATGTTGATAATAATTTGGTTGAAGTACTTGCGTAATATCAATTCATATCTTTTCTTGTATACTGTTATGAAATTTTTAGCACATATTTCACACAACCTTGAAGCAGAAAGGAAAACTCCCAGAAGAGTAGCTTAATGCAGACCTTCACTTAGCACTGTTAGAGTTGCCACAGAGTCCAATTTTAAGTACTTTTCCCCGATACTTAAGTTTTCCCTAATGTTGCTTTACAGCTGAAAACAATCACTGGAATTCTTAAAAATATCACTTAATCAACAATTGGCCAATATTCGTTTCATGTAGACTGTGCCGTTCCAACTTTTGGCTGAATAGAATAGAGTGGAAGTGTGATTTTGTAGAATTCAGGATAAAAATAGCCAAATTTAACCAAATTCCAGCACACCATCATACAATCATAAAGGAGAAATTATGCCTGACCAGTATGATAGACATCTGTGATGAGATAGATGACTGGTTTGATGGGTGAAGGGAGAGCACTGAATGTTGCTTATCTCAAATTTAGCAGGGTTTTTAACACTGTCTATTAACAATATCATACAAAGCCTTATAAAATACAGACTAGGGAAAATAGTTGGTAATGTGGGCTGAAAACTGACTGGACTGCTAGGATCATGGAATTGGTATCAACAACACAAAGTCCATGTTGAAGAGTCACTAGTGGTGTGCCTTAGGGATGATGATGCCTTGGGAAGGCTGACCTGAAACAGATACTGGACAGAGCTAAAAAGTAAAGTAGGTATTTACTGAAAGGCCTCTAGGATCCACCTTGGGCAGGACAGGAGCCAGACCAGGGCTACACCCAAGGTGGACTAAGAATGGTCACAAAATGGCTGACCGGTCACAAGATCTTACATTTTTATAGGTTTTGGTCCTATTTGCATATTGGAGTTTAATTGTCCAGTAATAGCTTCAGGTTGTGAGGTCTCATCCTTCTTGTTTTCTCTCTTTAGTCCACCGTTATTTATGCTGTTGGGCTGAAAGTTGTCCTTGGTTCTCAGCAGGAAAAGGATTTGTTTTGTCTACCTACTCTGTGAAAAGAGCTTACTGGCACTTAATATGAGGTTCAGAACTACACCCCTGGGCAGCACAGAATCTGAAAATATGAAAGCTAAACTTAAGGCATCAATGAAAACTGGCACATATTGTGTTTAACACCTTCATTCGTGACCTGGATGATGGAAGACTGTCGTGGTTGTGGGGGGAGGTCAATTTTTCCAGGGGGAGGTGAGTAGGCCAATCAGTGATCAGCTTTTCTGCTGGCACCTGGATTGGTCACTCGGAGGTTTGGACATGCCTCTGAGGACACAAAGGGTTAAAAGCAGGACTCCAGGGGGGTTCGGCCTCTTTTTGCATCCCGGCTTCAGCGGGGCAATGCCTCCCTTGCCTGGCTTTCAAGCCTGGGTGGGGAAGGGGAACCACGTGGCCGAGCTAGAATAGAACCATGCAGCCGAGCTGAGGTGAGCCGGAGCCCCGGGGGTAGAAGAGAGTGGACAGGACTGGAACTGAGCTGCCCCGTCCAGGATGGAGGGGTGGAAAACTGTGGAAGTGCCTGCTGTGTGTGCTCACCCCCTCCCCCCCAAACTCCGGGAGAAGGTGCCCAGCCAGGTGGGGGTTGCCGAGCCTGGGAGTGCCTGAGCCTGCAGCCCTGCCGAGAGCTAGAAACTCTTAACCCTTGCTTGGCAGAAAGAAACTTTTCTTAGACATTGATTCTCATGACTGGTAGTTTCAGAAGAGAGAGAGAAACAGCCTGAGACCGAGATGATAAAGGAAGATGAAAAAACCCAGATGGGCAGAGATTGAAGAGGAGTGGCTTTTGAGCTGGACTTTTCTTGCATAATGTTAGCCATGGACTGAACTTAAGTCTCTTTTGAACATAAACTGCATTTTGGGTGGATACAGCTGCCCTTGCTTTTGCTACAGTGACTGGCACGTTAAGAGTGGAGCGAGCAGAGAAGAGAGGGGGAGGGTGAGGTGGCGCCCTCTGCCCTCAGGGCAGACCTGCTCCTGGAACCCCGGCCCCTGGGTAAAAAGGGGAGAGCTCGGCATGCAAGTATCCTTAAAAGAGCCCTGTATGCAGCTTTAGCCTATGGACAGCGGTGAGAGCGCTGGACATAGGAAAAAGAGAGAGTCACCCTGGCAGACTTCTCCGGGCGGTGCCATGGGTGACATGGAAACACATAAGGGGTGGACCCGTGTGTTCTGAGGAACAGTCTGTGGTGCGAGAGAGACTCCTCTCTCCCTTGCTGAATTGAAGACTGGTTTTTTTTGAGTAGTGATTGTTTGATTTAAAACCCAAAGGTTTGGTCTGTGAAGAGTAATGTGTGAGGGGTGGAAACTGGGGGAAGAGAAGAAATGTTCTGAGAAGTTTTTATTTCTCTGTGTGTGTGTGTTTAAGAGTTTTCTGTCTCTGTTCTTATGTAATGTAATAAAGTTTTGGGGTTTTTTTTGTTTCAAGATTTAAGCCTGCTCTGCTCTGTTCCTGATCACATCCCACAGTAGTTGTTAGGGAAAAAACATATATTCATGGGTGCATTAACATCTGGCCAGTGTTAACCCATGACAAAGACTGAACTGTCAGCAGATTTGCAAGTGGCATAAATCTGGGATTAGTAGCTATTACACCAGTGGATCATGCTGCTGTCCAATTGGACTTGGGCAGGCTGGAGAAATGGGCCAGCAGAATGCCCATGAAGTTCAACAAGGGCAAGTGAAAAGTCCTGCACCTTGGGTAGGAGGAGGAATAACCCCAGGCACCAGTGCAAACTGGGGTAAATGAACTAGAAATCATCTCTACAGAGAAGGCATTTGGTGTCCTTGTGGGCAACAAGCAAACCAAGAGCTAGCAGCACGCCCCTGCAGAAAAGAATGTCAAAAGTATCATGGACTGCATTAGAATAAGTGTTATCATGAGGTCAAGGAAGTTGATGCCTCTACTCAGCACTGGTAAAGCCATGAATAGCTGGGTCCAGCATTGGGTTTCCCAGTACAAGAAATATGTGGACTTAGAGTGAACCTGGTGCATCCTGCATGAAGATGAGTAAGGAATGGCAGCACCTGATGGCCAAGACTGCTGGGAGTGGTCAGCCTGGGGAAGACAAGGTTGAGGGGGACATCTTATCCATGTGTACAAACCTGGAAGGAGGGAATAAAGAAAAGGCAGTCACTAACTTCTCTCAGTTTTGCCTTCTGAAAGGGAAATTGGCACAGATGAAAATTCATGAAATTCTATCCAAAGACAAGAAAACACTTTTTTATTGTGCAGGTGATCAATCCCTGGATCCTGTGGCCCACAGAGGTTATAGAGCCTCCAATACTTGGAGGTACAGAAAACTGAAGTGGTCCTGGGAAACCTGATTTGGCTGCCCCTGCTTGAACAGGGGGATTGGACAAGATGGTCTCCAGAAGGCCTTTCCAACCTCAGTCATTCTGAGATTCTCTGATTGTGTATGTCAAACCATGTTACAGTTTGAGATGTTTTCAACATTGTTTCAAATTCTTTGAAAAATATCTTCTAGCATTATGACAGGCATGGGAGGGAGTTTAAAACAGGAAAAATGTTCTGGCAGGAACCTTAATTTTCTTGTTTATACTAGCTGGTATTTTGTAGTTTTTCTCCCTCTTCTCTGTAATTTCCAGCTTGTGAGAAAAACAGTTCAGTGTATTTAGAGTGCAGAAATTCACTATAACTTCATTTGACTCTGATATGCCTACAGAAATACTAGAAAAAGTGATTAAAATGCATCTATTAGGACTAGATATTTATAGTTAAATGCTAAAGATATATATATATTTAACTAAACTTACTTATAGTTTATTGTTTTGCAGGAAGCAGTTCTTCAATCTGCTCTAGAAATGTTTTGAATATATAAACGTTGATGTAAACCATGTGGATGTACAGTGAATTCAAAGATAGAGTTGAAGAGTGAAGGTTATTCGTATTTGTGAATGAATCTGGGTATGCTTTGTAACAAAAACTAAGAAACTGAATAACACTTAATTTAATGCCTACAAATATTAATAAATATTTAAGATTACATTGTGCAGCACAACAAAACTGCATCTAGGCTAGTGATGAGAAGTTCATCCATTCATTTAAAAGAACCACTGAGAAAGAATGTAACTCTTTTAGACATTAAAAAATGAAAATAGGATACTCAAGAATATATGATGAGAGGAATATTTGAAAGGCTAGTTTATAGTTTAAGCAAACTACAAATACCTGCAAGATACCAACAAGCTGCCAATTTTTGACTTGTAGAATTGTATAACATAAATAAATAAACCATTAGCAACATTTTTTGGTTTGCGTATACAAAGAAACTTGTCATTAATTGTCAATTACTAAATCTTGCAATCAGTGACAGCAAACCTACAGTAATACCACTGTGAAATAATCAAAATAAGTATCTGCCATAGACCAAAAAGACTTCTTATGCATTCCTAACGTGCATTAAAATGGCAGCTTCACCGTAGGAGTAATAACATCTATGCTCTACAAATAAATTTAGTCTACTAATATAATTCTAAACTTCTTTCTTGGTAAAATGCTCTGAAGCAAAAGAATCTAGAAGAAATGCAAAACTATTCAGAAGTGAAACACAATTTTTCATGTTTTAGTTAAGTTTATTTATGTAGTTAAAATGTCACAATATGAATCATTGACACCTACCTTGATGGATAAACAACAGCTGAAGTTCCAACCACTTCTAAACTTTGAGTAGAGATTTTCCAGTGGGTCTTTTCTTCTATTATCATCATCCATTTTCATATATATCTGTAAGAATATGCAAACCATAGAGAAGATATTCAGCTATAATATCTTTCAGGAAGTAATTTCTTTATAGTTCACTGACTTGAAAGAAAAGCATAATCTAACTAAAAATCATATGCAAGTTAAAATAAATTATATATTATTTATATATTTAATATATTATTTATCTAACATTTTAGTTTGCTATCCCCATTTTAATGCAGGAATTTGTGTTTTACTGAGCCATACTAGTGTACAGTAAAACTTACTTTTCAGAAACTCATGCAATGTTTTCTAATAATTTTTTATCAACTCTCAAAAAAGTACAGACTAGAGCAAGAGAGAGCATCTCAGCACCTCAGTAAGTATATATACAGGTGTAAAATACACTTCATTTATGCTGTGGTGGGATCCATGATAAAGACATATTTTCCATGAAAGTGCACTGACAGAATTATAGGAGTTAGAGGCAGGATATAATTATAATCCCAAATACACATTGTTATATCCTGCATCATTACTGGTATCACACAAGTGCTGTAATTTTTTTCTACTAAACTACCTCTAAAGAATACACAATTTATTAATTTTCCTTCAAAACATTTTAATCTGCAAATTAAATCTATGTACACCACCTAATGCAGAGTCATAGACAACAAACAGAGGAACTTTGTAGATAGCCAATTCTTTTTCCTGCAGTTTTTTGTTCCAAGTTCATTGGTTTGGAGACTTTTATGTTTGTAGATCATCTATGGGACCTAAGGACCTGAGTCGGCAGCACTTCAGCTGCAGTGTTGTTTTGTGGTTGTCTGAATCCTAAGTTGTACCTGAAGGTTTCATACTTTCCTTTTAGTGCAAAATGAGCACCATACCAGTTGTACCTGGAGGTTTCATACTTTCTTTTTAGTGCAAAATGAGCACCAAAACACATCTCAAGACTTTGGTGATTCTTCCCTTTCCTTCCCTCTTTGCTGCTTGTTTAGAAAAATTTACTGTCTTGTGTCTCTACTTAGTTGTAGAAGCCTGCAAGAATTCAGATGATGAATGTCTAAACAGTAAGACATGGAGGGGGGAGTTTTGGACTTCGCCACCATATATGCTATAAAGATATCCTAAATTCATCAAAACCTTGAAGTAGAATTGTCTAGTCCTTTTCCTTACACAAAGACAAAAAAAAATATATAACCAATGTCTTATTTTTGGTACTACTACAATACAATATATGAAGCATCCACAAGGTTGTTATGTACAAAGGGAAACCTCACATCTCCTGGGCAAAGGAGAATAAAATTAGAAGTTTAAAACAAACCAGTACCCTAAACCAGCACCAGTACCCTGTGCTCTTGCAAGAACACAATTTTCTTCATCTTTGCTATTCTGTTCAGCAGCTTACAGTAGCTTTCTGGGTTTCCACAAACTCCACATAGCTCCTTCTGTGTATCCTGTTTTCTTTTTTCACCCAGTCTCAACTTTGAAAGTCTTCCTTCATAAAGAAGCAAAACTTCCTCATATCAGGAGCAAAACTTCTGTTTATCTTCATGCTTCATGCTCCCGTTCTGTCTTCGGCCACTTGCCCTATGCTGCTGTTCAAGGCCTTCTCTGCACTTACACTATGCTCAGCCTACCGCAGGAGAAGAACAAACTCCACTTCCCTGTTCCTTCCTAGAAGACGTGGCACCAAAAAGCACAACCCCAGACAGCTCTGGCCACCTTTCTCTTGACTGCTCAGCCACAACCTTGTTACAAAACACACAATTTCCATTTGTGTGATGCAGGGTTATGTCAGCAGCCACACGCAGACTGGAAGATTGTCATGGTGGGATCTAGTTTCAGTCAGCCTGAAAATAAGAAGTGAGAGTACAGAAAGTAAGTTCTAACTGATATTGCTAAAGATTAATATAAAATGTTTGCACAGGCAAAAAGAAATACAGATGAAAAGCAGCACAGTCAAAAAGTCCAAGATGGAAAATGAACAAGAGACATAAGGATTAGCTTTGACTCAGAGATCAGGCTTTGTTCCTGAAGCACGACAGAGAACAATTATCTTGATTTGATCATGTCCTTTATGTTCTCATTCTTTTTCTTTCTCTCTTTATTTTTTTCTTTGTGGTTTTCTTTTTATTTTTTTTATTTTTTTACTTAAAAGGTCAGCTGTAGTCAGCCAATTGATACAGGTGCAGCAGCAGACACAAAAATGGGTTTATACTGCTTCAGTAAGAGAATAATGGATTGCAAAATAACTGCATGAGTTGTAAATATTTTGAAGGCTGAAGAGAATCATCCAAATGTGTCTAATAAAAGCTAGGAACTACTCATTGCTAGGTTAGCCCATTCAATTTCATCTCCAAAACAAACAAACAAACAATATGCTGAAACAAAAAAGGCGAATATTTCTAAGCAAAGAGAACATAATAAGAAGTTAAGGAACAATCAAGATTTCTAAATATACTATTTAAAAAAAAATAATGCTCTTCTATTGGGTAGGTATCCTTTTTTTTTTTTTTTTTTTTTTTTTTAAGAGAGGAATTGGCAGGTATTTTGTGTCTTATCCAGTTATTCTTAAAACATAGTCCCATGACAAAGCCAGGGAAATGTCAACTGGATGAGGCAGCTGCAGAGCTCATTGGAAATACATATCCAGAGGAACAGTCACTCGTTCCACTGTCAGACAGGCAGCTAAATAAAGGAGGCTTCTGTGGGAACTTCTCCCGCACCTATGAGCATTTGACACTCCTGCTAGTGACTTGGAGGAATGGCTGCATGCATTTAGAATTCAAGATCATCTTGACAAATCAGAGAATTGGTCTGATAAAAACATGCTGCACTTCAGCAGATAAGTGAAAAATCAATATTTACAGAGAAATGTTTGTCTGTACAGATATAGCTTGGGCAGGGCAGATATAACTCAAATACTTGAGAGCAGAATGTACAGTTGTAGTAAATCAGATGCTGAAAATGAGGTAAATCTCTCATATTGCTATTAAAAAAGACAAAAGCCACACATTAGAAATAAATCAAAATGTTTTCTCTGAAATGAATTAATTAGGTCTGTGCTATCTGGTGCTGTGGGATAAAAGTTTACCAAAAAAGATCTGGACTGAGTTCTTGAAAGAAAATGGTATATTTACTCCAGAGGAAAGTAAATAGAAGGAAGCAGGAAAGAAAAAAAAAAAAAAGTTGTTTGTTTATTTTTATATAAACTGCAACAAAAATAGACATCAAAAATAGTCTCCAATAATAAAAATAGAGTGAGGGGTAGACAAGTTCACCTTTATTTTTTTTTAATATCAACATTTTTTGGCTGTTATAATCCCAATTGCCTTTGATAAAAATTATATCCAGTTTATTAAATTTTTAAGTAGTTAACTAAGTCAATTACAACTAGTCAACCAAAAAATGCAAATATTTTGGATTTGATTCAAAATCTCATGTCCTTTAAACTGAACATAAAATTTATATATAACAATTAAAAAGGTATAACTTTACATGAAGAAACTAATCAACATATAGGAAAAAGATTTTGGAAAACAAGTTTTCAACATAATGAGGAGAATCAGAGTTGTATTGTTATTTCACACATTCGGGCCAGGTTTTGCTGTCTTCCATTTACGAGTTTTAGCTATTCTAATAAATCCTTTTGTAATAAAAATTGTTTTCTGTTCAGCAGTGACTCATATTCCAACAGGTTTCCTGTTTTATAATCTCACTTTGAAGCCCTCCATAGCCTATTAATTTGTTATTATTATTTATTTTTTTAAATAATTTTACTGGGGAATGTCATTAATTAAGCCAATAGGGTATAAGTATTTTTCTTATTCCTAATTGTATCTTATATGTCTCTAGAGAACACCTTTGATCTCATCTTTCCTTAAAAATCTTCAGTTTCATTCTAAAAATTCCCTCATGTACCAATGATAAAACTAACTTCTCTAGGGTGCAATAAAAACAGAAAAAGTAATATTTAGCATAAATTTTATAGAACAGTTTCTTGTAATAGCAGGAAAGTAATAAAAGAACATTGCGTATGAAATAATCCATGTACCATTCTTCTGCTTAAAAGCACACATGGGGATTGTTAAATAATTATATATTATTAGGTGTTCATCATACTGGATTCTCAATAGAGACAATTACACTTTTGTTTCCACCAGAAAACAAATCATTCTTTGTGGTGATGAGTCTTGTGCCTTAGTTATATTCCCATGTGTTATAAAATTTTTGAATAATTTGGTTTGCAGCAGAAGTCAGGAAGAGTAGGAGTGGCTTTGCCATGACACTGCAGTCACTGACTGGGAAGCAAAGATTTCCTGACCTGCTTCACTGACAGTGTCAAAATGACCAACACAAACATCTCATCCCTTACTTTTCTATTGTCTTCAACTTCTTCACCTTGTTTTTCATACAGATGTTTCTGATCGATCACTATGCTGTGTTTCTTGAAAATACTACTTTGAGATTTTATTTGACAGTGTGGCTGAAAACCACAATATCCTTCAATGAGGACAACTCAGAAACCAAAGGTAAGGTGCAAAGTCCTGCTGTCTAATCCCTTAGCTCTTGGGGTTATTTACAGTCTCCTTTACTGTTGCATGGGTTTTGGCCTTGTGTGGCATGTGCAGTGACAGTCACAGAGGGGAACAGGGGCAGGGCTGCACAGTCACAGAAACACAGAATCACAGAATGGACAAGGTTGTAAGGGACCACAGTGGGTCATGTGCTCCAACCTCCCAGCTCCAGCAGGGCCATCCTAGAGGGGATGGCACAGGATTGTTTCCAGATGGTTCCTGAATATCTCCAGTAAGGGAGACTCCACAATGTCTTTGGTTGTAGATACTCAGAAGCAACTCTCCATTTACTACAGAAGAAATGACATGACAAACCTTGGCTGAATCTTTTCTGAGAAGTACCCTTGGCTGTGATTTTATCAAGAGAGCTGTTTGGCTTTGTAGTGAAGTATTCACTGAACCAGAGAAAAATTAAGAAAAAAAATTAAATATTAATTCAAGCAGACTTTGGAGTCTAGTTCTTCTACTTCCCAGGTGAATTCCCTTAGGATCTCACACTTTCTTACATTCTATTGTTTCATGAATGTTTAATTCTACTGTCTAAAGTGGAGCAACTTAAATGGGGAACCTAATTATTGAGAAACCTAATTCCTGAACATATAAAAAACTTGTTTTTCACCCAAGATGATAGGTACAACCCAAACTTCTGAAAGTGCAGAAGATGAAAATGTAAATTTTAATAGCAAAATCTACAGTGTAGTGAGGGAAAGGAGTCAGGATACAGGAAAGCAAAAAGCAGCAATGCCACTCTGGGGTGATCGTAGATGGAACATAGAACAGTAGTTTTCTCATGACATTTTTGGCTACAAAAGGCTTGAGAACTGCTTGATTGGAGATCTGTCTATGACGTAGTGGATGACAGTTAACAGTAAAAGGAGATCTTTGCTCTTCCATCCCAAAGCATCCTGAAGTTACTTGGTGTACTTTTTGCCCTTGGAACCTTTGGGGTGCAGTGAGGCTGCCTACAGGAAGCACAAGGGATAAGACCTATGTCCTGTCTGAATTCTGACTAGTCTTAGACATGAGACAGATGTCCAGCACAAGGTGAGACACACCACTCCTGGTCATATTCAGAGGCTGAACTTCAAGTTTCTTATTTGCAAAATCTGAGTGTCCTTTGTATTTTAATACCTTAGGAATTGGGCAATAACTGAAAAGCAATTTAGAGGGTTTTGAACAGGGTGTTTACTTCCAAATTTTTCCATCTACATCTTTTGTGGATATGGTCTTGGGGCTATCCTACGATGTGTTTTCCTTTTTTTCTGTTCATGAGAACCAGAATCTCTATCTATATGTCTGTGAAATATGTTCAAGAGGATTACCCTGTGTCAACTGCCTTGAAATACTCTGCTCATGAGTTATTTTGGTAAGTGCCATTTAATAAAATAATTTTTAAGGCAAAAGACTGACGAAAAATAGAAACATATCTAGCTTGTCATATAAATATTTTGTTACTATATTTACATGGTAGAAAATTCTGAAACTTGAAAATCTTTCAAAAATGTTGTTATACCAAAAAGGGATGTTTCACTTACTCTGACACAGTTGTGTTCTGACATGTGCTGATCATACTGAATATCATTAGCAACCATAATATTTTGCATAGCTTTGATAAGAGAGACATCCGTCCATTACTCCATTAAAAAAAATCTTTTTTTTCTCCCTCAAAATGTTTCTGCCATAAAGCTAAGGTGATAAAAAAATTTCTTATCAACTTGAGATCCTGTTGGCAACAATTTTCACTTATAACAAATTAGAAACAGAATAATGTGAAATAATTTACTCAAATATCTTTTTTCTTCTAGTCCTGCCTCTCATAGCCTACTTTGGGAAAAGAGCCAGTAAGGAACTGAAGCGCATCTGATCCTTGTTTTGCATAAAAGAAAAAACAGTAGAGGTTTTGGAACATCAGAACCTACAATTTTAAGTTGCTTGGTGAAAGTCAGGCTCTCTCATGTTTAATTGTGGCTTAAGGGAATTTGGTTGTACTCCCTATAACTGAAACTGATGTTTCTGACATTTCTCACACCTCCGCAAGAAGAGAAACCACTGAATAACCAAACCATTCATATAAACTATGTTATGGCCACCCTAATTCAGAGGTAGAACTTGAAGCTGGGTCTCCCACAGACTGATGGAGTGGCCTTGTTGCTGGTTAATGAAACCTTTTATTTTGTGTTTATGAAACAACCTGTCATGAAAGGGGAAAATCCAATTATCAGTTTGATTTGTAGAAAATGCAGATAGAACAAATGACTAAATGTAGGAGCTGCTAGAGTCCAAACACTTTCACAGCTATGTGCTGAGCTGCTGCAGCCCCTATATGGCTGCTACAGGCATGATCCATTCTAGTTGGACTAGTTGTCATCAGCTATCTCAGCCCACAAGTGAGTAACTTCATAAAAATTTTGACTTCAGTCATCAGCATCTTTCAACAAATGTTATTTCCCAGGAAAATTCCTGGATCAGTTTTAATTATGATGGGTTAAGTCTGCAAAGGTGTGATACTTGTTTTGTTGACTAAGTGAAAGAAGTCAGAATGTCTGGTAAATTTGAATTCTGCCCTGATTATCTGCAGGATAATAAGTTACAGGATGTGTATGCAAGTTTGGACAAAGTTACATGACAGGCCAAGACAAAAAAGGAAGGGAGGAAAGGTGGGAGGGAGGGAGGGAGAAAGGAAGGATTTTTTTTTCCAGGGAGAAAAAAGACAAGGCCAAATACTAATTTTATTTTTGTGCATTCTCCCTACAGCAAAATAGGAGACTTCAAGAAAGAGGAATACAAAGAGGATAATAGGAAGAAGTTATTTCAGATGACGATTCAGAAACTCTCAGTGTTCTGAATTGCCCCTCTGGAATAGCTCATCTCTTTCCATTAACTAGAGAAAGAATGTAGCATGACTTCTCTGGAACTAACCTCTGTGTACAGTCACTCAGCACTGCTGTGCAAAGCAGTAATGCATATATTTGTACACAGTGTCTCTGACTTCTGGAACCCATCACACATTCAAAGTCATCCAAGTTTCTATGGGAAAAGGATGGGATTTGTTTTATATTCAATTTCTAGGAAAAAAACAACAACAACAACAAAACACACACACACAAAAAAAAAAAAAAAAAAAACAAAAAACCAAACAAACAAAAAACCCAACAAAACAAAAACAAAAAACCACAAAACCAAAAAAACTCCAAAAACTAAAACTAAAAACAAACCCCAAGCTATTTTACACAAATGTTAGACTCTTCTTCAAGCTAAAGGGCCCTTCCAAAATATAAGCAGTTTTACTTACAGATTGTCAAAACTGCAAATGCAGTCTTAACCTGCAACAAAATCCAGCGTGGGAACCATGCACTTATTCATCCTTTCTGTTGGAGTTTGGCAGGGCCAGTTGACCAGAAGCTAGTGGGCTGCTGTGGAAAGCTGGAAGACAAATGTCTGTTTCTCTGGCAAGAGTTTTCCTTGTGGGTTGTGCTCATGGCTGCTGAAGTGAAGATACAATATTTTCACCATTGATCCAGCAAAAGGAAACTTCCATTTATCAAAAAAAAAAGTGCTAATGGAAATACAATATTCTTGTAGCATCGCAAAATGTCAAATCTCTCCATCGAGGGGACAAAGTGGATATCATTGATACACTGCCGTTATCTCCTCCTTTCAGATCAGGAGGAATACTCATTTGGAAGCCTGGTGTGTCTACATAGCAAAGTCTGAGAAGACTAAATTGTATTCCCACAGAATACAAGCCAGTAGACAAATCTCCTCCAGGTGCTTAAGGCTGAAGCCCAGGAGCACACCGCCACCTCCAAATACAGCAGGGTTGATGCTGGGCATCAGGGCAGCACCTGGAGAGCTGGGAGTGGCTGTGCAGCACCTGTGCAGAACGGAGCTCAGCTGTGTGGTGGCATGACCCCTGCTCGCCTGATCTTGCTGCCAGGGGTGCTGTTTATCCCTGGTTTCCATTATTTCAGGCTGGGGCCAGAAAACATTGGCTGTGTGAGCTTCCCCAGCATATTGCCTTTGTTCCCAAATACCGTGTGGTATGGCACATGGGAACAGTCACCATACCACTCTTCTGTGGGGAAACCATGAGGATGCGACCTGCAGGGAGTGACTGGCATCTCATTTTTGTTCCTGGTGGTGAATGCCTTTTTGTCGGTAAAATACCTTCTCTTTTTTTCTATACTTCTACTATTAATGTTGCTGTTATTGTGCCTGTCTTATTCCATTGCTCTGTGCCTTTAGTAAATTATTATCTCAACTCATGGTCTCTTCTTTCTTTTTTTTTTCCTCCCTTACCAGAGCAGTGAGGGAAGGGGAGTGGCTTACTTGGAGTTTAATTTCCTGCTGGTGTTAAAACCAGCACAGTGAACTCTTGGGAGCTACCTCGATCAGCACTAAAAATAGCAGGAAGCCTTCAGGCATTCTGAAGACTTTCAATGTATTACAGAAGCACTGAGTGCAGACATTTCAGAGAAATAATGGAGATAATGGTTTTTCATTTGTAGACTCCAGGCAGTTTGGTTAAAATGTTCTTACATTTGTGGCATTGTTCTTTGGGCCACACTCTCATCTGCTGTAAAATAGCTACATGCCTTGAAAATCAGTAGAACTGTGCCAAGTAATACCTGGAAAGGATGAAGCCCATCCCTTTGTTAATATCTTCATTAAATTCTTTTGTTAAAAACACGTACCTTTGAGTTCTGAGAATTCTCTGCCAGATTTCACAGAAATATAACCATTGGTCTTGTCTGTTATTAGTCTGATTCACAGTCTTGTTAAGAGTGTGCCAAAGGAGTACCCAAACATAAGGCTGTTTGGCTCCTCTCTAACAGCTAAAGATGTGTTGCCCCTTCCTGCTTCTTCTCACATTCATCCTTGTACCATCAAGTTTACTTTCTGTTGTAAAATGTGTACCTCTACCGTTATATTATAAAATTACCCAGTGTATTGACACACCATTTCATAACAGTTATATTTCAAGAAGTAACAACATCATGAGGCTGATTTACTAAAGGCCATAATGTCCAAATCTCAAATTACCATCTGAAATGCTCAGCAATGACCCAAACATGAAAGTAGCTAAATAGAAGATCTTGGTCCCATTTTGACTTGACAATTCTCTGTGTGTATTTAATGAATTGTTTTGTGAACATACTGCATTGTTTTTATCAGGGCAACTGAGGGGATAACTCCCAGCATGGGTTTTCAAAAATTGGTTAGAAGGAATACAGAGAGGGAGAACCTAGTAGTGTTGCTAATATGCTTTACTAAAATTTGATTCTTCTCAAAATGAATTCACCTCTTGTCCCCTGCCCCCTTCCCCCAGATATATCATGGTATGAAAGTGTTTGCTTCTGATACGATTAAAATACTTAGAGAGGAAGTCAAAAACTAATTATTTTTCCTACTGGAAAGAAATTGTTCTCTCTGTTTTGTGAATAATAATTTTCCTCTACTCTGTGAGCAGTCACAGGTCTGTGCTTAAAAAGAAAACATGTTTGCCAGAAAATTTAAGTAAATATTTATGGGTTTACTCAAAGAGTTTCCTTTCTAGGTGAATAGTATCAGCTAGAAAGAGATAATCTTATCAATATTTCTAGTCAAAGTTTTAACTCTTACATTTCTAACTAAATACAGAGTAATTAGACAAGGTTATTAACCAGATATTCACTCTAATCAGATTAACAGTCCTACTATTATCTTCTTTACTCTAAGAAGCCCATTTAAAAAATGAAGTAACAGCTATATCATTCTCAGTTAAACACCTTTGACCCAAAATTTCCGTCACTTTTTGCCTCAGTTTTGATCCAGTGGAAATTATTTTTAACTGCTCTGAACTCTTTAATTACTGTGAATTTCACATGTAGGCTGGTACATGCTCCCTAATTACCATTGATAACTCTGTGGTTGGTTCCTATCATTGGAAATATAGGCAAATCCTTTGTCTTCTAGCTCAGCTAATCAAGCACTGTAAATCCTCAAAAGACGACATTTTACCATATAGGGTGAGTATTCTATTATTTTGGATAATTTTTGTAAATATTAGTTGCACAACTGCTACGCTATAGCCAGTTTTTCTCAACAGAATGTCTGATAGTTGAATTATGTATTGTTCTCTATATGATCTGAGAAACTCCAGCTGTCAGATGGCCATAAGATTGTTTGCATACCCAGTCAGTTGGGGAATAAAATACTGTATGATGTTTTAATGACTCAGATGCTCCATACTGAAGCAGAGTAGGTGATTTTTTTCTCTAACACACTTTGTCAAAGAACATACTTTAATAGTGTTTTAGAAGATTAGACATATTCATTTGGAGCTAAGCTTATTACTAAGTCAATCTTTTAAATCCTGGCTTCTATGCATCTGATAACAAAACAGACATAGCCCTTCAGTGTAAACAGTGCTCCTGTTTAAACATAAGCATTATGATGCACTCAAAGACAGGTAGGTCATTCGTCTTCTCAATGTCTTACCCTATTGAAAGAATATGGGTTGAGCCAATTTATAAATAATTTATATAACCTTCAAATTAAAACAACACAGTCATTCTTTTTACCTCCCTTGACTTCAATACTTAGACATAAAACACTGGATTGCATACAGAATTTGTATGCAGCTTTTTGTAATGTATTATTCAAGAAGTCTGCTGTTAGCTACAGTATATATTGCAGTACCAGCTGCTGTTGCAACATAAATAGGGAACTGCCACTTCTTCACTCTGTTATCAGGAGTATATGCTGAATTAATTTAGTGAAGAAAGCCCCTGGCAACTAGCTTTGCTCAGGTCTCTTCTAGTGGGGCCCTTTAAAACACAGAAATTAACAATGTGACAGGCTCCTCAGCTGAAGTGCAAGGCCGTGATTTCTCCTGTGTATCACAGACCTACAGATCCAACTGTCCGACTCATGTAAATGGCAGAGTAGCTGTGAATGTGAGAGAGAGACACACGCTACCACACTGAGATTGCTGCCACAACATGAAGGTTGTCAGATTAATAAGTAGCACACAAGTAGGAAGGCAGCAGGCTTCTTAACTCTTGACATTAACATCGTATTTATATATCCCATTTCACAAAATCAGACACAAGTGGTTTGTGCTACACTGATTTGTACCATGGCAGCACGGTCATGCTGAAGTACAAACTCATTGACCATTTCCACGTCCTAGCTCTTGGAATGCATTTTGTAATATACAAAGTGTTGAAACATCACTAAGGGTTAGATATTAGGACCACTTAGCTATTGTGCCCTCCGAAATATTTTTAGAAACAGTTTGGAAGATGGATACACAGTTTTGAATGATCCCACTTAAATCTAAAAGAACTCATTGCAAATGTACACATTGCTTGTTTTGAATCTTCAAGGAGGCATCCTGGAAGAGGAAGTACGTATGGCTCTAAGACTCTTTACAGCTGTTTACATCTCTGGTCAGATGGTGAGCTGTAGGGTAGGAAATCAGTGATGAATGAAGGTGAAAACACTTTTCAGCAAGATCCGAGATGGAAACAACTGGTTGGAGGTAAGAAAGAGCAGAGACAGAGGAAGACAGTGAAGGAACTCTTCTGTATCAAGAAGGACAAGGTCAAGTAGATCTGTAGCAGAAGACCTGAGGGTGAAATGTCCATAGAAGTGACATCTGTGGCAATACATTTATGTTCCCTAGAAGTTTGGAAAGATGAAGTCCGTTCCATTGCAAAGAAGAAGGGAGGAGACAAGAGGAGAATGTAAGACTTCTGCCTTTGATGTGGAAAAGGGTAATATGCATTCGCCTCATATTATTATGACACCAGACCAGCTGTAACTAGCCTGAGTAGGACCATCATCTGATAACAGCAATGTCTTTCCAAAGACATATAACTTGGCATTTTCTTATGGCAGCAGCATTTCTTATGACCAGGGCAGCATAAAAACATGCCACAGACATAGTGAAAAAAATGACAGTCTTGTCTCACATTTTCAAAGGCCACAAGAGCTTAAAAGAGTTTATAACTCCATATGTTCCAAATATTTGGCAATCCATCCAGACCAGAGAGGTTCTTCTCCCTACTCATAACATACAGAAGGCATTGTTACAGTTTCCCTGAAGGGGAACTGAATAGATATCCATGGCCATGTTGGTCTTGGCATTCAGTCAGAACAGTAGTTTTGCTGTCAGAGGCTTCCTGACCTAAAGAAATAGCTTTTGTAACAGCCAGGAAGAGACAAGGGAGTGTTTGGGAATTGTGCCTGGCAGGATGCATCCATAGGACAGTAAAGGTCCAACAGATTTTTTCTGTCCTCTCCCATGGACAATTTTAACTGATGGCTGTCATACACATTCTAATTCCAAGAGAGGAGAAACAACTCGTGTTTTTATTAACTGCTCTTTGGCCCCAAGTTACTGCTGTAGGTGAGACTTTATTCCTCAGCTGCCTTGAAAGGCCAACCAGTAGCATTGCCCTTATGTGTATTCCATGACTTCCTCTGAGAAATCTCACTACACCATGGCCTGAAGAGGGCCTCTGGGAACATAAATCTCCAAGGTTTTGAGAGAGTCCAGATGGCTCTGGTAGGAAAGGGTAGTTTTCCCTGATGTATTCTCATTGCACTGTGACTAATGTGCTGGACAGTAGGAAGGCCTGGCCAAGATGTAAATATTCTCTGTTGTTTTCTATTAGTTTTCCAAGAGGGCAGTCAGTCCTTGACGTTGAAGTCAAGCATGGACTGGTTTTCAGGGCCAACACAGTTTGTACTTGCCAAAAGAAAAATATTTTCATATTTGACAATAAAATATCCCTGCACTTCAAAACAGCATGTCTGTTCTCTTGACTTCTAGGGAGAACTTTTCCTCCCCACTTTTAGTGGAGTGCAAAAGCAGCTGATCTGTACCTTGATCTAGGCACAGATGATCTCTGCTCCAGCTGGGGGAGGATTTCATATGAGTCTCAGGTCGTGTACTTAGAATAAATACAGTGTGAGGCTGGGCAGCAAGCACCAAGAGACAAGGAGGCAAGAACAGCCTCCACAGGCTTGGGTTTGGAGGAAAGTAGGTGGGTGGTTATATTATAGTCACTTACTCATAAACAAGAGGGTTTTTTCATAGACGAGAACAGGGAAGACCTGTGTGTGATAAGGACCCTTAAAAATTTTAATAGCAACAGAGGGAAAACCTCTATAGACAAATGAGTCAGAGAAGGGAAAGGAAAAACAGTGTCAGAATGAGAAATCAGAGTTGTCTTGGAGGAGTATGGAAGGTTATGGGGTGTGCATGGTGCACATGCAAGCAAGAAGCTCTGGGATGGGTTGGATGCTACCGTACTCATGGAAGCCCCAAGAAGAGCTTGGTGTGAACTTTATTCCAAATTTCTTTTTCTTGGTATACTTTTGGATGCTCCAGCAAAAGTAACTAAATATGTCTCATGAACATTAAAATGAAGGAGGGTGGATATTTGCCTCAGTGCTATCTAGTTATCTGTATCTAGGATCTTTTTATATTGTATGGGATTAATAGCAAAGGTAGTATAAAAATTTTACATTAAATTTGGTAACCAAGTTTAAAAGTAGAAGATGTTATTTTTTTGCACATCTTTATTTAAATGTATTAATTTAATTTATCTTGAATAAGTATTTTACTTTTGTGACACTTGTGGACTCTATTTTTTTTTGGCTACAGTACTTTGCAAGTCTTTTTAAAAATGTATGTTTGGGACAAACTTCTTCAGATCAAGGATGGAGGTGTTTGAGTATGATTATTTTTTTGCTGAACAGCTGTTCTTTGCCAGTCTGCTTGTTTCTCCTGTTGGATCAAACTCAAATTTAAAAATCCTCAACCCAAATTATACATGCAGGTGTTATGTATGTTCTATTTCTACTCTTGGAACAAGTTTTGAAAGCACTTTTTTAAACTCAGATTAATTTATGTTTACTGAGCAGTAGGGATGATTACTAGACCTATTGTCACCAAAGAACATTCCCAGGGTGGCTCATAAAGCAGCTTCCTAAAATTATTGTATTATCTTGTCCATACATCTGGAAAAAAGAGAAGCAATAAGTTATTTATGATTATGATGATTTCAGTAACAACAACTGGAACTTTCTTCAGCCATGTGTAATGGAAGCAAAATGTATAGGGTTTATTTTTATAATTCTATTTATAGCAATAAAAATGTGGTACAGGAAAGTCTTCAATGATAAAGGGAAATTGAAATTAAATACGGTGCATGCATCATTAGTGGCACCTTTAGTATATTGAATTGACTGACTAACTTGCATTGCCACACTAATGCGGCATTCAATAATATTTGTGTTCATCACAAAAAACCTGAGGTGTAATTAATGAAAGAAATTATTTTTTGGTAGAAAGCAAATTATATTAGCACCTCACCAGAAAAACCTCTTTTGTTTTTAGACATCTGCATCAACATCCTTAAAAACATCTTGTTCAGCTTACAGGGCAGCATGCTCTTACTACTGCTCTTCAGTCCTTAGTGAAATGCACTGGGGAGCTGAATGTTGTCAGCCTGGACCTGCCTTTAAGCTCTCCATGTAAGTAAGAATGGAATGCTCTGGGGTCAGGCAGCACACTTAAATCAGCCTTTATCTTGAACTGGGCTATGTAAGAACAAACAAAAGAGGTATTTATTTACCAAATATAAACACATGACACTCTTTCTCAAACATTCAGAAATCAAAGGAAGTAACATATATATCTACATAGCATTTTAGCTTTCAAGGGCCATTTCAGCCTTCAGAGCTCAGCTAGGAAATTGAAAAGTGCTTCACAGCCTTCATGTCTGAAGTCTGTTTTGCAAACAACGTGACTTAGTCTGACTACCTTTGTGGAAGAAAATCCTGGATTTGCTGTTCCTACTTCACAAATACCATAATTCTCCTGATGAAGTTTAACAGAATTAAAGTTCACTCTGCAAGACATAGGCATTTTGGGCAAAGTTTCAACTTTGCTGCCACCAGAGAAGTGTCTGCTTAATCTAACCTGGAAAAGTTAATGTTTCTTGGGTATGATCCAGGGCTAACTTTATTTTTCCATAGAGCAAATGAAAGATTATTTTCAAGGTGAGCTGAGCAAGTAGCTAAGTCATTCATTGTAGGGTAAAAGCATTTCCTATTTTCTAAATCAGTGAATGGTATCCCTTCACATTAACCCTGCTATTTTCTAGAAAGAGCATTTTCACAGCATTTTGAAGATTTTCACAGTAAGCAGCATTAGTCTAGTTGAGACTCTGCCTATGTGAAAAAGAAAGGACCATATCACGCAGGCAGGTAATATTTGTAAACATTCTGGTTAAGCAAAAAAAGTTAACATAATTTGTTTAACTCAAAAGTATCAGCTTGGGTTAGAACCCTTTCTGCCTTCACAAGCAATTGATCTCCACATTCGTCACAGTGTGTCTCGATACTTGGCTACAGCCCTGAGTTTAGCAGCTTATGCATAAATATGTTCCACAGAAATGAGAAGTGGCAACCTATGCAAAACTCGCATCTACTTTTCCATCTGCTTTTCTTCTATTTTGTGTCTTTTCCCTTCCTTGCAAGGGCCTAGCAGTTTCTGCAGAACTTCAGGAAGAAAGCAATTTGCATGCATAAGTGCAAACAGAATGACACTGGGGAGCAAGAGAGAGGCAATTCGATTATCTCTCTTAGTTACAAGCTGAGAAAATCTGTGATCTCAGGGGATTACTCAAAACGTCTTAGGAGGCTGTAAAAACCTTACCCTGATAAAAGTCACTTTGAATATATCATGTAACCTTTTGTGTGAAAAAGTGTTTCCCTCTCCCCTTCTCCTGCTAAATTTTGGCAAGCTCCTTATAGTATCTAAAGCCACTGGGATATCTGCAGCTTCAGGAGACAATCTACAGAATCCCAAGGAATCTACATTAGTATCTCTGGGGTTTGGCTAGGTTTTTTGTTCCTTGTAGACTGCTCTGGGGATTGTATACACTTGATGCCAGTGTGTTGATGGATGTTTTGTGAGGCTATATAAATATTTTCTTACTTTTGTGTTATATTAAACACTAGACGTGGAGAGTAGGTATTTCATGTCTCAGCTAGGGTGATTGTGATAGACCTTATCAGAAAGGCAAAGTTAAAATGACCCCTTATATTTTAAAATTCACTTCTATTTAGGACACCAGAAAAATGCTGAGAATGACATGTCTACTTATTCTTTGTTTATATACTTTGCTGCTGTGCCACTTTCTCTAAATATTCCATTATGAAAGCATATGGACGTATTCAGAGAAATACATATCACACTGCAGAACACAGCTTTTTTCCAGCTCATTTGCTGTAGGGTGCCTGGTGTAGTAATTTTCAATTTTAAAAAGACACTATGTTCTATTTCTGTAGGGCCACAAGAACAGGATTTTATAAAAAGCTGTTCCCAAGGGTAGGCCTGTGGGAAAAGTTGTAATAAACTGCCTCCCACCATTGTATTATCCAGCAGACAAAAAACAAACAAATATGTCTTCCTTTCTTTTTAAAGAAACATATATCATCGCAGTTCTTTTTTTTAATCTTCATGTATTATGAGTAATGTATGTGAATAAAAAACACTTAAATCTAATTGCAGACAGTTGCAGGATCACCAAAAATGAGACTGGTCTCTTAGAAAAAAAATAATACAACACTCTCACAATTAATTGTGAAAAGGTCAACAAACCTAATACCATTAAAAATTTTTCTGAGTGGCTTTTTAATATTTTTTAATATCACTTCTCTTTGGTAAAGTAGCTCTAATTCAAGATGACCACTTAATAGCACACCATTTAAAGCTAATGACATTATCTCATTCACTAGAAAATCATGCAGAAGAAGAAAGAGAAAAAACACTATTTTTTTTCTACAGACCACATTTTTTATGTCTTTTTTATTCATATTTTTACATTATTGTCTAAAAACACCACAAGAGCGTGTACAGCTACAAAACCTAGAAACACTTAAAGCTACTTCTTGAGAAGGATTGCCTGCATGACGACAATTTCCAAAAGGTATTAAAGCCACAGTCTATGTTGGGGAAGACAACAACACACAAAATATAGCTCAAAGAGAGGCAGGGATGATCCCCTCAGCCCAAACACCATTTCATTCATGTGGAGAAAGCACAGATATTGTGAGGACTTCAGGCACCTGGGAGCAGTATCACCCCTCCTTCATGCAAGAATTGAGAAAGTAATCTAGTCCAGGGACATGATTTAGGGGCCCAAGCTGTAAACTATGCCAGGGCTGTCCTGAAAACCAGCAGGCTTGGGAGCCCTTGGCTCACCCACAAAAGCCTTCTGGAGGTACTGAGCCAGGATGTGGTATCACCCTTTTGGACCAAATTCTCTTGGGTAGTTTTGGCTCCCTTACTAAGTAAGTAAAAAAGCCATGGCCAAATAAGATTACCCAATAATTATTTTTGAAAATAATTTTTCTTTTTAAAGGGAAAACTATTTTTTGTATTTTCTTTGGGCAATCTCAGAAGACTAGTCTTTACAAAAAGTTCCCTCAAGCAAAGAAAACAGCAGACAGCAGAAGCCTGTCTGCAAAGTTTGTTTTTGATATAAAACTATAACCCTAAAAATAGAAACATAAACAGGAACTGTGATAGATGATGCAGACTGTGCTCTGCAATGCAGAGTTTTGGTAGGTGAACAACAGGTCCACAGATCCTCTCTGGAATTTGAAAAGGACAGGTGTTCCTCCAGCTCAGAGCAGGCAGACAGCTGTTTGGGAAGACAAGCTGCTAGTGACTTCACACTGCTTTTTCCTCAGGACTGATCTTCTTTAGCACAAAATAAACTTGGTAATTCTTTCCTAAGTTCTTGTTTGGAACAAACTTATCAGTTCCCTCTGAGTGATGGAGCTCAGGAAGGGCTTTGGTCCAGTAATGATTTCTCAAAGTTTCTCTAGACAAGGTCTGAGTCTCTCTGTTCTGTCCTGCCTTTAACACTGCCCCAGCAGGTTCAGAGTCCTCAGCTAACGCTGCTCACCTTTACTCCATACTTCAGTGGATGAAATGTGTACCATGACCATCTCACCATCCTGTTGGGTTCTTCAACAATCTTGATTTAGTGCTTTCAACAGCACAATCACAACAAATAGTACAGCTTTCAGCTGCGTACTGCCCCAGCATGCACACTCACCACGCTCGGCATGCATACAGTTTGTGTCCTTCAAAGAGCATCACCAGCCAGAACGTGAGCCTTGCTCAGCAACTTGGCCTGGGCTTCAGGGAATGCTCCCAGGGGACATGGTCACTGGTAGTGTAGATGAAGCTACATATGTGCTTTCAGTGAAAACTACTGCTTAAAAAGGTGGGTGCTGTTTCATGGGCATCCTTCAGGGTTCCAGTTGATATACGTTGGGGTTAAATGACAGCATGAGAGAGATTATTTTATTCAGTGAAAATCATCATGTATGCCAAAGTGAATATCTATTTATCTATTTATCATTTAAATCTTCCTTCTCAGGCATTAATGAAATGGATTTGGGCCAGCTGTTGTCTCTCTTTTTCTCTCATTTTCCATACCACTGATGTGACATTTAACTGTATAAAACTTCTAGGGATATCCACTTCTTCAATTTAGCTCAGTGTGTATGTGAATACTTGATGAGAGTTCTGAGTTTTCACAAGATTATGATGGAATTATTTCCATCTGGCATCCTCAAAATAATAGCCAACATACTTTAGCAGGAAATACATTTTGCTTTTGAAATGCAGAATCACTCAAGCAGTGACTGAAATGCTGCATCCTTCACAGGCTATGTTCATATCACATGGCGCTTCTGTATGTTTCAGTGCTGGTTCATCTAGTGAAAGATGATGTCAGTTTTGATTAGTGTGGTGTGGTGATTTTTTTAGTATTCAGGTAAGACCTGAAAAATATGAAAATTTTGAAAATTATCAGATCCAGCTTGTTAGCAGGCAATGCCTGAATAAAAAGAAAAAGCTGCTTCTATTTGAGGTCAAGTTATTTTTAGTCTGCCTTCCCTCAAATCTAAGTTTATGCAGCTTCATTCACGCAAGAGTTTTTATAGATTTTTCTGAGGGGGGATGGGAAAGGGAGGCTGGGAACAGTGTAGTAGTAACTCCCTAGTTATTTGTGGGCTTTCTGACTAAGATATTTATACTCTCTATCTGTAGTGATTCCTCCAGCTTAGCACATTATGGATTCAGAAAACAATTTTGTTCATTTAAAAATGATCCAATTATGAAAAGTGGCACAATTGTGGTTTTATAAATAAAAATACTATTATGGTGTTGACATACCCCATCCTTGAGTTGAGCAAGGGAGAAAGGAGTTAAAAAGCTAAACATATCTAAGTGGCTACTGTTGGCTGTTCCTCACATTATTTCAGAAATATTCCATATGGAAGGAAGCAGATTTGATAAGGTTCTTCAAGAGGGAATCAAAAAATAAGAGGATGAAAAAGACAGAGAATCTTCTGTCATAATTAGAAGCATTTGGTCTCTCAGTTTTGACAAGATTGCCAGGAGAAAAAGTAAGTTTCCTAGGAAGGGATGGTAGAGAGGAAAAAGAGATGACAGAAATTCTATCACTCGAAGATACTAGAATCAGAAAAATAAAGGATGTGAAATCAGTCTTTGACACTAAGATTTTTGAAGACTAAATACTTTTGTATGTGTTTGAAGTATTTTTGCCTTTTTCATGTTTTTAGGATTTTTTAAAAATATATTTTTTAGTATTTCTCTGATGAAATTATATAGATTTAAGATTTATATGTGGACTGTGTAAATAGTGAAGTATTTCCATATGTAAACAGTCTCCTATAGACAATTGTCATTGCATTAATGCCATATCTTAATTAAATTTGAATTCCATTGTTAAAGAGTTTGGTTTGATTTTGAACAGAAGGTTATGTGTCATGGTCTCAGCCACGGTCTCCCAATTGCTCTGGGCACTCCTCTTTCACCTGGCCTGTCATGGTGCTCTACATTTTTCCTTGCTGACTTGTTTCTGTCACATACCTCCTGCAATCCATAGAAGGTATTGCAGAATCCTACATTCAGACTTGATATTTGCAACTCCCTAGGCTGAAGCTGCATGGCTGCAAGCATCTGAGCTGATCTTGCAGCCTGCCAGAGCAGATGGAAGTAATTTCCTGCCTCACCAGGTCCTCCTCCTCGTTCCCAGCCCCTCACACCCAGCCTTGCCTGGGAAGGGCCCTTGTGCTGGGTCCTCCTCACACCCTTGCACTTGCTGACCCAGCTCCTAATTCTGGGAGCTAGAAAGAGTTGAGTGGAAGCACATAACAGAGACATGGTGTGTTGAACAATTTGGTGGAGATGAGCAGAGGAGGAGAGGGCGAGGGGAGATTTTGACTCATGCAGGATGTGTATGATGAAGGGCACCAGGAGAATAGAATGAGGGTTGGGCACACCACCACTGAGGAGAGGACAGAAGATGGTCATGGAGGGCCAGCCAGAAACTCTCTGAGCCTCTTCTGGTATTTTTTTGTGGAAGGAGCACAGCTGGCACTTGGGGCAAACTGTGATGCTGCCAGAAGTCCCCCACGAGCTGAGAGCTGTGCTGGCTCTCTCCTACCCTTGCTGTGCAAAGCTTTCATTTGCTCCCAGCTTTTGCTGAGATAAGGGAAAGCCTGAACATTAGCTGAATGGATATATCTTTCTGTTTGAAGTCTGCTAACTGCTAAGCTGCCCTGAAATGGACTTTTGATCCCGTAAGCTTAGTGAAGGCAGAAGATAGGGCAGGATTATAGAAAGACCTTGATTTTCTCTTGATACTTGGGTGTTACCTCACTAAGTAGATGGCCAATTTGTAGATTCCCTGGTCTACAGCCTATCTCACCCATAAATGTACTGCTGTTTCAGAGTTTGCCCTGCCTCAGTGCTTGTTGTGACTTCTAGCAATAGGTGATCATTACATATTTTTTATTTCAATCAAAACCCAACTTTTTGCCTGAGAAGTTTCAAACTTTAAGTGACAAATTATTTACATGGTTATAAATACATTAAAATGAGAATAGAGGGAGTTAAGGTCTGCAGCTCCAAATCTCTGACCTGGGCTTTATGTTAGGGTGTGCTTTTCAGAAGTTATGGAGAAGAAAGCTGTCTATGGCCTTCAATGGTTGTTTTTGATGCTCAGTAATCAAGTGAGGTTCTGAATATCTAAAGAATGAGTCTTGTGATCAAGTTTGCCAGTTAATTTCTGGCAAACACTTTTTAACACAGATATTGTAATTTCTGGTGTATTTACAGGTAAACCACATATATAAATGTACTCCTATTTCACATCAGTGCAAAATAAAATTAATTGCATCTTTTGTGAAATAATATTGTACCTGAAATTTTTGCTGAAATTTTGATACTAAGAGGTTATTTTTTTCAAAATTGATATTATTACAGGCCAAAATACAATTCTGCTACTTTTTTTTTCAATTTGGATGAAAAGTTTATTATATGAAACAGCTGTTTTTAGTAAAATTTTTATTCACAATATAATCACAGTTGCTTGCATAACTAGAGAAATAAAATTACCGAAAAGCCAAAACTACCAACATGGTATTTTTCTTGCTCGGAAATATTCAGGTAAGACAACTGAGTAATATTTTTGCTGAAAAAGCTTTGGCTTCTTTCTTTCTTCCTAGCATCATGTTTTAAGTCCATCTGCCTTTGTCCTCTCAGAAACCCACAGCTGGTGTTGATACTGCCAATCCTACACTGGATCCTAGATTAGATTTGGAAAAAACTCATGATGAAGTGCTTGAACAGTAACTCTTTTCATTTGCATCTTATTTTATTCTGAGCTTGTTGTGTAGATATGATGGAATACCAAACTAAATGGAGGCTTATAAAAATCCCCATTGAGGGTTAGTATCTAACATCTCAGTACTCTGGCATTTCCTTCAAATTAGTTGTTATTTTAATATTCAAAAGAGATTAATTGTTCTTTTGTTGAGCCTGATGACGTGTGGCTGGGAAAGTCACTGGCTTATGAGCTGTCCCTTTTGGTTCAGGAACTTGAGTCAAATTGCAGCTGTTTGCTCCCTTCTGCAAAACAAGATGTTGTAAATAAACATGGAAATACTTGGTAAGGAAGTAAAATTGATCAGGATATAAACTTTGGTAAGAGCTCTTCCATAGTGGTTGTCTTAGAGTATTTTTAATCAAAAAAACCTTTATATAAAGTTGAATATCTCTTTGAATATTGGTAACTCCAGTATTTTCCAATCAAGAGGCAGAGCATTCACTTGTATACAAAATATATGGAATTGCTCATATAGAAAAGATAATTTTCTAGTGATTATTTCAGAAAAAATTCACATGTCATATGCTATACATTTTCTCTTTTTTTCTTCATTGAGGATCACTCAGCCCAGGTAATTTTAATCTTTCTTGCTATGTGAAGTCAGTAAATAATTTTGCTTAGCTTTTCCTTTTTTATCCACATCATCTATCATAGTATTTTTTACAATTGTCATGTGGGTTTGTGGGTTTTAGTTTTGGTTTGTTTGGTTTTTTTTCTCCCTGTCCAGTAACTAAAAAGGAAACTGAATTTCACAGAGATTAAACTCATTGAAAGCATAGTATATGAGCAGTTTTGAAGTGAGGCAGAACATAGATTTTTGCTGTAAGGATACAGAGTTAAACTTTTTTATGCTTTTTAGACTTTCATAGGCCAAAAAGGAATGCTATCTCCTTGGGAAAATAGAGACAGTGACTGTAAAAAACTAGAGTGTCAGGGCTCAGGTTTCAGATTCATTCACTTGTTTTACACACAACACAACACTTTAACACAATGCAATGTAAACTCACTATTTTAAAAGGTTGATAGCTCTTTCTCTCAGTCTCCCTGTTAATGCTGAAATTTGTTTTATGTCTTGGTGTCTATGCAAAAACAAAAAATCAAACCTCAGAGAAATCTTATTTGAGTGTAAAGCAGATTGTGCATTGGGTCTAACAGCTATTCATCTGGAGGGTGAAGTGAAAGTATTTCTGTAGTGCATTGTATTCCAGCTACTTTCCTATTAAACAGGAGGTATATAATCCCTGAGTGTATTTCATTACCCTGCCCTTAATGAAGGAGGCAGGGACACACAGTATGAGGCAGAGAGCAACAGGTCCTAAAAATCTACTCAATGTGGGTGTCGTAGCCTTTCAAAAGTATGGTAAATGTTGGCAAGCTTTGGACCAGACCAACCTCCATGCAGCCCTTCCAACATACGTTCTCATCCTGTAGTTTCGGTCAGATACTGTGATTTAAGCATATAATAAATAAACATGTACCTGTCAATTCTTCCACTTTGGGGACTGAACTGTCCCTTTTATAGATCTATTACTGGCTCTGGATTTTTTGATGTGTGATAACACATATCTGAAAAAATAGATATTCACTTGCTTCCCTGCTAATCTTTGAGCTTTCTTAATGTGCTATAGGGAAAAAATCAAGAGCAAAACAATTCACATCCCTGAGCACTCTCAGTATTTCTGCTAACAATGGAGAACTTGTCCTTTCACCCTCCCCTAAAACCCTTTACATGAGACAGTTAGCCCTGCCTTTGCTTGCCTTTGGTTGAGACCAGTCTGCTGTGCCCAGCCATTGGAAGCTGGCACATGCACAAGAATGTTTCATGGGGCTGTGCGTGTTCAGATGAAATATGTACGCTCCAGTGTGTTCTGCTTGTGTATCTGTCCTGCTCAGTCAGGAGGAGATGAGCAGCTTCACAAATAATCTGTTCTGCAACAGCAGAAAGTCCATTTGGGGAGCTGTATTCCTGGAAATACAGTGAAAAATAGGGAAGTCAGAAAGGCATGTTCTGAAACAGACTACAGTACTAAGCAACAGTCTCATTATTGGTGCTTTCTGCCAAATGCTGTTTCACTTGCCTTCAGAACTGTCTGCATTAATGACTACTTCCACTTGCTAGTTATTTACATAAAGTATTGTTCTCATGTCACTGCTAGCAGCTAGATAGCTGCTCCTTGCTAGGTAACTTGGAAAAGCAACAGTTAGACCAAGCTGCAAGTGAATTCAGAGAAAGCTGGATTTTATGTGTTGCTAGGAAGGATGAAATATTCTTCCCATAATGTCCCCACCATGCACAAGGTAAAGTAAATCACCACTGGGAATGCCCTTGCAAGAGACCCTCACCAACAGGTGAAGAAGATGAGCAAAGGTAGTCTGTGCTTTCCTGGATTTCATCATTAGATGTGTTTATTTGTTTCTCAACCTTTCCTGGCAAAAATGGGTGAACATATGGGGACAAAACAGAAAAAAAGGAGAATATCAAGATTCTTGAGGAGAAGTCATAGGAAAGAAGAAATTGCAGACCTGCTCAGTGTCTGTGATAGGGAGCACTTTTCCATAGTCTCTGGTGGACAAGCATGGTGTCTAACCCTCATGGCCAGCAGTGAAGGTCTTCATACAGCTAGAGAGCAAGGGAGCAATAAGTGAGACATTAAAGGACCTTATTTTAAGAATAAAGACTGCTGTTATTTGAGTAGACCCAGACGATGAGCTCTGTAGCACTGGAAAGTAAAAATTATTTATTTCAGAACTGATGAAGATAACACTGACTCTGTACTGGATAGAGGATGGGTCATTCTTCTCGCCTATTTTCCTAAAATACTAAAGTAAGAAACTGAGAAATTTTAAAGCTTTACAACATAGTAGAAACTTTTGATAGAACATTTCATTTTATATTTCTAGACACGTGGGAGAGGAGAACTTAGAGATAGTTATAAGCAGGGAGAAGAAAAGAAGGTGATATGTCAAAACCTGAAATATCTGTCTTTTATTACTTTGAAGGCTTATTAATATTTGTATCTTTGCTATGCTATCTACTTAATATAATGAGGTTTATCTAGACCCACGTTATCATATCAAACCTGAGTTAGCCACATAATATTAAATACATCTTCAAAAATTGATTTTTTTAAACTCAAAATGCTTTAACATTTTTTGACACTTTCACTTGACGAAATATTCAAGTTTTTCATTCCTAGAGTGGGTAGACAAGGTCAAACAAGATTTGAAGACACACACAACCAAAAGTGGGTTAAATTTAAGAGAAAAGTATTTCAAACTCTTGTGAAGAAGGGAAAAGAAAGGAAAAAAGAGAAGTACACTAGTCCTTAGAATAAACAATGCAGATACTATGCTTGGCTGAATTCTAAATGTAACATTTTTGTGGACAGTAATCAGTTTAGGACATGGTAAAGTAAATATTCCCAGTAGATGGATAAAATGTAACTGATGTTATTTTCTAGGGCAAAAACTGAGTCTTTGTCCTCAAGGTTACTGCAGGAAGCAAAATCTACACATCAGTGCTTGCAGCAAACAACCCAAGTGACTCAAAAGCTTTTCTTGACTCCAGAGATGTAATGTTTCAGAAAAAGCACTTAAAAATTCATTTCCATTCCATAGCTCTTTCCAGCTGCAAGAGCCAGTAGGTTTGGTTATTTTTGCCCCACTGGTGCTCTGAAGTCCTGACTGTCATTGAGAAACAGCCTGGAATGAGCAAAGTGTGCCCCAAATAATGGGAAACTAGGCAAGAAGGGAGAGTTTAATCTTCTTGATAATTGTAAATCTAGTTTCTAGGGAAAAACTTGTGGCTCGTCCTTTGATGTTTCAGAAGGTCTGATAGTATGACCAAGTATCAGCTTTTGTGTTACTATGCTCTGTTTGCTCTCAGGATGGCTGATTTGCCAGCCCACTCTGTCAGTATGTTTGTGTGTTTATTTTTAGTAGCAGACTGCAGACAGACAATTGCTTTTGGCTGTGGTGTGATTTCTTCCCATTTTCAGATGTCCATTATCAGTCCTTTGCTGGATGTTGCCTCTCCCTCCAGAACTGGCAGAATGTATGATGAGAGAGGTCCTCAACCCTCGTAGTGCTCTATCGCCTATCTCAGCTTCATTCATTAAATAGGAGCAGTTTTTAAAGTGTTTCAAGTTTTTCTGGTTGACTTGGTATTGAAACAGTGAGAATGGCTTATCTGAGCTGTTTTGCCAGCTTTGCTCTGAAAGCAGTAACCGCAGGCAGAGGAGCTGTGATAAATGCTGGGAAACTAACACATACAACCATTAGAGACTTCTCTGCAGCTAAGTTTTCACTAGAACTGTAGCTTTGGTTGATTTCCAAAGTGCTAAGATCCAAAACATGTTGAAACAGAAAGAATCTTGTGATGAGACTGGAAACAACTCATGAATAAACTGTTGCAGTGGAGTTCAGTTCAGAAATGTGTTTGGTGGCTGTGAAGGCAAGATGCTGACCTTACTGATAGAGCAGAGAAGTATTTAAGGTCATAAGAACAGTTGTCAACAGAAAAGATACCTTGCAGTCTTCAAAGAAAAAACACTTGTGTTCTTTTGTTGCTCCTTCCTCAAACAGATTTTTACATTTCCATGAAAAATAACATCAAGTAGATGGCATGTTTTGATATTTCAAATGCTTTTTTTAATTGCCAGAATCAAATGATGCTTGCCTCTGTGTCCTGCAGTTGAACTTTGCCCTTAGTAGAGCACTGTTATCACTTATAGAACCACACAGAAAAGTTTGAAGTGGAAATTATATTTTTTTTACATAATGACAGTTAATACTCTTCCGCATAGGAAAATTGCTTTCTTATCACTTTCATTAAATGGTCATTTGCAATGTAAAATGTCCATTATAAATTGGCAGATTGAATTCAGGAATCCCTGTCTGAAATTCCATGGTTTATATGCAAGAGTTTCATTAACTGGTCAATATGAATTAATAATTTGCTATGATCTCCTCTTCTTTTATGTTTAGTCTGCCCTCCAAACAAGTCCCAGAATTCCAGAACCTGGAAATAATTTTGTCTAAAAAATAAATTACATTCACACCTCTGAAACCTGATCTCTTGAATGAATAACTGCTGTATATGACTTACGTATTTGATGTTGTTTTTTAAAGTATTTGGGTTGTTTTCTGTCACTATTTACAGAGCTAGGCAGACCAAGGGGAATAAAAAATGTTACTATTTTTGTAACAGCTACTTAATTTTTTTGCTGATGTGCATTTTCTCAGAGGTATGACATTTTTCTAAACTTAAAAATGTAGAAAAGTCAAAGCTTCCAGTTGATTTTTAAAGCCGCTGTAATGATATTTAGATATGATATTTACAAAACCATCAGGGAATTTGACAATAATCTTGGACTGCGTTCAGCCATACCAACTTCCTGCATTGTTGCTTATCTTTATATATCTTTAGAAATGGTGCTTTTATTTTGCTGTTTCCATTTTTAGTATTGGGCATGAGGGTCCTGGTCCCCACCCCACCTCAGTCCCATCACTGCACACAAGTAGAATATATTCCTCCTATTACTCAATAGCTAAATCCCTAAAGCATTTGTCTGTGAAGGAGGGCAAATGAAATAAAGGGCTTCTCAACCCCCTGCGCACCAAGCTGGGTGCATGGCCATGCTTCTCTCTTCCTCTGAATCTGGGTTGCTGTGCAAAATATAGTGCAATGCTCCTGAGACCAGGGCTGGCACACAAGACTGGCACTGCATGGCTTCCCACAGCCTGTGGAGCAGCCCTGCTGCTGTGGCATGAAGAGGCAGCGGGCAGTGTTTGCCTCCAAGGATGTGAGCCTTTGTGTCTGACTGGTCAGAACATGCAAGCCTGGCCTGCATGGCCATAAGAAGGTGGGGAAGGTGCTGGAAGGGGTGCATTACGTGTCTTTGGTCTGGAAGCACCTGCTGTTCCTCAGCTTTGATCAACACAGCAAGGTAAAGGACACAGAGTTTTGGATGGGAAGAGCAAAGAATTTGAGCTGACCATAGCTGGATAGGCAAGGCCCACAGGAAGTGGTGGGGATGAAAAATGGCCATGGGCTACAGTCATTCTGAGTAAGAGCAACAAGAGGGTCACCAGAAGGAAAGGTTAGGCTTTAGTCACTCTGTTCAGGAAGTTTTATCAGCAGGAACCCTAAGAGAGAGGACTGCACGAAGAAGCATCTGATTAAGTCGACTAGCTCTTGCTATCTTAAATCTGATGGGCAAATATTTTTAGAGGAAAACAGGGTAAACATATTTATTCAGCATAAACTGTTTGTTCCTCTGAGGAAAATTGTGGGAATATTCGTGCTTGCAGCTGGCACGCATACTGCTGTGCAGTGCAGTTTGCAGTCAGACTAGCAGTACCCTGGTTATAGCTGACCCCAGAAGTCTAATCTTTTGCTAAACATTTTGAAGTGTTTTCTTCCTAAATACTAACTGAATTGTTTACTGTCTACATAAAAACTGCTAATGGTAGGGCTGCTAACTTCAACCTGGATACATGATGCTTTAATTGCAGAGTATGACTCAACAGGAGAGCACTGAGAGTCTGGGTGGGGGCTGAAGGAGGGATTGGATAATGACATGACACTAAGGTGTGTATTTGCAAGAGAGAAAACCTAGGGCTTTGCCGAGGTTCCAGTTATTGTCCAGGCTGAAATACAGAAGACCAGTTATGCAACCCAGAGCCAGATTTCTGGCTCTCAATGAAATAACGTTGGTGGCCTATAAGGAAATATAGATGGATTCATTCCCTGAACCCCCAGGGAACGTGGTAGGTGTTTGTGATTCTGGCACAGGCAGCCACGGAGCAGGATGGTGCTGAGCTGCCAATGGCTGGGGAGCCCAGCACAGCGTGGGATGCCCAGTGAACCTTTTGATCAGTGCACGGAACTTGGCAATCCTGAGGCTTGCTCTTGCCAAGGTTGGATTTATGAAGAGATTTGGTGACATGCACCCATTCCTTCAGGGTATATGATTGAAGTTCACGGCAGTTACCTAATTTGCCAAAAAAAGTTTGCTAAATTCAAGCACTGTCTCCTCCTCTGCCCCCAGCAGCAACCTCCTCCCACACACGTGCACACTACACTACAGGTACAATAGAATGCCCACTTAAATGTTGCTATGTAGCACTGATTCTATTTGAAATGCAGTGAATACTCAATTATAGCATTTAATAGCATTCTTCATTCCCACAACTCTTTCTTTGATCCAAAGGTTAGAGCACTTAAAATATCATCAAGAAAACACAGTGCTTACTGACTGAGGCAATTGGATTCCTCTGGAACAATATGAAACAAGACTTAACAACAAACTGCCAAGTGGTACCACCATGTCAATGAGATACTTTCTTCTCAACTTCTGGCAAAGGAGTAATTGCCTCTAAGAACTCATTGCCTTATTCTCAGCGATGATATTTAAAAGATTTAGATGCTATGCCTCTGCCTTCACTGATGCCATTAATTGGTTTTGAGACACATCCCCATTTTGTCATTTCTAAAGGCAAAGGCTGTTCTGTGTTTTGTTAATGATGACAGCACTGCTGAGAAAAAGGAAGGTCTAAAATATTTGACTTTAAGAACATGACAGATTAAATAACCTGAGGGGTCCTAATAATCATCATTCACAATGTAGGAGATGACAAGGGGAAATTTCTAAGATGACATTTTGTCACTTGTGCTAGTCACTTAAAATGACAAAAGCTATACATTCTGCTCTGCAGCTTCTTTACTCTAATTGGGCCAATTTTGCTATCATGCTATTATCCTGCAGAGCAGAACTGGTGACAAACAAAGAGGCTTTTGTGATCTCAGCTGAATATTTTTCCATGAGCTCAAGAAAATATCTTGCCAAAAGAGAATGAAAATTGTCCCCACATTTTGTGACTGGCCAGAAGCCTAAGGCTTATATCTGTTTGGAAAAAGTCTCATCTGTATTTTCAGTTCCTGCTTGCTTATGGTGGGATTTTGCAGAAGGGGACACAAGTCAGAGGAACTATAATCACATTTGGTATTTTTCCTGTTATGTGAAATAACACACCTTGGGATATGGCGTGAGAAAAAGAGGGCTAAACTTCTCCACACTCTTCAAATTTTGGCAGTGTGCTTTAATTTAACCATATTTTCTACTATGCATCAGCACATAATAAATCCCCTTAAGTATGTAATGACACAAAACTTGATTGTGTTAGCACATGCTTCTTTGTAGCCATTGGGAAACTTAATCCATTTTAAAAATGTTTGAACTTTGGGAGAAAATTTATCAACAGCTACATGAAGAGTAGTAAGGAAGTGGTTCTATAAGCTGTTAATGTAGTGTGAAATCCTGAAACAACCTATCTTGTTTACATAAGCTGAGCGTGAGAAGTGAAAACTTCTACTTTATTATGGACATTCAGGAAACTAGGAAAACGCATGGTGACACCCCTGCAATGAGCAGGCACATCTTCAACTAGATCAGGTTGCTCTGAGCTCTATTCAACCTTTACCTTCAGTGTTTCCAGGGAACCTCTTCAAACAACCTGTTTCAGTATTTCACCCTTATCACTGTAGAAAATTCCTTCTTTAGTCTGAATCTGTTCTCTTTTGGTTTAAAACCCCTGCCCTTTGTCCTATTGCAACAGTTCCTACTAAAAAGTCACCATCTTTCTTGTAAGTCCCCTCTAAGTACTACAAGGCTGCCATAAGGTCTCCCCAGAGCCTTCTCTTCTCTTCTCCCAACTAAATGACCCCAATTCTCTCACACTCTCTTCACAGGAACGTATTTCATCCCCCTAACCATTTTTGTGTCTCCCTCTTCTGGACCCTCTCCAACAGGTCCATGCCTCCTCTGTGCCGGGGCCCCAGAGCTGGATGCAGTGCTTCAGGTGCAATCTCACCAGAGTGGAGCAGACCAGAGGGCCAGAGTCACTTCCCTCAACCCACTGGCCACTTTGCCTGTTTATGCAGCTCGAGATACATTGGGACCACTCAGCTTGGTGCTGTCTGAAAACATGGTGAGGGAGCACTTGATCTCACTGTCTGTGACATTGATGAAGATATAAAACACTATCCTTCCCAATACAGATCTTTGAAGGACACCCCTCACCAGAAATCTCCAGCTGGACATTGAATCAGATTATGAGTTACCAGCTCCTGACTTCAGCAAGAGGTGAAGAGTGCTCATATCTCATTTCTAGGTACCCTACTGTTACTTCTGCCTTCCTGAAATTCCAGTCAAATTGGAGCTTTTGTTGCATTAATGCAGCTTCTTCATGAAGTATGTTCATTTCCAGCTCTGCAGCTACATGGTGCTCATGTAGCTGAATCGAGTACCATCCTACTGCTGACCCACCTGAGCCACCAGGGCTGCTCCTCAGGGCATGACTCCTGCTACACCATCAGGGAGGGCTGTTCCACAGCCTTCTTCAAGCCATCAACTCTGCACTTCTGGCTCTGTCCAGATCAGCAGCCACAGCTTTCGGTAGTATTCACACCCTAAATTCTGGCATCTCCAAATTCTGTTCCCCTGTGTCCCAATCCATGAACTCTGCTCTACTCTTCCTCATCAGTCCTGTCTGTACTTTGTTCTTATTTATAAAACCCTCTGTATTTGCCTGCTGCAATTTCCCATCTTTCTTCCAAGGCTCATTAATTCTCTCTGAGGCAGGCTGATAGTCTCATCAGGTTTAACTCTTCCTCTTTAGCTGTCATCTTTTCATTGTCTCTCAGGAATGGAGAGGTGCAAAAGCTCCCTGAGCAGCTCAGGTTTTTTTCCTCCCAAATTCATCCCATCCCAGACTTCGTGCAGAAAAGCCACAATAAACTGCTGAAAACTTAAAGGAAGGATGCCATCCTTACAGGATAAACTCTAGTTTCTACTGCAAGATCCTGGTAAATTCCACTCACTGCAAAAGAAATGCATCAACATGAAATGTCTGCATCAAGTGAGGGAGTCTGCATCAAGTAGTGTATGTTCTGACAGAATTCTTTCAGATGATGACAGGACTTAAAAATGTCTTCGTTAGGACTGACAGAATGCAATATACTAATTATTTGACAGTGCATAATATCTTTATTTAGAACAATAAAGCATACGTATATAATGTAAATTCCAAATCTGAACTGGTATAAAAAGGGATCTGGGAAAACACCTATTTTTAAGAGGACGCGTATGTACATACACATCACATTTTATAAACTTCGTTGATTATCTTCAGTCAGAATGTAGCTATGCAAAACTGTGTTGATATTTACACTGAAATAAATGAATTTGCCCACAATGCAACCAGCAAACATCTGTGTCTCTATCACTAAGAGTCTGAAGTTTCCGCGTTCCATTAATTTGATAACAAAATAGCAACATGCCACCATTACTGTAAATCTGCATTTAAGGCAGTTGAACAGTGTTCCTGAATTGAAAAATGTTGGATAATTCTTAAATGTAAATCTAACTGAAAATATCAGTATTTTATGTGTACAGTTAGATTTTCAATTCAATAATTCTGTTTTGTGTACTGAACAGTTTCAGCATATTACGTAGAGCAACGGAGAAAACAGAGATGCTGCAGATGATAATCTTAAAAATGTGCACATACTCCACAGTAAAGCACATTTTATAATATGGCTTGCTTATAAAATGACCTTGTTATGAAATAAGTACCATTAATTCATTCAAGTAAACACAAATCTAAAGTAGAACAGTTACTCAGTATGACTATCTGCTTTTTTATTCTCACAAGGCTGCTAGTAATTGCATGCAAAGTTCAACTATTTCAAAGAAAACCTAAAAGTGTTACGTTTCTCACCAAACCACAGATATCCAAAACCCAAATTTGGTTTACTTTTATGTAGGAAAAAAAATCAACATTGCTTTTTTCCCCAATTTTATTTTGAGAGGGACGGTGTTGATTTTCCAAATGTGTCAGTGCATGGGCTCTGTATACCCAAAAAGAAGACTGAAAAACTGATCACTCTTTAGAAGTTAAGAAGCAATTAAAAGTCTATTTCTGACACCCCATATCCAACTGAAGAGTACCTTATTCTATTTCCACTGATTTCAATGATGTCTCACAAATCAGTGTATTTCAGAATCTCATTATGTCCAAAGATTTCCTCAGAAACAGGCACAGAAATTTTCCAGTAAGTTCACAATCCCACTTCAAAATGCCACTCCATCTAGTGTACCCACGAATGTCCAGAAGTCTCCTTCTACTTTGCAAAAGGATTGAGAACACCCAATCAGATCTCTTTTGTGTTCAGATCTCTCAAAATGAGGGCAAAGAATGGGAAAACCATGTTGTCCAGCAACAGCTCTGCTACTCCAGGTGTCATACAACTTTCATGCACATTCAAAGAACAATAGTTGTGATGTGAAGGTCAAAAGTTTAGACATGAGTTTTCTTTCTGTTCTCATATAACATAAAATTTACCTTGCTTCACAGAGGAGATTAAAGTGTCTGACATTATTTGAAAGTGACTTACTTTAAGATGTTGCTCCTGGAAAGTCACAGTCAATTTTTGTTTATTGTATGTTTCAATACATAACTTATATTTTCTATAGTATTGGAAATTAAGAAGCCTAATATATCGTTCTTTTGAATATCAAAGTATAATTCAGGGCACACCAATGTGACACAAAATAATGTGTTATTGAGTATCTGATTTTCTGGAAAGAATGTATTTAGAAAAATGAACATTTTTTATCAACAAAGAACATTAATAAATACAAGATTTTTGTTTTACTGCATCTAAGAAAAAAACCCAAACCCTCAAATACATAAGCTAGCCCCAAGAGCACATTGTATGAAGTATTTAAGGTTTTCATACATACAGTTAGGATAATCACTTCCATTTACTGTGGATACTTTTCCATTCAGTCAAAAACAATACACAATTATTTTCTGCACTACCAATAAGGTGCAAATTTCTACCATTTAGTTCATACTGACATTTCTTTTTAGGGTAACTCTTAAATAAGTTTGAAACTCAAAGTCTGAGGGCCTTGTGAGAAAGAACTACACAGACTCAAAGAAGCCTCAGCTTCAGATGGGGAATTCCATTGTTTGAGGAATGCACTTGCTTTTTTAAAGTGATGAGCAACCCTGGTAATTAACTGGAGAGTGCTCCAGCATCTTCAGAATAAGCATGAAGGCCTAATTCTGACACTAAGCTTCTTTTGATTGAGTCCAAGTTCCTCAGGTGATGCAAACCCCAAAGTTCCATTATCCTTAATGGAACTATGATAATTTATACCAGCTGAATAGGACTTGAGGACCCTTTTCTGACAAACTGAAAGTGCAAAAAGGGCCTGAGTATAAATAAAAATTCTACATCATCAAATCTTTCCATCAGTGAATTCATGAGAAATTTCAACATTGATTGCAGTAGGGTCAAAATTCCACGCAGTGTGGCTACATGCCACATCACCAAGTATGGTAAGGTTCTGAGATTTTTTTCTTTTTTGTAAGTGTGAAAGACAGTTCTACCAATAATATACACATGCACACACACACACAAATACACATACACACATATATATTATATGAAATATTCTTTTTATGCATGGTTCTCAGAAAATTGAGCAGAAGATTAAAACTTCCACAAGAGCTCTTAAAAAATTAGTAACTATACATTTTAAGGAGAACTCCAACTTTTGTAAAACTTTAAAAGGCTTGTTTTGTTTTTTGTTTTTGGTGGTTTTTTTTAAGTTTTCAAATTACTCAAACTAAAACTCTTGCTGACCTGGTCAATATCACGATAGATGACAGTTTGTCACCTCATGTGAGCTTTTACCCTTTACAACCCCTAATACAGGTAAATAATGCATACTCATTATCTGGAAAGAGACAAGATGAAAAGATCCACAACTACACTTGAAACTTTTACCATGGTATTTTTAGGATTTACTTGAAAATGCACATCTGTACATCAGTCCTGTTCATATTCCATGGATACTGTAACAGTAATAGATGCAGAAGACAGGTGGGAAACAAAGCCTTTCTCTTTTGTTTCAAAAGAATTAACTTTCAAGAGTGGAGAATGCCAGGATATTAAAGCTTACTAATCACTTAAAACACACTGCAAGCATTAATTACAGCTGATGTAAGTAAAAACTAAATACACTCTCAGGATCTTTCAGATTTTCTATGCTATACATTTAAAGACAAGCATCAATGGCATGCATCTTCAGAATTTAAAATGCATTTCACCGGTTTGTCTTTATTGTGATGTTTGAACGCCATTCAGACTCTTTACTTTGCCTTAGCATGACTGGAAATTTCACCAGTGTTGGCATATGCAGCAGTTACTCTGAATTCTTCGAAGCTCCATGAGGTACATTCACCTCCTGTTTACTTTGTCTTCATCCAGCATTTGCTTCTCCTGAACAGAGACCACCAACGCTGATGAATTCTTGAGGCTTTCTGGGGTGGGCAACCAGCCACCTGGCACCCGATAGAGACCACGTGTTGCTGTACACACAGCCTTTGACAGGGATAAACACAGCTCCTTATAAGTCTAAGTCTAGAGCACAAGCTCATGGCATGACTTGGCTTTCAAGTTTTATATACAATATTGAAGAATATGTTATCTGTATCCATTTCTGCACTTTCTGTCAGTTCAGAGACCTTCATCTGAAGACATTAACTTAAGGTAGAGGACACAGAAATTAAATTAAGGATGAAAAGGTATTTATGACTTACAATGATTACACATAGTTGGACACATTTGATAGATGCTTTTCTGTTCAGGACATACTTTGTTGGCTAGAGTCAGCTGAAAGTATTAACGCAATTAAAAAAACCTCAAGTGTCACACAAGGTAGATATTCACATAAGATACCGTCCTGCTAAGTGCACACTCTTCTTGTCATTGTTCAATTCAGTGTTGGTTTCACAGTAACAAACACAAATTGTCCTCATTTCTGTATCATGTCTATGGAGTCATGGGCAGCAACAACAGATGCAGACTCAGTCTGTCACTCCAGAAGGAATACGAATGTGCTTAAAGCTGCTTCATTTATGAAGCGAACATGGAACTGTTACCTGCCTGAAGAGAAAAACAGAAACGCTGATTTTGCTGATTAGTTTTCCTTTCTGTATTACTAAACAGTAGAGCTTTGCACAGACATACAAAATAGACTTTTTTTCTTATAATTTTGGAAATAAATTTAATGACACTTGCATAGAGATTTCTTTACTCAGAAAGAAAAATGTTGTAAGATGTACTTTCCTGGTTCAAGAACACATTTTCCTGCAAAAGCTCATTGATATCATCTAAGGCAATAGAACAACTCATGATTTTACAGAACTGTTACATTTGAGCATTTTGGTATTGGCGATCTCTGGCAGCAAACTTCTCTTCAAAGTCATCTGGACGAACCAAACTGAGTTTACATCTTTGGAAAAATGGAACAACTTGTCCAATGCAGTGACAACTTTCCTTCTCAATGAGCATACGTAGAACAAAGCAGTTAAGGAGACTGAAAAACCTCTCAAGCTGTAGCTAACTAAATCATGTCGAACACCTGAGGGTAACTGCTACAGGATGAACTGCAAAACTGAGATTGTCTCTCGTACTCTTACACTGCTCTTTCCACTCATGATAAAAAAGGAAGAGTTCAGCACTGTCTGAATTTTCCAGACTCTTACATAGATGCAGTGGCTTAAATACAACACAATGTCAGTGATAAGAAGTCTTTTACCAGAAGACAACTGGGACTGAGAAACCTCACTCACCTTTGCTGCTCACTCTTACACACTAAAGCAAGACTGATGTATCTGATAAGGCTACAGAGACTACAGAAATGTGCTGACTAAGCTACAATTAATAAAAGTTCAACTTTACTTGGCCTGTTCTCCTGCACTCGCTAATTTTACCAGATTGTGTCTTTTAGTTCACATTGCCTAGAAACAGCTGTAGTGGAACAGCTGAAAGCTTCTCTGTATCAGCTCAAAAAGGGGAAGCAGTAGCTGTCCGTTATTCTGGAATTCCTGTAAATTTCATTTTGAAGCACTCAAGTTACAAATCAAAGGTCTAAATTAAGGATACAGGAATAATTAAATTAGCTGCTAAAGATCTTACACACAAATGAAACCTACTGATAGCAAGATTAATTTTTTTCCTGAAAATGGGCTCTGAATCACTTTATATTGCAGCAGCCAAAAGTAGTTAAGTCTATGGTAAAACTCACCATAGCCAACTTACCAGTACATGAAACAGTAACAGTGTTGAGGGAGAAAAAGCAACAGCTACACTTGTAGATGTTCCTTTTCTTTTTGCTGCAACACACTGGGAAAAAAAAAAAAAAGGTCCTTTATTACTACAGTAACAGTCCTTCAAGGAAATAGATGGTTTATAAGTTAGTTAAAATAAAAAGGGAACCCAAAGAGTCATAATTTATTTTTGATAATAGTTCTTCCTACTTATAGATGAATATTCCTACTTTCTCAGGGAGGAGAAATTTGTAATAGTCATTCATGCCATATATGCCAAAACATATGCCATATATTTACGAAGACATTTGATAGAGAATGAAATCTGTTTCAAGTTCCTGCAAAGGCTGTCTCCTGCATTTAACTGTTTCATCTCTTCTACATATAAAAAAATGTTTTGTATTTTCTGTGAAGTTAAAAGGAAGATGTATTCTCCATTTCACAGGTTTTAACACCTATGAGAATGACATGCAGAATGAGCTATTTGTAGCAACTAATATAGTTGGTGAAATGAATACACAGTCTTCCATTCTATATACTGTATTTGAAGAAAATTTGTTTTAAGAATTTGTTACTTTATCAAACTGAAACACTCAAAATTTCGGCTCCTGTGACCAAACTGCTAGATCAGAACCTTGCCTATTTGTCTCTTCACCAATGGACAGCACTAGGCATTTCACACAGTGTGAGAACACTACAGGACATGTCCTTCTGCCACCTGCATCAGATCTTTCCCTAAATGATTCACAGTTAAAATTTGACCGAACATCATAAGATATGAAGTTAAACAATACTCTCAAAATGCTTCAGCGATTCTTGCTTAAAATGTCCCTAAGTCCTTTCCTGGATTTCACAGAATTCCTTGCCCAAGTCATGTCCAAGGAACTTCAAAGCCTTGAATTGCAGTTTCTAAGGTATATTTGATTGGCTGAAAACTTCTTTCTAAAAATCAGATAAAGCAGTGTATAAGTAGGAAAAGAGCCATGAATCATTTCAGGATGACCTTAGGAGGTTGTTAGCATTTGAACAAGTTCTCATTAACTTTCCACAAAGATTAAAAAATAAAAAACAACCAGAAAACATACTACCCTGGAAAATGTAAAAGGGTGAAAGAACATAGAAAATGTTATTGTAAAAGGTATTTAAAAGGATTTAGAAGCACAACCAGAAAGACATTGCTTTCTATTTATTTCCATAACTTCTACCTAGCTTTACACCACACAGAAAACAACATTTACTTTATTTTGCTGCTTTCCCTATAGGTCTCAGCAATCCTTTCTCACAGTGGGAATAAAGACACATAAAATAAAAATAAAAATAATATAATAAAATGCTGTATACAGAACTATCTTCCATATAAATTTCTATATTTAAACCAGAAAGTCCTTTAAAGGGCACACTCTAAGCACATTTTTTACCTCTGCAGCAAGACCTTGTATTTCCCACAGAGCTAAACAGGAAGTAGTTCTCAGAGATAAAATTACATCTGTAAATACAAACTTTAAGTGAAACAATATACCTTATCTCATTTTCTTCTTGATAGTCATGACACTGTGTAGTTTCATCACTTTCTGGTCTGGATTTGGGATGTATTTTCTAGGAAGAAAATGCACTAAATATAAATATTCTAAAGCTTTCTTTAGTAACTAAACAATTGTATGTTTAAATTTGCTTCAGATGTTCAATATCAAAGTCATCTTATAATATATAGGCCAAATCCTGCCCTCTAACATACATCTAGTACTGACATAAATTTTACTATAGAAGTTTTTGTATTGTAGGTAAGGGCATAGGGGCCAAAAGCAAAGAGATTCCTTTCTCAATATGCAATAGGAGAAAAGGAAAATTGGGTGATTCATACAATTTTGTTTCCAATTAGAGAGCAATCATGCTGATAAGACAGGATTTGCACTTCGATGGTGGCATTCAAGAATTTGACACACAGATTTACATCTTCAAGTCACAGTTAAGTGAAGATCAGAAGAGGTATCTCTTGTTTTCAAATACAGAATGGTTCTGTTATTCCCACCTCCCCACAGCTAAGAAATGTAGCATCACTATGTAAACAACTATATGTAGTATCTATCTCTTACCTTCCAGTATATGGCTCCCAAAATAAAGCCAATAAGGAGAGACAGCAATGATGTCAGTGCTATGCTGATCCCTTGCAGGCTGGAGCTGCTAATGAAGCCAAGTTCTTCTTCTGTAATTAAAGATACTCTCATTAGTGAAGACAGATTTATAGCAGAAAACTGTCTTCAGGGCAACACTATTAGCAAGAGCACTTTCACGCACCACCTACATAACGGCATCTTAAACAGCAGAACAGATACTTCAAAGTGCAATGTACATGAGATGCACTTCATACAAAATCTTACAGGAAAATTTTGACCACAAGGATGCTCCACCCACTTCTGAAACAACAGTGTTGAAAAGTACCAACACCAATTCTCTTTCTGCCATTTGTAGAGAATTATCTCTTTCTCAAAGTTTTGGATTTCTTTATTTTTGAAGGTCTTACTCTGAAACACAAAGCAATTATTTGGAAAAGAATATATGTCAATTGGTGTGTTTGCACTAGTTCCATCAGACAGCTCCCACTGACTGCTGGCACTTTGCCTTGCCACTAATCAATGACCAACGTGAGGGCTCTCAAGGGAGGTTAATTTAACAGAACAAGCCTGATCATTTCTAAAGCTTCCTGGAAAGGTACTGCTGACTTCAGCAAGATCAAACCCTTGTACCTTGAGGTTTAACTGTGTGTTATTTGGTTATAACCATTTCTTGATAGCTTTTAATATTTTGTACAGAAGAGCACCAATCCTATTCTTTCATGTACACTAACAATTCCATTCCCCTCACTGGGAGCTGCGTGCATGATGAAACTAAAATTTGGCCCTTCAGTTATTTTGTCAAGAGCAGGATGTGGACAGTCCTAAGGAGTCACCTGGGGACCCTCCTGAAATGCAAAGTGAACCTCAGCAGACTGGTATTTTAGACATTGTCCACCCAGTTTTGGTTCATTTCAAATTGGGTGTCTGCAGCTCAAAGGGTGGGTGTATTGACAGATTACATGAAAAGAACTAAACTAAAAGCACTGGAAAAGTGTAGGTGATTGGATACATAGAAATGAAAATGAACTGACAGCACTCAAAATGTGTGACTCATGCAAACAGCAAATGTCTAAACACATACAGTATGATATTCTGGGTCAAACAACATGTGTTTAGTACATGATTTAACAGCCTCTAAGAAAATACTTTAGTTTAGAAAGGAGTGTTCTTATAATTAAATAGCAATTAATTTTCAACTCTCAGATTTTCTTGTTGACATTTTTCAGGTTTTAGACAAATATTCTTTTTATTTCTGAAATTCAGCTGTGTTTTCTAGGCTCAATGTAGACTGAAATAAAAAGACAACATAAAGTCTTGTATCTATATATATTCATATACTACATATATCTCTGTGTCTCAAACACTGTTTACAAAGTCTAGGTTCTGACTGTAGGGGCTTCAGTTTCACTTATACCTGGTAGATTCAGCACACTAAACAGAAATACCAGTCAAGCAGAACCAAAGCTAGCTTACCGTGAAAGAAATCTGTCTACAGAAAAGAAAGATAACAGACAAAGTTCTACAGAGCTGAGCATCAGCTGAAAAAGGGAGGCTATTGACTAATCTGCCCCTGTCTGCTCAGACGTTAAAGCCAAAAGCAGACATTAATTGAGGAGACACAACTTTTCTAACTTTCTGTCCCAGGTTAGGCACAGAGGATGTTTGCTTGCAGAACTGATCTTCAAGAAAACTGGGCAAACTGAAGTGTGTGGAGCCAGCCTGAACAACTCCAAAAATGCTCTCCTGTTGTTGCTTATCTGAACTGTACTCTCAGAAGAAAATTCCGATATGGCTCTTGTGCTCTAGGCAAGTAAAAAGCAATCCTTATTTGCCTAATGCCATTCCTCTTAGTGAGCGACTGCTGAGTTTTACAACTAAATTATGTAAATAATATGGGGATGGCCATGTTTTCTGGGTTCTACCCTGCAAACTTCAGAAAAAAAATTAAAAAGTGAAATAAAAATCAAAGGAAAGACTCTTCAGGTCATGTACAGCATACTGTGTTTGATAACATGTTATGGTAGAGTGTATAACCTCAGAAACTCTCAGCCTATCTTCAGTGCTGGGCAGCATGTTATGGCAAGCATGCTGTTTTTTACATGAACTTCTAGAGAAATGTTCTGTATGCAGGGTAATCAGTGATAATTTTGTACCTTTGTTTTTAACAGTATTTGTCACAAACAATGTAATTTAAGACAACAGAAGAGACCCTTTTATAATGAGGTATCTAAAACTGGAAAAATTTGATTTCTGAAAAGTTATCTCCAATGCAGATGATTTCTTCATCATCTTTGGAAAACTGAAAGGAATTTATAATTAGCTTTCCATGTGGGGACATGCAAATCCAGGGAACCAGCCCAAATAAAGTCCCATTGTGACTCTCTCCTTAGCCTATCTTTTAAAAATGACAACAGATTTTTTTTTCCAAAACCTGGCAGTGTATGAATTAATTTGAAAGTTAAGTAGCCCATAACTACCTTAAAAAGCAAGCAACAACAGAATATTTAATTTAACTTTCAAGTCCAGGAAAAATTCTCTTGAAAGATCTGAGGAGAATAAAATGAGTCATGGCAGGTTTCTTCATGTGCCTTTTATTAAAATTTAAAATTTAAACTTAAAATATTTAAAATATTAAAATTTTAAACGGAACAGACTGATGAATTTTCAGTCTGAACAACCTCCCAGGGCCTAATGTCTTAATGAAGGAAAGGGAGAGAAGGAAAGAAAACTGGCTACCACAGGGACCTTTTCCTCTGTTAGAGCTCTACACAGAAAGATTCTGACTCTCATCAGTTGTAAAGGCAGAGCAGGAGAAGGAATAGCAGGAACCAGGTGTGCCAATAACTTTATGAACTCTTTGGGCAATGCCAGAGGAACTGCTGACTCTATCCAGCAGAGTGAAAAAGAGGAGTGGATGCAGGCCAGCATCTCTCAGAGCTCCCACTCCGCATCTTGTGGGAGATGCCCTAAGGAAGTGAGGTCATTTGCTGGTGATTTACATATAGTCTTCAGGGACATCAGGATGTTAAGCTGTAAACAATATATATTTACATTAAAAGCCACTCAGCTACTCAATTAAGTTATTGAGCTGCTTCCTACCTTGAGCCACGTGTGTTTATGATTGAGAGCACTGGCCTTTTTTTTTTTTTTTTTTTTTTTTTGCCATATATGTCTCAAAGGAATTTTCAGTTTACCTCTGCTCTGTTCCAACACAATTACCACAAGATCTTATCTGCAAAAATGCAGAGCAGCTCTCACCTGTTCATTAGGGTTTTTCATTAACTATTATGTTGGAACAAAGGCACAGAAGGCAGCATCAATTGCATTAAGCCATAGGTGAACATCTTCAGATTATTGTGCAATTACTGAATTAAACTATGGTATTTTTTCTTAATTAAAAAAGTAGACCTTCTTCCTAGAAACAGTTACAGAGATCTCTGTGTTTACATGTCTTTTGAGCCACTCAGTACTAATAATAGGGCTAAATTATTGTGAGGAAATTACAGACAAAAATGGAAGGAGACAACACTGAACTCTCCATGAAATTATAAAGAACATCATGGCATCCAGCTGAAGGAGAAGTTTTAGTTACAGATAGTAAGTTCAAGATTTGATCAGAACAGTATGAAATTCATCTGATGGGTTCAGCCTCTGAAAGAAGAGATTAGGGCTCAAGACCTCTTAGCCTGACACTTCTTTACATAGGAACCATCTCATCTACATTCTCTAGACCAAGTGTGGTATAATCATCCAGAGAAATATGAGCAAGACAGGAACTTAAACAGCTAATTGGAACTTCAGTGGACTACAGTCAGGTAACACAAAGAGGGGGAAAAAACCCAGCCTAAATAAATTTGGGATGGTGGTGGTGGTCTTTTGAGAATGCTATGGGGGAAAAAATGAAGTGGGAACATGTTACAAGTCTACATTCAATATTATAAGGATGAAAAAACATTATTGCTATTCAAAAACCAATTAGAATAGCACAATTGTTATAGTTTCCATTTATCTGGGCTAAGACATTTTGTGTATATTTGGTTGAGGTTCTACTTTATTATTGTAGTTTAATTTTATTGTTGTGTAAGAACAATGGAGTCATGAAATATGACTCAACAAAAGTAGCAAAAATAAAAATCCATAACTCAGCTAATTTATATACAATTTCTATGATAAATATTTCACATGTTATTTTATTAGATGATGCACTTCAGGCTTGTCTAAGTTGAATTGGGGCAGTTCAAGTCATCTGACTATGCAGACTTTATTAATAGATTAGAAATAAATTAATCTGGAGGGGTTCTTTTTCAAACACAATGTTTCTAAATGCTCTAGAAACTATTAAACTGAAAAATAACTCAATTTAAAACTATTTAAAATTAATGTGTTAATTTAAAAAAAAAATACTGTGGTTTGTGTCTGAAGATGCTTTTTTTCAGGTTTTCCCTCTTCTAAATGTTTTCCTTTTTGAAATTTGAATCTAGTGATGCTTTTTTGAGAACAGTAATGAAGCCAGGGGAATGCTATGCTGGGGAGTCTTTGCAGGGGAAGTACTAGGGTTTATTCACTGTTGTTCCTTCCAAGAAGGTAAGGATTAGCTTAAACCAAAATTTCCTCAGCAATAAAGTCAAGACAAAACTAAGATTGGCACTGAAGGCCATTTCAGGGAATAAAACAGTGATGTCAATAAAGATTCCACAGCTCGCTCCCAGCAAAAAAACACCAAATGAGTAACTACAGTGGAACCAGTCAGCATCCAAATTAATGTAATTTAATCAGATTATGAGTTCAAACTGTACCCAGACCCAGCCAGACATGCAGTCCTCATGTCATTTCTACATAAGGCTGTTAACTGATATCCAATTTTCCAATAAATTGCTTAAGAGAAAGATAATCAGTTAAAACACACCTGTACAGCATATGGTAGCCAATCAATTTACTGCATTATTTTAATTAGGCTTTTTTCCTGCTTGATTATCAGTTCTGATTATAGAACAAGATTAATAATCCTGCTTCTGCAGTCTCCTCCACAGTACAGACACAGGTGCCACACTCCACTGCACTGCCCAGCACCCTCCTGTTACTGTACTGGGTCAAACTCCTTTCATCTGAACTGCTCCTGTAATCTGTCTTTTGGCTTCTTGATTCATCCCCATTGCTTCAGGCTGTGGCTGAATATTTTTCCTCTAGAAATGACAGCAAAAATTATCACAGGTTCAGACCTGAGAGAGAGACAGGTATGCATTCTTTAACCCCTTCCTAGTGCCTCAGAGTTGGTCCTGGGCTCATTAGGTTATTTGCAGACAGCTCTGTGACCTCCTGGGGAAGAATCTACAGCAGTGAGTCTTCTCTTTTCCAAAGACTCAGGCTGGCAGCCAGGAGTGGAGGGGTTTTTATAATTCCTTCTACTCTGAGGGTTCTGGGCTATGATGACTTAAGACCTACTCTTAATTAGAAAGCAATCAAGAAGGGCTTAAAATCTGATAGCAGCTGTGAGCCAACTACGAGGTAGCATGCATGGTGCTAAAAGGCCAGAGAGTAACTAGATTAACTAACTAGGGTAACTAACACTCCAAAGTGAAGGAGTACGAGAAAAAACTCAGGCCTAGTAGCAACTGTGTCCCCATCAGGAGCTACCGTTGTGCCCACTACGTCAGGCTGCCCCTCTGCACATGTTTCCTTAAGCACAGGGAGTAGCAGCCACAAACTTCATCATCACACATTCAGGTAACATAGATGTTTGTGAAGTGGAAGGGGGAAATTGCAAAGAGAGCTAGATACACATTGTCATCTTGACATGTCTGGGAAACAGAAACAAGGAAACAACAAGGTTAAACTTTGATCACTCTTTCAGGAACCCCTAAGGAAAATCCCCTCTTGTTCACGTGGGAAACTGCAGATAGTGTCCACCTTGTTGTTCATGATGTCACTAAAAGCCCCTGAAACCTCACACTCTTTCCTTCCACTTCAGATGTCTATACCCTTTCTGACCTGGTGATAGGTAATGTTGAGGCTCTTACAGCAACCATTCTGGAGTCCTATCAAGGAGCTGTCATGTAACACAGTGACCAAGACAGATAAGAAAGATGAATATGACTATGCCAGAGAGAAGATTACAGCCTGCCAGAAGGGTAGTGACTTTGTCATTGACCCCAAGCGAAAGCATGCTGACTGTGGAGATGGCCCTACTGCAACTACAGCAAAGAAACATGGGGCTTGTCCTCAGGGCTGGTGTAAAACTTGGGATTGACAGTACTCCCAAAATGCAATGTACAGGTATCCCCTTTGCTCACGTGAGTATCCTTGTCTGATTTAGCATAGCTATTCTGTTAACTTGGAGCAACCTCCTTTTCTGAGAGTTAAAATGAGGTGTCTGGCCAAATTTGCTGAGGCCATATGACTAGTGAGACCTCATGACAGCCAAAACTAAGAGGCTTGCCCTCTCCAAGTTGTAGAGAGCTGTCACATAATTGCAGCTTGATAGCATCTCTACATTTTGATAAGTTCATTGCATTTCAGTATGACAGCTGAGAAACACATGGTACACCATCAGGAACATGTAACTTCCCATTAATTTGCACAATTAATGACATTATTTTTCCTCTGAGCTCTCACAACCAGCTACCAGAACAAAATGGAGACATATATTCAATCACTTGTACTTACTGTTACTGCTAGTGCTACTGCCAATGCTGTCATTCCTAAGAGAGCTGGCAGCAACAGGAGGAAACAAAAATGTTTTTGTGACAGCGACTCTGGAATCTAAATAGAAAACAAATGTGTCAGAATTATGAAACTTAAAATACAGTTTCTTCTACATAGGATGATGGGCTACAGGACTACTCTGATGTGGCTATAGGGCTGTTACTGGCTGTAGGACTGTTCATAAAGTGGATTAAGCCAAAAAAGGCAGTTTTATTAAGAGGTAGAAGTGTCTACATGCTGAGCTGCTGCTGAATAGCTAATCTGGAAAAGCAGTTGTCATTTGTCACCAGAGAGAGTAAAAGAAAAGGTAATACAAACCCTCCATTTACTGAAAGGATAAGAAAGAGCTGCAAGAGCTTGACCTGAGCTTGTTAAAATTTTTCAATGAAGTAAACTGTTCAGGAAACTGTGCCCTGTTCAGGAAAAGTGGGATGAAATTGAAAGTGACTTGTGGCTGCTGCCATTTAATGTTTGTCTTCCTCTCCTTTCAGTTGTGCAATCTTAGGCTCTTTTACAGCCTCATAAAACTAAACAGAGCATTAAGAGAAGATAAGAAGAATAACGTAAAAAGGAAAATTCAGGATATATTTTGGATGAATGGAAACAGAGCAACATAATGCAAGGTTATTTTGATTATACTGAGAAATTATGTATGTAGGAGTGATGGCACTAGAACTTGACCTCAAACAGAAACACAACCACCAGTGTCAGTAGTTAATTTGTAGTAAAAAGGTGACATGGAGGCCTGGTATCAGATCCTTAACATCTCTGAAATCCAAAAAAAATCACACATTCATATCTGCCTAGATTCTGCTCCCCAACAGGAGACCCCTCTTACCGTTCTCTGGTGTTCCTACTGTTGAAGGCAGAATGCAGTCATTCTTATCCCATCTGTCTGCAGACTCTTTATAGACCTCAATGGTACTATTAAAATGCCTAAAAAAATCCTCAGGAATGAAATGACCTTCTTCATAAAGGTGACCATTTTCTTTTACAAAATCCTAGAGTAAAATATAGAATTCAGTTTGAAAGAAGGTCAAGGGAAAAGCTCATTTCAACACCTCAACAAATGATAAAAATACCTGAAGAAGATACAAAATAGTTTAAATTTTTAACCTGCAGACAATCAGATTAGTTGTATACAATCTTCATAAAACATACAAGCCTTCTGATCTGAGGATTTCAAATTAGCTCTGCAAATAGGAATGAATTATTAATACAGTGTTGCAAAATTGCTAAGGAATGAAAGACAGTCTATCTTATATGGAAAACCAAGAGACTTTTTAAAATTCTCCTCATTAAAAAAAAAACCCTCCTTGATTTCACATAACTTTGCCAAGTTACACATGAGTTTTAATCTGAACACATGAACATGACAATCATTGGTATTGTCTTTAAGAGAATGGGGAACAGAACACAATAGCTGGGATACACCACTGCTCAGAGACAGGCTGAGATCCCTGATAACATACCTAAAAATATGAGAGACTATAAACAAGGAAGCCCAGACACTCTGAAGTCTAACAGACAAGTTTGTTATGCCAGACTAAACAACATGATTGAGACCCATGTTGATGATTGACTGTTTTCTTCTTTTTTTTTTACATCAGCAAGTCAAATTTGACCTGGGGTTACTCTGTACTCCCAAGAAGGAGGACAGTGGTAAGAACACGGTCTAAGTATGTCCTACAGAAAACCTCCTGGTTTTGGCTCCAAAGTTATTTTATGGTTGATTCTGAAAGTACTAGACTTAAGATCATTATTCTCTAAGGATATCAATAGCTAGTTGTTTTGCTGAATTACAGGATATTTACTTTTCCATTCTACAAAATAAAATTCCTCTTCCTCAACCAATCAACCAGCTGAGTGCTTTGAATCATTAGGACAAAAATAGAAAATAAAAAAAGAAACCTATACACTGAAGATTGGAGATAATTCAGTTCGAAATGGAAAAATAGGGAATATCTAAATACTCACAGCAATGCAATGCAAATACATGGCAAGCTTACAAGATTATCACACTCTAAGGGCACCTGTGTGTTTTAGTTCATTTGATTCATTCTGGGTGTTGAAAAGGTGCGATTACCATGACTGAGGACTTAGCTGATAAAAATAACTGTAAACAGAAGATAAAATACATGCTTCAAAGAACAGGGTGGATTTCACCTGTTTTATTCAGTGGGACAAAACCTTCAATCGCTGAACTTATTTTTAATTACTGATAGTCTGGTCAGATCTGGATAATGGACTAGAAAATTAATTTCTTCCCCCCTGCCCTGTCTGCACAGAGAATCACTCGTCTCTTGAGCGAGAATCCTTCCAGCTGCTGTTAGAATCCAGAAACACATGGAAATGGACCAATATCCTCTGGTCTTTGCTGTGCCTTTTTTTTTAAAAAAAGTGAACTAAACCATGAAGAAGCTTTCAGAGCTTCACATACAGTGATACATACTAAATGTATATTAATAACTTTAACCACATCATCTTTAAATTTACATTAAATCATTAGCAAAATATATAATTTAAGCTGGATACACAAGGAAGATTTCTGCTAGTTTCAAAATGACCAGAATTAATTAATTATCTTAAAGATTGCTGCATTTCTGACTTTAAATAGCTGCATACAAGTCATTGTATATACTGTAAGTCCTTGTAAGCCATTTTTATTTGAAACAGGAGATAACAATTAGTGAATGTTAGCACAATGTACTCAGTGCATTTCTAAACAAGGTAGGATTTCAGATGCACAGGAATAGAAATGAAAACAAATCTAATAAAGCCTTGGATATTTCTAAACCATTACTGAATATTGTGCAATAGAAAGTAAAAAAGGAATATCCAGTACAAAAGCTGAAACTCTGTATAAGATTACCTTGTTTTTATCAAAAGCAAGGCATGCCATAAGATCATTAATTATCCTTGTGAGATTATTGATGATTAAATAGTTGCTTAAAACATCCGACATATCTGGAATGTCAGAAAATTTCTGGAGAAGATTATGTAGACTCCTTGAAAATTCAGGCACCATCAAATGTAACCAACAGTGATTAGGCTGTCAGGGGATAAAAAGAGAAACAAATGTAAATTAAATATCAGACATTTGTAGAAACTGGTTAAACATCTCAATGTGCAAAAGTAAATTAGACTGTTCTTTCCAATTTAAACTCTCTCAAAATTATAAATTACAATTCTTCTTCTTTACTGTGGCCAATTTTCTCTTTAGTCATTTGGCAATATTTCTGTTCTCACTGGTACTGACATATTTATGGTTGTCTGTTAAATGCTTCATTAAATTATCAATGAATGCCAAGTATCAGCGTGTTGAGCATTTGAGCCTTGGAACATGTTACTATGAACCCTAGTCCACGCTTTCATTAACCTATTTATTTTCTTTTCAATTCCTACTGCCTTAACAATTCTTTAAATATCAGTTTTCATTTATTGTTGTTGCGTTATATGACTCAGTTAACCCCAAAGATCCTGGATTTGAATTTCTTATTAGAAGGGTTTCCATAAAATTTTTGCATGAAATCCCTGTGTGTTTTTATCCACCTTTGAACTAGTTAGCTGACTTAATTCCTTCTCTTCAGCTTTTTCACTAAATGCCATTACTGAGAACAGTTCCTAGATCTAAAAGCCTTTCTTCTTCCTGAGTCTTGGATAACAAAAGTGTTCTGCACAGCCTGTCACTGTACACTAACACCTATGCAATTAGTTTGCAGACAAAGTTTGTACAGCTGTTCACATGACTGAAACCTGGTAATTCATCTTGCTGTCTTAGAGGAAGTCATTAACTTCTTCTACTCAGATATACATTACAGTAGTTAAATAGAGAAAAAAGTCACCCAGCCCAGGAAAATCCCTAACTGAGTATGATCAGCAAAAATACAGGTAATGCATTAGTCAGAACTTCAATTTGTACTTGTAAATACCTTCCCAATAAAAGCTAAATTTTTAATGGTAAATGTTATGAGAATTTATTCCATATATGACATTATTTTTCCACTATTGAAAATGTTTGATTAAAGCCTTCCAGATACAAAGATCTTGGCTCAACAGACCCTAAGTACTCTCAGTATCACTAAACCAGTTTCCAATTGCTGCCCAGTGGACAGGCACACACTGAATTCACCTTCTGCAACACACAACAAATGTTTGGTAATGTACACACTTCCAGGCTTAATCTCATTTTACTCAATTTCTTCAATAAGCCTGCATAGAGATTCTTTATTAAAAATAAATAAATCCACAGGTGTTATTCTGCTTTGATGTGTAAATGTTTCTGGCAACAAAAAATACACTTCACATTTTTGAAGACTAATCAGACTATTAGGCTTCCAGGCTTAGGGAGCCAAATGCAAATACATTGTTCAGCTCCACCTGAATTTCCACTTCTGTGTACAACTCTCTCACAAAATGATAACCCATGGCAAGTCAGTGATATAACCTTTTTCAATTATCTCAACAATGACTTAAAAAAGAAAGAAACAGAAAGCAGAATGGATAGCATTTGGCTTGAGTCTGCTTTCCCTGTTGTCCCCTTCGAGGACAAGGTGAGTGGGAGACAGAAGAAAATAAATCAGAGAAAGCTTGTTGAAACATATTCTATTCAAGCAGTGTATGCTGTGCCATGTCCCACCACCCCCACGAGACAGGCAACGCATTTTCTTTCCTCTGCTTTGGAGCAGGAACTCTGACACAGAACTACTGTGCTTCCCTGAACTGGAAACCTCAGAAATCTTTTCCTTTGAGGTTTTGTGGGTGAGCATTCTCCTCAGGCAGGGACCAGCATAAGCTTGCTGCTTCTCCTAGTGAGCATTTGGCAATTCTAGCAGGGAGTCTATTTTGTTGCTCCCGTGGTTTAGCATGCGTGTGGGAGTCTCCTCTAACTGAACTGTTCTGACCTACAAAGCTGTATTTCACAAAAGCTCTAAGTTCTCTTTTCGGAAATGTCAAGCTGTGCAATCACTTGCTACGTCAATACCTACCAAACACAGGGATAAAACTGCTCTAATTGAAAAATATGACATTATTTGTAAGGAGAAATGGAGGTTTAACTCTGATATTTTGTGTAAACTTTAACCAAGATTTACATTTTAGGGCAATTGCAAACATGATTTCCCTTGTACTTCTCGGTAGCTCTCATTTGGCTTTTAGTTTCTACGTCTTTGTAAAAGTTTGAATGTTATCTCTTCTTCTGAATTCAGCCCTTTGCTGTCATCTCTGCCTTTTAACCTTCAGGTTCAACTACACAGTTCACTCTCTACAAGACTACTTTTAAAGCCACTCAGTTGCCTTTAGCTAGTGCATAATGCAACAACCCTTCTGTTTAATGGATGGCTCAGTCTGTTCCTGTTACATGCACTACACTGGCTTCCCATCTGCTTTGCATTCACCCTGCCTTCCTACCTTTAGTCATCTACATTTGGGATGTGCTACCTTGGGTACACTTCCCACTTTATGCACACACTGGAGACTGAAATCTACTGAAAAAAAAATTGCAGAGCACCATTTCAATCCCTTCGGAGTTGAGCAAAGGGCATTTACTTTAGGCAAAGTCATGGGTTTCCCAGCTTGCACAAACCAAAGCAGAGCCTACTTATTCAGCAAGCCTTGCTGTGGTTTGCATAACACAACCTGAAATTCCCAGAGAGGAATTTGGCAAAATGGGATCTGAATACTGCTGAATATCTCCTCCTGTGAAGGTAAGTGGCCAAGAGCTGCACCTTGCCATTACCATGGCTGAAAGTAGTGTGTGCAAAGGGAATATGGAAATCTCAGCTTTGAACTTCTCCTCTTCCTTTTTAATTCTTGTTGTAAATGTAAACTGGATCTAAACTTCTGGATATGATGCATCAAGAAGACATAGCACTGAAAAGAATGGAAAAGAAACTGCATACTGGCAGTCAAAACTGAACCATGGAGAGAGGCAAGAGTGAGAACAACAAGGACTCATTGCTCAAGCAGGTTCCCTGGCCCTCTGCATCTGCCAACACCCCCAGGAGTGCAGTGGAGCCTCAATCCAGCCCAACAGCTAATGGGATGGAAGCTGGGGAAACAGCACTCAGGCTACAGCTGTCCTCCACAGATGTGAACTCATCACATCAGACATCAAGACCAGTGAATTTCAAAAAGCCCAGCAGTCAGGGGATGGTGGCAGATAGTATTGTACCCTTTTTCTCTAAATATTTGCTATTATAAGAAATGGAATTTTTTTCTATTAGTTTTATTTATATAGGATCTAGTACCTGGCTTCCATAGCATTTGTTTTGCAGAGTTTTCCTGTCTAAAGAATCGGCTTTAAACTCAGTTTTCCAAAGTACTCTAAGTTTTAGTAAAATCTTCAAGCTTCCAGGCAAACTCTTAAAAACACTTCTAAATCTGACATAACCCTTCATATTCTTACAACTCAGGACCCTTCACTATCCTGCAGCCTCCTTTTCCTCCTTCCATCTTCTTGTTATTCAGGACTGAATAACTGTTGCTTCTGGCATAATTTTCCAATATTAGTAGGGAATATTGGTAGATTTGCCACATTGTTGTAGGGTAGGATGCACTTTTATATATGTATCACATACAAATTGGATTTTTACAGTGAAAACTTTGTACAGACACAAAAACAGCTTCTTACATCTGGCAGACAATTTTCAGCTACTGGTATATGTGGACAATGATTAATTCTTAAGACAGGCACAGTATTGTTAATTTTAACTGACAAAATCATAATTTTCTTACTTTTTTCCTTGCCCTAAAAAAATATAGCATTCAGCATAATTTGTATTTTCACCTTGTTTCCTTTTCTCTTTTTTTATTGCAATGTACACAACAACCAAGTTTTCAATACATAATTTTAAATTTTTTATATTAAATTGAGGAAAATCAAAAAATATTTAGTAGATTGAGCAATAAAACAATATGATTTTTAAATAAAAATGTTAAAAAAATTTAAAGTGTATAGATAATGCTTATTTGAAAGTACCACTATGTATTAAATATGGGATTATATAGAAAGAATAGCACAAAGCATGTTTGAAATCCTACTGGTTTGTTTAGTAACTGACACTACCATTTGCTGAACTTGGGGTTCTCTTTACTGGCCACTTAGTATTTGTTGTGCTCTAAAGGCACTTCCACTGGATGAAACAGGAAGGACTTCTACAGTATGTTCCAAAGTACCACAGAGAACCTATTTCTTTAAGAAAGCAATATTTTTCAATCAACACAATGAAATAATACTGATGAAATGATAACACAAAGAAAACTTGACTTTTCCCAGGAAAAAAAAAAATTAAAAAATATAGTATGAAGAAACATTTTCCTAGAATTCCTGTAATTAAAAAGGTTCTAAGGAACTTTGAAAATCTCTCTACATTTCTATTAAATAAATACTTGGGAATCATATGGAAAGCGAAATAAACATTATTTAACTGTAACTTGCTAAGACATAGGACTAAGTGCAAAATGTTACAGACATCACTGGTTCCAGTGGGCTATTTTATTTGGATTAACTTGAAGTGGTTGTACATACCAGACTATCCATCTTTGGGACATATTTAAGCGTTATCAGATAATCATTTGGGAGATTTCCAACCTACAATAAACAGACATCAAAAATGTTATTACTTACTACACAAAGTAAGACTTTATTTCCACTACTGCATTCAACAAAATCTACCAAATATTCAACACAAATTTTCAGTAATTTACCAAGTGCAGGCAAAAACGGTTTCTTACATACTTTCTTTCTTGTGGAACTGCTATTGACAAGTGAACCATCTTCCCACAGCTCCGTAATATGCCCAGATCTGATCTGATCGGATCATGTCCAATGCTTCTGTTTCCCAGCAGAATCAAAGTCAACAATGGGTTGAGAAGAAGTGATCTGATGTTTTTCATTACTGCAGAAACTCCACTGCCCTTCCATCTTTTAATGCCTTTAAGTGTTTACATGACAACTTCTACTGTAGACACTAAAGGACCCAGAAGTACCTAGCCCTTTGTCCTTCAAATAATGTCCAACTTCAACATGTATCTAAACCTAAATACTTGCTTGCCTTGTGCTTAGTTATGTACCAGGTCAGAAAAACACCTGAGCACAACTTTAACTTAGGAGTTCTGCTTCTTACTAATGATGAGCAATATCATTATATCACTGCAATGCCCTGGGGCAAAGGAGAGTTTCCACACATGTAAGCTGCAGCTTTGCAGATGTGGGTAAGCATGAGGTGTGCTGCAGCAAGGAGTGGAAGAAGGGTTTCCACTGAATTATACTACACAATCTGCCACAGATAGGATCCAACACTACTGTGAGACATGGCTGAACATCTGGGCAATGTGCTGAGTTGGGTGATGAACAGTCCAACAGTCACTGCACTGCCACAAATTCAAAGTCTTTTGAAGTATTTTATTCAAAAGGTTTAGCCATAATATGATGGTTAATATTACAGTAAACTTATTTTCTATCAGTGAAAGTGTCAATTGATATTTCTTGTCCTGGTTTGAAATCCATGTAGTCAAAAGCAATATGCACAGATGTCATTCCTTTGGTGCAAAAGTATTTCTTCTTCAGGTTAAAGATCATTCTGTTATGGCTGCTTTTGATTCTGCTGCTATAGCAACCAGCACAGGGATTTCTTTTCCCCCTGAGCAGTTTTTAGGTAGTATTTTGTTTGAAAAAACATTATGTTTTATTTCTTAATTAAAATTTTCTTTCAATTAAAAATTAAACCAGTTAATTCAAAACATTATGGCTCTAGAAATGATCAAGGGTAATGCTTATACACAGCCAAACACTAGTGAAATCCAAACATTTTTAAATTTATGTGGGCTAAGCTACAATTTTTCAGGTCAATGACATCTATCTTTCTCCTACAGCTTTAGAACAGTTACTATATAAATGATCCTTAAAAATTCCCTCACATAAATCGGTTTTGTTTCTTCTTTTATTCTTCTTTTATTTTTATATCTACACATTCCCAAAGCAGAAGCAGCACTAAAATTCTCTAAATTAATTTCTATTTACCTGGAATTTTGGGGAGTTGATTCAAGATGCTATTAATACTGAAAAATATTTCAATATATTTGTTCTTTCCTTAGAGCATCAGATTTATTCTGAATCCTCATCCATTTTTTTTGTCTATTATTCCTTTCTTTAAAACATCACAGCATCATGGCATACTAATAGGTATTCCATTTTTTCCCCTAGCTTTCTTTGCGTTCCTAGAGAGGTAGGATTAGCAGCATGTCAAGCAGCATAGATAGTGAAGATGCTACTCTATGTGCAAAGTTTCCCATACTCACTCTAGAGGGATTGCACACTTAGCAATGCCAGCAAAACCACTGTTTTTAAGAAAGGTCACTGGAAGATTAAATTTGTTCCATATCAATGAACTACAAGAATTGTGATGCATTATGTATACAATCTACTTTCCTGGCATCAGAGTCTCTCAAGCACTTTTCACGCACAGTTAAAAAAATTTAAGTGCCCAAGAGCTCTTACACCTTCTCCATCAGAGCTGGAGCATACAGCTCACCCTCAGATATTTCTCTCCTTGACAGACTGTGAATCAGATAAGATATTTTTGAATTTACTACTAAAAATGAAGATCACTGGGAGGATGGTGTCAAAGACAAAATACATGCACTGCCTCAAGACGAAACTTGTTAAAGTTTTGTTGACTGAAGTCCACATGTCATACGCCGTGCTGGTAAACGATGGATCTCAGTCAAAGCGAGGGAGTTACATTTGTGTCTCACTTGGGCTTCCCAACTTACACACAGAAAAATAGTGTAAAGCTCCTGATATAAGAGTGAAGGATATGTCTATACTAGATCTGCATTTGGTACTCTCTTGCTTTGCTGAAATGTATCTTGAAATTTTGTTGAACACTAACCTCCAAGACCCTGATCCAAACCCCACCACTTGATTTTCATCTGCTGAAATGATCCTGAAAGGAATGGGTGGACTCTGCACACTCACTCTGTGCAGGCTGCCTGACTGCTGTGGCTTCCAACGATGCCAAGATGACAAGGCAGCTCTGCCCTGCCTGAGCAAAGGTGTTTGGAAAAGAACTGTTCCTTAAAACCACCTGAGTCCTGGAATAACTTTTCTATTAGTTCCTCTACTCAACTCCATGAGTTCAGTAACAAATCAGGGGGGTCACAAAACACCTGCCTGCACAACTTACCTTAGTTTAAACAGAACTAAGATTATTTATTATAGAGAATTTCAATTGATAATCTTGCAAAGGAATGTACAGAACCAAAAGCATTGAACTTCAATCAAAATATCACAAGATTTTTCTCTGTTTTAGTGGCTGTGTGTGATTGCAGATATCCCAACAGGCTGAGATAAGTTGAAGAGCAGGGCATCTAGACTTATGTCTTTAAATCCATACAAAACCAACAGTAAGGGCTATATTCCCAGTTGTAACAAAATCTCATACTGGGGAATATAAGATTACTTTTGACATAGAGAGGTCTGAATATTTAATACAGCACTGTTAACACTCCATAATCCAAACATATTTTAAAATATACTCACGGTCACATAGATGGGGAGATGAAAAAGGAAGTAAAAGTGATTTGGGTTCCATTAAACTACTCTTTCATAGCAACAGCAGACATGAGAGATGACTTGTCTGCATGCACATGCTTTGAAATGAAGGTTACTGCTCTTGAAAATTCCCTTTATTGGGATTGTTATGAAAATTATAACGAGATATATTATAAGCACAGATATAATTTTTATACACATATAAAAGATAAAGTATGTTAATAAAGTAAAAAATACCATTTTCCATTGTCAGTGTTTTCTATTCTGAAGCATATGATGGGAAAAAAACCATACTTTCCTTTCGTGTGTAATTTTTACCTTGAATTTCTCTCTATTTTTTTTCCATTTTCCTGTTATTTTCATAGAATAATAGAATGGTTTGTGTTGGAAGGGACCTTACAGATCATCTGCTTCCAACCCCCTACCATGGACAGGGATATCTTCCACTATATCAGGTTGCTCAGAGCCCCATTCATCTTGGCCCTGACAATTTTCCAGGGAAGGGCCACCCACGACTTCTCTGGAAAACCTGCTCCAGTGCCTCACCACACTCACAGTAGAGAAATTCTTGCTTATATCTAATCTAGATTTCTCTTCTTTAAGTTTAAAGCCATTCCCCCTCGTCCTAGCACTACATGCCCTTGTCAAAAGTCCCTCTCTAGCTCTTTCTCACTGCTTCCTTGGCTTTTCTTTCCCTGCCGGAGCTGCCACTGTCTGTACTTAATTTCTGCAATCTACTCTATCTCATCTGCTAATGAAGCAGTTAATAAAATCTTCATCATTTGGCTTAAGACAACATGCTAACAATTTCCGTTCACACTTTTTACATTCATAGTGGCAGCATAACAACTCTGGATCATTTTTTATAACCCCTTCACTCAGGAGAGTTAGATCCATTTAAAAATAAAAATCAAATGTGGCAGAGAGTGTAAAGTATATATTTACAGCAAAGATGCAATGAAAGCAAAGTATTTGACACCATGTCTCAAACAAGGAACTGGTCAGTAAATTCTGACTATTGTTTGGGCTTCCAACATTCAAAAGAAGAAAAATGCTTTAGAGAAGTAGTTCATGGAAGAAGAGGTATCTTAGATTTTGTTAATGGATGAAACAAAAATCTTTAGGTATATTCTGTACATACTGCACAGCTCAGTGAAAATTCTATTTCTATGTAGGTTTTGATGTTCATATTTAACAAACACATATACAACTGATTTTTAATTTTTATGCAAAATCAAATGCACAATTACAGAGATGCAGCTTTCTGCTGACTTACTGTGCTGAAAAGAACAATGGGGACAGATTTTATTGACAGGTGCTGCAATTACAGTTTCATAATAAGGAACATTTGCTCATCAAGTAATGTGCTTCCCTCCAGACATCTTCATTACAAAAGAAGAAAGAGGTCACGTGATGAGTAGTGCAAAATGAATACTCTCTAAATACTTTCATTCTCTATACGTATGAAATTATGCTCTTTTAAAGTCCTCACCGTTAAAAAACAAAAATGATTGTTCAATTGTTCTTTGCTTCTTAAGATCATTTTACTTAGGATATATTCTTCATAAGACAAAATTATATTACCTAGATGTGAATAAATTTAATCTTACAGAATATACAAATCATTTTTTATGGATACCAGTCTGGTTTTGGTCTTACATTGATTAATGCTCAGAAACCTTATGGTTATTGAATTTCTTTCTTTCCAGTTCTTTCTTCTGGTGTGAGTCTAGCATGATGCTAGTGAAAATCCAGATTAAAACCACTGAAAATAAGTTACACCACACATCTGTCCTCAATTTATTTACTCAAAACAAAGTTGATTAGGCAAATGACCCACATTTTCAGGCACTGCACAGTGTGCCTTACTTATTCTCCAACAGCTGAGGCTTAGTAGACATCTCACATCCATATTCACAGAGGGTCCTGACTGAGGCTTGTTCTCATATCCCTATAGTACAGGGATAATTAATAAAGTTAAGCAGAACACAGTCACGCTCAAGAGTTTTCTACAAGTGATGTAGAAGGTTTACAGTACTTGGAGCAAACCCAGTACCAACTAAACAAAGACTAGGTAGGGAATTGTAGCACTGTTTAGCAAGCTGTAGGTGCACTGCAGTAGAAGTGTGTGTGTGTGGGGGAAAACATACTGGAGAAAAAGCCAAATGAGGGATAGGGATTCATACTGTGAAGAATTTTAGCATGAGATAGGAAGAGGATGCAATCTGCCTGGAGTTCCTCAAGGAGCATCTTTCCTTCAGCCAGAAACAGTGTAACAGATACCATGGAAATAATGAGGAGAAGCTGAGGGCAAACTCAGCATGCGTTATGACAACACAGGCAGTGTTAATAGAACCTTTGAAGATAAACTCAAGAAGCTTGCCATTGATAGTGGAATAAAAAGGAGGAACAGCTTGAAGGAAATAAGTAGAAGAAAAAGGGTCAGAGCAGCATGTGAACAGACAGAAGAGTAAAACTATTGATGCTGAAGCTAGAAAAACATTTTTCATAGATTGGATTTTTATCCACCAATAATTTGGAAGAAGAATGTACTTGTTTGTCCAGAGAACTACAAAACCAATTTTCTCCTATTATGACAAGAAAAACAATGAGGGTTTTAAAAGTGAACTTTAAAGGGTCTGTGAAGCATCAAGAGCCAAATCAGACACTGTTGAAGACCTGAATGGCTGGGGAGAGATGGTGATGTAACTTTACAGTGAGGAGAAACGACACAGTAAAGGCTAACATGTTGAGGAAATGAAAGAGATCATACTCTGCTTCTGAGGAGGATTCACACCAAACTCAGTCTAGGCTCTACACTAAATATGTCTGATAATTTGTTATGAGACAGGAGGAAGAGAGGTGAACATCCTAAGGTAAGTGATGGGATCTGTGCACTACTGCTGAAAAAATAGTTTATTGCACACAGAGATGGGATTATACTTATGAATGTGGACAAAGAGGGTTAAAGAACATGACAGTCTGGCTGAGAATAAAGCATTTAGGAACAACTCTTATATCACTATGTCCAAATGTGACAGAGTTTGTGGATAATATCATAATAACTATGAGTAATAACTGTACACATAACACTTCTGTGAAATCCTTGAGGCTACAATTTGTTCTCAGTGTGAAGGGGGAGGGTATTCATTAAAGACCCTATGTTCCACAGGCACAGATTCTTTGGATCAGCAAATAAATAAAACTTTTACTTAAAGGCCAATATGATCTCCAGACAAAGGGAAAGGCTGTGGATGTTGTCTACCTGGATTTCAGTAAAGCCCTTGATACTGTCTCCCACAGCATTCTCCTGGAGAAGACGGCAGCTCATGCTTTGGACAAGTACACCTTTCAGGGGTAAAAATTGTCTGGCTGGTCGGGCACAGAGACTGATGGTGAGTGGTGCCAGAAGCAGGTGGAGATCAGTGTTCCCCAGGGCTCACTATTGGCGTCAGCAGCATCTTTATCTTTCTTGACAATCTGGACAAGGCGACCAAGAACACTCTCAGTCACTAAGTTGAGGGGCAGAGTTGGTCTGCTGGAACGTAGGAAGGCTCTGCATGGGGAGCTGGATCAGTCAACTAGGACCAGTTTTCTGAGGTTCAATAAAGGAAAGTGCCAGGTCCTGGAGTTATTGCCACAATAACTCTACCCTGTGCTACAGGCTAGGGCAACAGTCACTGCCTGGAGGAAAAGGACCTGAGAGTGCTGGCTGAGAGCTGGCTGAACACATGTGCCCAGGTGGCCAAGAAGGCCATTGGTATCCTGGCCTGTATCAGCAATACTGTGGCCAGCACGACCAGGGCAGCGATTGTCTCCTGGTACCTGGCACTTGTGAGGCCACAGTGCAAGTCCTTTGTCCAGTTCTGAGCCCTTCACTGCATGAGGAACAACAGAGAAGGGCAGCAACGCTGGGTGGGGGGTCTAGAGAGTGAGTCATATGAGGAGTGGCTGGGGGATTGTGTTGAATTTTGAAGATACACATCATCAGAATATCATTCCTAAATTCAACGGATATATTGTGTTTCAAAAAGTAGAAATGGTACAACATTTTTACTTCACTTTGCAAAAGTTTCAGGGTCTCCTGAACTATATTTATGTAATATAATGTTGGAATCTTTTTTATTTGTAATAAGGATATAGTTCATACAGCATAAAAAACCTGTACTTGCTACAAAGTAGTATGATCAGTCAGTATTCTCTGGAGGCTTCTCCCTTCTCATATTCACACTGTCAGCTAATGAAGTTTTGCTTAAAAATATTTTAAACCTTATTATGTATTTTTAAAATTTTGTTCTCAATGTCTAGATACCGTGTTGTAGAATTTCAAAAGAGAATGATCAACATTTAATATAATCACATTAATTTAAACAAAGAGTTCTTATACTAAATTGAGAGTACTAAACTTATTTTCACCTTATCCTTTTAATTCTCAAATGACTTTATTGAAATTATTTCTGCAAGTATTAACACAGACAAATCAGGGAGACAGACTTTCCTCAAAACATTCTCAGAACAACTCATGCAACTCAAAACAGAGAGAGTGTCTGGGCTTTGTACTTTCTGCATCTCTGTTATTTCTCCAACCCAAACTATCTTTGAACTTGTTTGGTAACTTGACCTCAATTTTGCATTTGGAGGGTGATCTGAAAGATATGGGTCTAAGTCAGGAGAATGACCATACAGCATCCTCGTGGAGGAGTGTCTGAAGAAGCTCAGTCCAATCCCACTGTACTCAAGCTTGGCAGTAGCAGAAAAACAGTGTAACCTGGACAGTGTGACTATTCAAGCTGCTTGCACATTTTTTGTAATCTCTATTTATACAATCTTGAAGTTCACATTGTACTAAAGGGAAAGTTAATGCATTCTTAAAACACACAATTGACAAAAAGTTATTACTATCCTACACTACACCATTTCACCAGTCCTCACAGGAATTCTGTTGTGCTTGCACGCTTTCAACAAGTTTACATCAAAGCTTAACACTCTTCCAAGAGATGAAATATTATCTGGAATAAATGTGCCAATACTACAAAATTCTGCCTAAAGGGATTAATTTGAAGCACTAAACATTTAAGTAGGACTACAGAGCACCCCTAGAGATTTACACTATGTGCCAGTGTATATAAAAAGGACCAAAGAAAACAAGTTAAGAACACTGCACAGGCAGCAAATACTAGGGGCTCCAATTCAAGTGTTTGATAGTAATAACACTGATGTTGCAACTGTTTTCCTACAATGAAGCCGCAATTTTCAGCTAGATTCAATATGCAGACGAACACATGCTTGTTAAGTGTTCAGTATATATTATTTCTTAAAAACTTTGGTGTTGTATCCCACATTACTGCAAAATAACATAATTATTAACTTCAGTGGAGCTAAATACTAAATTACTTCACAAGCAAATGTAGTTTTTCAGGTTAATGCAGTGGTCAATTAAGTAACAGTTAAAACTTCCTTAAATGAATTTAGTTTTTATTTGAAGCTGTGAGTCCTTCAGATTTAAACTTCTGGGTAGAGCAAGCAGAGAAGCATATAATGCGTGTAACCCACTCACACCTGAAGACTGCAAAACCTGTTCAATTGTTATTGCTTTGGTTGCTACACTGATGTCTAATATCACGCTATTTTTATATATGGCACTTGTCTTTCATATACCCGAGGTAGACTTCTGCTTCAATTCAGCTGTGTTTGCTGCCAGTCTGCTCCACGCAAGGCAGTAACACAAAGACAATAATCTTTTATCTGCATGAGGAACAATCTGCTCTGAAAGAACATTTGAGGAAATAAAGATTTTTCACAATTTTTACTCAAGTTTAGAGTTAGGAAACAACATATGTACATACACTCCATTTTGGTGAAGGTAATCTCTTCAATTAAGACTGGAACTACTTTCACTGCAAAAAAAAGGTTTTGTTCAAGTGATAGATGTTGATGGATTTTCTTTTCATATTCCCCTAGGTCTAATACAGATTTACAAACTTTGCTTAGAAATGTAAGTGCCCTTTTGACCACTGACTACTTTTTAAAATACAGAATAATGTAAAATAAAAGGTACTTACCAATTTCGCAATGTCATTCACATCATCTGTGACTGGATTCCCGCAGGACCTCTGGGCTTTGACAAGAGGATTAAGTAGGAGCAGCTGAAGACAAAAGCAAGTGATAATCCAAGTCTGTTTAGCAAAAAAGAAACAAGAAACCCCAAGTAAGCAATCACCAAAGATTAAGTAACAAGGGTTTGTAGTGCAGAGCCAACAAGTGCAGAGCCAACAATACTCTTTATCCTCCATGAAGGCATACTTGTAGCATTATAGTATCATCTTCATGTCAGGAATCCATGAAAATGCACTTCATTGATGTTTTCTGGAAGCAAATATCTTCAGAGTATTAATGGAAAACCTAATATTGAGCCATCAGGTTACTTGCATAGGATCATGCTTAGCTGGGTTTTTGCAAAGTTTAGAGATACCAAAGAAGAGAAAGATACAAGCTTTGAGATATTCCTTATCATTAAAATACATACTTGTCATTCACCTGATAGATGTGAGGCAATAATGTGATAAATACTAAGGAACAAAATTATACTACTACATGAAGACAAAAGGAGAAAGTTCATGATCACAGCCATTTTGTTTGAGTACTTGAACTGCAAGCAAGCCCACAACTGGACTCTGCCCAGATACTGACATCTCAAGCAGCAATACAGTACGTCTTCTCCAAGTGATGTGCTCTAGCCTCTCAGAAGTGCCAGCTTGGCTTTGGCACTACATTCCCCTCCTAAATCCTACTGGAAACAGCAATGCAATGTACTTACACGGGCTGGTGAGACTCACACAGAAAAGCACCAGCTAACTAGCTGCGATGCACCTGGGTGTCTCCTTGGCTACACTGCCTGAACTTCCTCGCCTTCTGTTGTTCCTTGTGCTTCACTGGTTTCCCACAGAGCCCTGTGCCAAGTTTAAGCTGAGGATCTTTATTTCCAGAATGTTAAAGCATTTAAGCTATGGATAATCAGAAGTTGCCTCGGGTTGTGAAGCTTCTTGTGCCAGCTGACTGAAGCTGTCAGCAAAAGCCGCTGATGGTGTACATTTACGGCAAGTATGGAATTTGCCTGTGCAGGCTCCTCAGCCTCCATAAGGGCAGCACTGAGATCAGAATTTGCTTTCGCACAAACTAAGATACAGCTCAGCTCCGTCTGTTCTGTGACAGGTAGAAAACTCCAGCCTCCACCCTTGCCTTCATATGCTCTCCAAACTTTCAATTTAAGACCAAAGCAAATGAAACAACAGTGACACAATCCTCTAGGAAAACAAGAGAAAAATCACAGATTAAAAAGATGAAGTATCATTATAGTAATCTAGATGGCCTAAGAAAGAAGGATAATAAAGATTGCTCAGGAGCCTCATAAACATGACAGAACAGTGCCAGGCACTTTACCTAAAAGAGCTGACAAGAGTAATCTCATGTATCTTTTATCACTTAAATCTTGTATCTATCCTACAAGAAAAACTGGTCCTTTGCTTTTTTAGAATACAGCTTCCTGACACATTTAGGTAATCCAGTATGGGCTGTTCATAGAAAAGACAATCCAGCTTCCTCTCCCTACTTCTTGCACTGACACTGATGGTTTAGTCAGTTGTACCAGGCAGACAACTTCCATTTTTGTTTTTGTGTAGTATTTTTCAGCTTTCTGATCCAAGTAACTGACACAGCTGAAGTGCTCTGTCAAAGATGAGGCAAGCCAGGACTGCTGATTTCAGTGGAGCCTGCACTTGCCTTTCCCTAAACTGTACCCTCAGACGTCACAGAGAAAGAAATCAAAAGTAGTCTGAGCAAAGTGCATTTGCAATACACGTCTTTTGATAATGGCTCTTGCTTCAACAAAACTAGCATTTAGAAATACTTTTATTTTAATATTTGTACAAATAATTAATGAGCATAATTACCAATGTGAAGGATTGAGAATAATTAATAGTTCATCTTACAAAATCTCTGTATTTTATGCTACACAAAGCTTTGCAGTTATATCTCTATCAACAATTTGAGCTCTGGGGAAATGCAAAGATGCTGCTAGTTTTAGAAAGGACCTTTAAGAGCTCCTTGCAGTGTATTAGAGCTAAAAGCTGTTTAAGAACTGGTTTTAAGTGATCAAGAGAAACGTCTCCCTTTCCTACATAAGCTTCAGAATCACAGAGGAAAGAAAAGGTAACCTCAAGTTAACAGGCTACCTCCTCATTCCCAATTGTTGGAAATAAATTGCTGTAAAAAAGGTAGGAAGTTAATGACAACTAGCTCTGAAATAACTATACTGCTTTCAAGAATGATAACGTTCACCCTTCGGAGTAAAACAGTGCATGGGCAGTTCCACTGGACTTTTCCCTGACATGTTCACTGGAGACAGAGCTCACACCAGGAACTGACAATTTCTTTATTGGATTCCCCAGTATTGATTAGTATGTAAATATGGAATTTGTTCACTGAACTGTGTCATGGTCATAGGATGATGTTCAACCTTACAGTCTAATAATCAAAAAAGTAACAAAATTCTTTAACTAGAAATATTTTTTCAGCAGATCAACTACGTAATATTAATAAACACAGTAGCACACTCCAAATAAAACCAGAACTTTGAGGTACTTTGTCAATTTTTGTATTTCTGACAGTCCGTACATAAAGCTTAAAATCACTATACATTTTATAATTATGTAAATAAATAAGAATACTTTTTCTCCTGTATAAATAATGGGATTTAAAAGCATAATAATTTTGTAACTGTTATTAAAACGAAATGATTTGAAAATTCTGAGATTATTTGAGGTTTTTCTTGCTTATTTTCTCCCTTTGTCATCCAACAGGAACTGAAATTTTTCAAAATACTGCTAGTTCCAACATGTCTATTATACAAAATCTTTTAATTATTTGCACTTACAAATATGTAAGTGCATATATGTAAATGCCTTCAGGCACATTATATGTAAGGACAGTACAGATCAAAGAGTTGAGCTATTTTTGTGTTATTTACTAATGACCAAACCTGCTGTTTGAGCAAAACTTGATTAGACTGAATTAAATCAAGGACAGAACAAAAGGGAACCTTAAACAATAGCTTTATGAATAGAGATGCCCACTTTATACTTTACTAAGCATAAATAAAAGTTACCTACACAGCACTCATAACAGATTTCCATATTTAATTACCCCTAAGTTAACATGGGATTTTTCAAAGCTGGCCTCAGAATTTAATCACACATCATCTATTAGCATTAAATTGAAGATATATATATATATATATAAATATATGGCAGACAGGAGGAAGACCTGTATACCAAAGTGCCTCTTCCTATTTTTGGCTCAAAAATTATTCTATTGTCTTTAGATTCTGAAATATCATAAATACTGAATATTTAAATTTGTGCAAGGGGAAAAAAATAATTATTAGACTCAAAAGGATGATTAAAATTAAAGATTTCAAGTATACATGTTTGTTTATTGTGCAAATGATTTGCACTATTTTTTGTCAGCCATAATCTAGAATTTCAGTAAACAGCATTTTAGAAGATTAGCTAGTGATCCAATGTGTTGAATCTTTCAGTTGTAAATCAACATCCTTTTCATTTATGTTCTTCATTTACAATCTGAAGTGTTGACAAAGGCTGCTGAGTGAGTGGTTTAGCATCTCTTTCACAGTATGCTATGAAAGATAATCATATTAATGTTCAGCTGATTCCTTAAGTGTAAAGCAGCAAGGGGAATACCACATTGCTAAATAAACCAAACTTTGGAAAGTCTGGACATTTCCAAATAACTAGTTTTTCCTGGTAACACTTCTAAACACAAGCAGGGAGAAGTCATTAAAAAGGCAAATAACAAACCACAAAAAACCATCAAGCATAGGGAGAGGTAGTAACGACACAGATGAATGGCTTCTCCAGTTCAAAATTTCTTGTTTTCAAATCATATTAGCCATGGAATTTTTCAGCCCAGTTTCCTGAGCAAATCATCCAATTAACCACAACCAAGCCACAGCTGAAGTAGGTCAGCTGACAATGTGGATCAATATTCACCCTGGGCCAGATTTCCCAAATTTATTTTTCACTTCTGTTAATGTTGGAGTAGGAACATCTTTCAATATTGACTGCTCAGACAGTGTTTACATGCTGCTTTGCTGAGACACAGCTTGTGAACTTCTGCCACAGACAACACTAGTGGTCAGTCATGGGCAGCTAACTTAATGTTCATACTTATGCCTCAAAAAGCATTTTGTGAGAGGATTTGGAGAAAATGTAAATAGCAGGAAAATATATTTCTTGGCTTTTTTTTTTTTTTTAATCACAAAGCATCCAGATGCATAGAAGCACAGTAATTCTTTCCTATGTCTATTTAGTTATTTAGCTGTGATAGAGATTAAATAATTAAAGTCATGGAAGAACTGTCTTAAACCAATTAAGAAATTAACTGCCAGCATAGAAAAATCTTTAAATGAAAGAAGAGCATTTACGGAGAATGTAATCCAATTACCATTTTCATGGTATTCAGTGACACCTTCCAACCTGCAAATGGCAGAGTTGGAATAACTTTAACACCCCACATGACCATGCCAAAATACTGCTTAAGTGTTAAAGATTGCTCAAGCCTCCAAAAAAGTGAGTTAAGTGTGGAAAAAGAAGTCATCCGCTCAGGACCACCTCCTTCTGAAAACAATGAAGTACTTTGGAACTGGCAATGCCCCCTGCACACTCTCAAGTACCCAGGAAATTACTTCAGAGTAGCTGAATGAAGCACTGCAGTTAACTCTGAATAATAGAAATTAAGTCTAGTGTACAGATCCTGTCCACCCAAGCCGGCACTAGTCTCACCCAGTACAACAGCCTATCAACACCTAGGATGCTCTCTAAGTGACAGACCTGGGTTACACCTCCTGTAACCAAGGGAATTCTAACGCACGCACGGGCACGGGAGTTGAGCTGTGATCCTCTGATACATCTACCTTGTAATTGTCACAGAATCACAGAATCATTTAGGTTGGGAAAGACCTCCAGGATCATCAAGTCCAACCACAAGCCCAGCACTGCCCAATTCACCAGAAGGCCAAGGCCCTAAGTGCCACATCTACATATCTACCACTGGAGCTGGTTTCCTGTCTATTATGGCTCCCTGGCTAAAAGGGGCAAATGAGGGGTACACTGGTACTCCTGACCCCTATTTTTCACAACATTTATGCATTTTACATCATCAAGCCAATATGTAGAAAAATAGACGTGTTCACTGAACATCAGAATGTCTGTGTGTATGCTTGTCTCACACATGCTCTTCCATCTGGGCACCCTAACTTCTGCAAAGCTCCCCAGTCAACATGTGAGGTTTTAAACAACCTTTTGGCAGTCCAATGAACAAAATCCACAGCTCCAGCTCAGTGAGTCACTCTGCAGGGGTGAGACACCTAAAAATCTCTGGATCACACCCTCTATGCTTTGTTATGATTACAAAATCCAGATACATACTTTTTTAGTGACTGATACCACCCTTCATTTTTTTAAACAATGATGTTTAGTAAGGAGTATGATCATAAAAGGAAGCCACAGAAACTATCAGAGAAATTTTTCTACATTTTGATTTAAACACAGACTATGGAAATACTAGTCACTCTTTTTCAGAGCAAGTTTTAGAATGTTTTGGACACAAAATATTTGAACATCTGTTTGGTTATTTACAAAACACGGTATATCTTCTACTCAGTTCTGCATATAATATCTAAAATACATAAAAAGAAGGTACTCCAAGGGGCTGAGGGGAAGGAAGTTAACAAGTTTGTGCAAAAATACAAGCAGGGAGAAGGCCATTGGTACCTACATTCAAGTAAGTTCAACAGGCAACCTGCTTTCACAGCTGTTTGAACTTTTTGACAATACTGTATTTGCCCTTACGTAATTTTTCCAACCCTAGAATGTCTTCCCCCACACTTTTGTGCTCACTTGTATATCCACAGGGGACTCCTAGAATGACAAGAATGGGATGTTTCATCTAACTGGTCATTTGGTGGCATCTAACTAGACTCCACCAGCCATATGTGCAAAAGCAAAGCCGGCTGCTGTATTCAGATGCTTATAGGCCAGTTGCCTTCTAAGGTACACCCTTAATGAACTGGAGATAATTCAATTCAGGTCAATGGATAAAAGGTAGTCCCAAACCTGTTAAGTGCTAATGCAGAACTACTTTTTCTCCAGTATTTTTCTTTTTCAGCTGGAAGGAGAAGCCATTCTCTAGTTCTGCCAAGTTATGCACATCTATTTCCTGAATCAGACAAATTTAAGATATGTAGTCTTAAGAGTGCTGAGAAAATGATGAGTCACACCATTCTTTCCCACCCTCTAGACCTTGGGAAAACTGGAAAGCTGCTTAAGACTATATGCCAACTTCATTTCATACGACCTCAGGCAATTGCTGTTATCCTCTACCCCTTGCAGATCTTCTTGACAGATGCAGCTGGCTGCTCCAGCCAATGTGCTACTGCTGCACTTGGTAAGGAGCACCCAGACTCCTGCTGAGTTTGGTTCCTGTGTTTCAGCTGAAACCAAGATGAATTTGATAAGCAAGAACTGTGAATTGATACAGAGTTTGCCCTGCAAATCAATGGAATTCAGGTATTTTGCAATTACATTCAGTAAACTAGAAAAAAGTATTTTTAATTTGTAAATTAACATATTTATTTTCAATCTCTGTAAGGATACCATTGCAAAATATTTGGCTGTTCTAAAAATATAAGCTCTGTTTCTTTAAAAATGTTATCTGATCCATAATAAATTTTGTCCATTCTTTAATCTCACTTGACAATCAGGGATTCAGGCAGTTTCCATGCATCCTAAACTTGTCCTGGATGACAGCCAGTTTGTTTAGTTCCCAGGTACTGGGAAGTGAAGTTACCAAGAGACAGGTAATTATACATGAATGTGGCCTCTGGAACTTATGTTAAAAGCATCTGAATAAATATTTACTGATAATAATCCATCAGGTGGCATTCTAGTTCTGTAAAAGAGACAAGAGATTAAAAAGACAAAAGTGTTTCAGTTGGAAGAAAGGATAAAAATTTTTAAAACTTCCAAAATTTGAAAAAAATCCTCCCTTTAAGTCAGAATCAGAGATTATGAACATCTCCAGAGGTCCTGCAGCTAGCGGTCTTTTTAGGACATGCGTACTGGCAAGAGAGATTTTCTTTTCCATGTCTTATAAAATTCCATAGCAAACATCCAGGATCGATACTGAAATTTTTCATCTTTCTATCTACAGAGTGATAAAGACCAATATTCTCTTGTTCTGTAACAAAGGCACTGAATCCAAATACATGCATAATCATAACAGAAATAAGCAGAAGACCAGACTTCAGTTGACTCAACAAAACCTCCCACAAACTTCAAAGAGTTTTTGTCTTTTTGTTTTCCTTGCTGGGAACTTACTTAAGAGTTTTCTAGCATAGATCCAAAGGCATTTTTAAGTAATTTAAAGGGGAAGGCAACATAAGATACAAGATTATCTTTGCAGAGAGGACAAGCTCCTCACACTGTATGGAGGTGGATGATCTGAGTTCCTCAGGAAATGAAAAGACATTCTCTTAGATAAGCTACTTAATTAAAGATTTTTTCCTAAAGATCTATTTCAGAGGTCTTGCTCGTTTCCCAAGTTCATGCAAAAAAAAAAAAAAAAAAAGTCACTATATTGAATATTCTTTTGAATTATAATGAAAATATACTCCAAGCAATCTCCTTTAATCTTGGGCTTTCAAGCACCAGTAAAAAAAAGGAAATAAGACTTGATACAGAAGTTTTGTACTGGATGCTTAATTCTAACCATCTGCTACAAATTATATGGTGTTTGGGTTGGAAGAACTATTACTCTGGCAAATAAATTAAAATAAATAAAATCCATCTAGAAAAGTGAAAACAACGGCAATTTTGATACTTGGCATACACTAGAATCCATGATGAAAATGTCTTCCCTTATATATCATTCTTAGTATGAAGCAAAACTTATTAAGTGGATTCTTACTCGTTCATGTACAGCAACTTTGCTAGAAAATAAACTGCATTATAAATATGAAGAGTTTTCAGTTCATGTTCAAGTCTGTGGAAAGCAAACACCAGGAAAAAATCCTTATACAAAATGGAAAAGAGTTTAGATGCTTTTTTAAAATTTTTATTATTATTATTATTATTATTATTAATCCTTTTATACTTTTTTGTATAAGCAGGGGATGATTTTTCAAATATACGTCACAGAATCACCAACTTGGTTTTAAAACAAAGACAATGTTCTCAGAAAGACACTGTTCTGTTTCTGGACACTGATTTTTTTTTATAACATCTTTGATAGGCACTGTATCTTTATAGGTATATAAATCCAGAACTAATTTCTCTGATCTGCTTGATAGGAGACCTCGTTACAAAAGGGTAATTGCTGAACACAGACTGAAACTAGATGCCAGTACAGTCAAGACTGTGTTTCATGCACCTACCTTAACTGTATTACATTTTTAGAATTACAAGGTTACCTGTGATTAAAGAACATCGTTTGGAGCTCTTGGGTATACCAACACCAGTATGAGCTTTGACAGTGCTGATGGATGACAATTTTTCACATCAGTATTGTACTACATGCTGTAAGACTTTTCATTTCCTGACTTTTTATGGTTGCTCTCTACATTAGTGATCTACAAGAACACTCAGGATAAGGTGAGGAAATGGAGTTTGCATTAATGATATGGTTTTTGTCATGGGATCCAGCCCCAGAAGCTTTCTTCAGTTCCTCTCTTATTGTAAAGGTCTCATGACCAACATCAGGCAAATGTGGTCCTCTGCAGAATGGCCTTGGCATCATCTGCTACTAAAGGCAAATTATATCTGTAACCTGAATTCCAACATACAGGCATAGGGATAGGTCTAGCCAGTCCCCCGTGACAGACGTTCAGAAGATTACTATTCTTGGAGCATAAATCTCTTCAGTAACTTTATCTGCCCCATGCCACAGCAGGTATCAGTTTTCAAAGTCACTGTGGGCTTCAGTAACTCCTGGGACAGGTAGGCTCTTGATAACATTTTTTTTGTATCCCACCCCTTTGATAAGATAGCTTATATTTTCAATAGGTCTCAGTAAAACCAAATAGAAAGTGTAGTAAAGTGGGTTTGGAGGGAATAATCACAGAATCATTCAGGTTGGAAAATACCTCCTAAGATCAAGTACAACTGTAAACTCAGCATTGCCACCACTAAATCATGTCTTTAAGCATAACATCTAAACATCTTTAAAATACCTCCAGGGCTGATAACTCAACCACCTCCTTGGGCAGCCTGTGCCAGTGCTTGGCCACCATTTTGGTAAAGAAATTTTTCCTGATGTCCAAGCTAAACTCTCCATGGCACAACCTGAGGCCATTTCCTCTTGTTCTATTGCTCCTTACTTGGAAGAAGAGATCAATTCTCACCTGGCTACACCTACCTCCTTTCAGGTGACTGTAGAGAATTTATCACTCTCCTGAGCTTCCTTTTCTCCAAGCTAAACATCTCCCCAGCTCCTTTAGCTGTTTCTCTTAAGACTTGTGCTCCAGACCCTTTCCCAGCACTGCTGCCCTTCTCTGGTAATGCTCCAGCATGTCAGTGTCTTTCTTTTAGTGAGGTGGTCAGAACTAAACAGGATCTGGAGTGAATCTTGGGAAATTATCCCAGATCTTCACTGTTCTGATGGTTAAAAGCCTGGTACTATCCAGTGCAAGTGCCAGTGGTTTATATCAATGCATTCTATCAATGCATGGCAATGATACTTCTTTGCTTGTGTATTTATACTCTCATCTTTCTGGTGTGTTGTCTTCATGTACTTACAAAATTTAACCCTACTAGAGTCTATCCTATGCATAATTAAAAAGTCCATTTGACTTTCACTGCTTCATAGCAAAAAAGCAAAAATGCCTCCCAAACCTCACGGAAATAAACAAAATTTTCTCTCTTATCTCTTCTCAGATTAAAAATTTCATTTATTTGCTTTCTACAGTACCTTAGTTTCACAGACTCTCCTCTCCAAAAAGTGTAAATAAAGGATTGCCCTATCTCTTACTAAGTATTGTCACAACGGTGACAGTGGGTGCAGTCTCCAACCAGGTGTTTGCTTCTGACGTGAAGACAAGCAAACCAACACAAAGTCATGCAACCTTTAAATGGGATCCCTCCTCATTAGTCAGAGCAGTTTCTCCCATTGATAAGGAACTGTTGACATTAAAAGTATTCCAAATTTACTTTTCACAGAAGCTGGCTTCTTTGGATATATTCCAGACAGCAGCACCTGCATCAACTTTAAATGGTTTGAAACAGGAAATATAGAGTTTTCACTTTGATCCCCCAAAAACCCCAGCTGAGAACTTTTTAAATTATGATGTAAGATACACGTTGGTGAGGAAAGTGATTTTGTATTTTGAAGGGTGTTGTGGTTTAACCCCAGATGGCAACTAAGGACCACACAGCTGCTCATTCACTCTTCCTCCACAGTGGGATCTGGGAGAGAATCGGAAGGGTAAAAGTGAGAAAATCCATAGGCCGAGATCAAGACAGCTTAAGGGGACATAAAATGAAGAAAATAATAAGGGTAACAATAGTAACAAAATAATTAGAATATACAAAACTTTGATACGCAATGCAATTGCTCACCACCTACTGACCTGCCAGTTCCCAAGCAGCAGTGGCCCTCAGCCAGCTTTCCCCCCAGTCTGTATGGTGAGCATGATGCCATATGCTATGGAGGATCCCTCTGGCCGGTTTGGGGCACCTGTCCTGGCTGTGTCCCCTCCCAGATTCTTGTGCCCCTCCAGCCTTCTCACTGGCAGGGCATGAGAGGCTGAGAAGCACTTGACTTAAGGCAAGCTCTACTTAGCAACAACTAAAAACATCAGCATGTCATCAACATTATTCTCATACTAAATCCAAAACACAACACTACACCAGCTATTAAGAAGAAAATTAACTCTATCTGCTCAAACCAAGACAAAGAGATTTAAAAAAATTAAAAAAAAAAAATCAGATAGTTACCCAGGCCTGTGGTTAAAGTTTTTGACACCAACTACAACACTAATGAAAGAAGGTCATTCTGCTCTACAGCTGCAGTAAATCTTGGATGTTTTGGGAAATAAATAAGGGATATTTTATGTTTCTTTCTGTCATCAGTAGTGACACCTAAAATTTTAAACATAAGTTGCAAGAACTGTTATTATTTCAGAATTCAAAAGATACTTCTATAAGCATTATTCTAAACCTAAATTATTACCTTGGGGCATGTATCAAGGATTAAATGTATTTTGAACACATTGATGTCCTGTAGCATGAGGGAGTGCCATTACACAACTCAGTTGCAGAAATGGGGCAAGACTCCATAGTGAAGTCTGCATTTCTGCTCCTTTTCACTACTTTTTATCACAAAATTTACTATATTCCACATAATATCTATTAACGATGTGCCACTCATGATTTAGAAACATGACTTTAAAGATTGAATGCTATGTTTTACAAGCACCTTGTATGTTGTACACTGTACCATAAGAGAAGGAATGAGGAAAATCCAACAAAACAGTCCCTTGTTTGCTAGAAACGGTTTGAGATTTAAAAAAAATACATAACCCTTTCAACATCATGTTCTGTCTTTTGCAAACAAAATGTGTTGTTAGGCCATCAAGTCAGCTTCTGGTGCCATAAACAGCCCCAGCAGACATTTTAACCATTATCTATAGTCAATTTTTACAAAAATTGCCAAAGGCTTTGGTAAGATAGTTTCTCAGGGGAAAAGACTAAAAGCACCTACAGGCAAGCTGCTTAAGAGCCAGCATACTAAAAAAACCCAAAAAAGTAAAAGATGAAACCTGCTCCTCCTGTCCTTGGTGTTTTCATCTCCCTTCATTAAGAGATACAAGAAAACTCCTGAGGACTTTCAACATGTTGAATATCTTTGTCACAACACAAATTCTGTTCTTTGTACACAGCGTTTCTTGGTACAATAGTGACCTGGCCATTAGCCAGCATAATATCTGTTCAAGGTATTTCCCTGGGAAATGTGCAAGTTTAAACCTTACCATTCAAAAACTTGGAGCCCATGATTCTGTATTTGTCAATAACCAAACAAAGTTTCAGTGAGCTGATCACAAAAACACTGCTAGGCTTCCACTTCTAAAATTATACATTTCTGAAGTTTCACTAGATTTTGAATATGTACTTATCAGCTTACGTGAGAAGCTGAGCTGCACATACTAATAGTGCTCCAAGAAATGTTTGTGAGAATCACTTTCAACTGGGAAAAAAGCCCCAAAAAACACCGTAACTTTTTCCAGATGCTGATTTCAACTCAGTTCTCTCATATGTCAGACAACATTTTATTTCCTACATTATTTGAATCATGTCTTCCTATACATAAACAAAACCAAAGTGAACAATTTAGCTTTAAGGTAATGATCTGTAAAAGGATACGTTACATTTATACTGTTACTAGAATATAAGTACATTAAGAATGGATCTATATCTTTTTGTGAAAAGAATATTTATCCAAAGCAATAGACCAAAGGATGAGATTATTCTCAAATGCCTTGAAGCTTGTGATACTGCAGACAAATCAGGTAAGAGTCACATCAAATTAGAAACTAATCTTCAAAACATTTAAGTATGCTTGCAAGACAACGTAAGTGCTGGGCAGCCAATAAGCCATTTACCTCAGCAAGCTGGAATTACAAACACATTATGCCTTGTCTTAAAGTAATTACATTAGTATATTAGTAAGAAAAAAATCAACTATATTGTTTTCAGGTTTTTGATCTAAACTGAAAGCATTTTCATGTGCCAAATATGCTTTAGTTATTATTATTCTAACTGTAAATTTTTACAGTAGAAAACAAGCATCAATTCCTTTTTCAAGATGTACTAAAATGCATCATGCCATTGTTAATTTTAAAATTTCTTTCTGAAATTATTTCCTGAGACATATGTTGTTGTTTTTTTTTTTAAAAAGCAAATTGTCAGAATAGCCATTTTAAGAATTTCAATCCATATGTAAGGTTTTTCCAGGAAAATGTAAATTCAAGGTGGGAAAAACTGAATGGAACTGATCAAAATGCTTCCTTTAACACAAAAATCCAGCAACTGCATTACTGCATCAGAAACTCAAGCACGTTTTTAATTCCTATGCACCCCTAAAAGTGGACGCACTTTTAAGTGCTTTTTCCTGCTAGCACTGAAGTGCTGTAAAAGAGTATCTTTCAGAGATGGTGCATGGAAACTCCACTGGTTTGCAATGCCTGGAGCTGTGCAACAACTTTACATAAAATTTTGAGTTCTCACCATTGATAGTCACATGCTAAAAGAATGGTCTTTCAGCATAAACATCTCAGTTGTCACTACTTTCACACGTAATTGAAGTTCAGCTACAATATATCTTAAAGTGTTTTCCCTTCCTCTACGCTAAAGGCTGAATTGTTACAGATGGTAATTTTGGCAGATGGTTGTGTATGAAACTGAGTTTATAATTAGGCCAAATCTGACTTGTACAATTAAGGCAATGAAGATTTGGAAAATAAGAAGTGTCAGATCAGTACATGATTGGTCTGGTGCCCACCAAAACCAGAAGAAACCTGATCATTCAGATTTACAGAATATATTGCCTACATGAAAATTTCTTCTGAATTGCATGAATTAAAAGATAAGAAACATGTCACACACAGAGTATAAACTAAAATAACCACAGTGTTTTACCCACTTAAGTGTATAATCCCTTTTTCTTCAGTCGAGGCTGATGAGATGGTCTGAAACCATCTAACAGCTCCCTGCTGCTGAGAGAGGGCTCCTTCTCCACAGCTTCCCTTCCTCTGACATTCACCCGACCCCTAAGCAAGCCAGTAAATTCAAAGACAGTGACCAGCCAATTCAGCTCAGAGACAAAAAGTAATCCCTGAGGAATGAGCGAAGGAGGAGATGAGATGTGCAACGATGAGAAGACTAGGACTACCCCTTTCTGGACGTGACCTCTTGGGCTCACTCTAACATATATCAAGCTGCATTTCAAGCTATATTATATCTAGTGTCAAAAACTTTTCCAAAGTGGTAATTTTATGTTAAGGCAGAATTGCCTGTTTTAGCCTCTTCTGTCAAATATTTATTTATTCTTGTACCAAGAAAGGATTAGTAATGTCCAGCAATCATTCTCTCTGCTACTTTCTGCATATCATTCAATAGTTCCTTGTGATCAACTTTCAGTCTCTCTTCATATGCAAATTGCTCTCTTATAATGCTTTTGCCTATTTTAAGATGCCTATTTCTGTTATGCTCTTTTTTTCAATGGGAAAACCAGAACATTTTTCAGGATGGCTGATGATCACTATCATAAAAGCACTCCCTTTCAAATTTCTCTTTCTGCTTCTACTGCATCCCAAGATGCTGTCTGATTTGTTCTACTACGGGCACAATACAGGGATTTTTCATTCATTTTCCTGACAAAGCATTGCTACAAGAACATAAATAAGAGCTTGCCATCATGCCATCTGTTCTCCCATCTCCTCTAAACCTTTACAAAGTTCCTCAGAATCTCTTTTAGTTTCAATTAACCTGAGTAATTTATGTAGCTTGCACATGTTGTTATCAATCTGTGAACCCTATTACCAGATTGAACTATATGAGGTTACTGACAATTAGAGAACATTACCATTTATGGTTTTGCGATGTTACAAATTAATGACTTGTTCCTACTTTGCTTTCCGTCCTAAATATTTTTTTCCTCAAACTGTTATGATAAGAGAGATACACTATGGGGCTACTTAGGTTTTTTCTTAGGTCTTTATTTTTTAAGAATCTAAATAAGCAATTTCCATTCTTTCTCCTTATTCATCCATTTTGGAATACAAATATATTTAGTGCATTGAATGCACTTCTTTTACAGGAACTGGGCTTTTCTATTCCTTTCATTGAACTCTATTAATATGGAGTTCCCATCTGCCTTCTACCAAGTGAATTAAATACAGCAAGATCTGCTAGCAATGCAACAACAGAGGCAAGCTGGTAAGAAAAAATATTTTCAACTCTGGACATATTCATTAATTCTAAAGACAAGAATTAAGAGTTAATGTGCTAAGAGATACTACATATTTAAGAAAATGAAAAAAAAATCATGTTCACCTATTTCTATGAAGTTATAGTCACCTTGTCTTTATCGTAAAATTAACCCAACTTACAATTTATATCCTGCCCTTAATTTTACATCTGCTCACACAAACTGTATTTTTAATATCCTGGTGGTTTGTGCGTGGGTTTAGAGGGGTTTTGGTGGGTTTGTTTGGTTGGTTGGTTTTGATTGGGTTTTGTATAGACTAACAACTACAAACTCCATCAAAGTGTTTCTGGTATTCCAGTGTTTCCCCACAATTCTCCTATGTGTCCAGGAAGAACAGGCACATTACTATGATATACACCAACATGCAAGTGGTCTCATCAGCTTAAGAGACACAGGAAAATCCCAACTAACTTCATCATCACAGAATTGTGACCACAGAATTAATATGAATGTCATTTACATGATATCTCATAACTCAAACAAAAACATCTCACATTGAGGTGTTTTTGTTTGAGTTATACTAACTAGAGAGAACTTAAACCTGAAGCTCCACTTGTGGCTTTCCTTAAAAAAACACAGAAATTGGGGTGTAAACATTCCAAAAAGAAGTTAAGCCATTCAGCTTACAGTTTGGTATGACTATGGAAATGTACACATAACTGGACAAAAGAAAATCTGAGAAAAAAAGCTCCCTAAGTCTGTACAATTTTGAAGAAATATCAATTAGATACAGATGCCTATAAAACCTAACTCTTACACCAGTAACACATTATGAATTCAGTTAAATAACTGATATGAAATATTAGGTATTCTTACAGCATCTCCAACAACACAACAGAACACAACACTTTGAAAAAACAGCTATTTTACCTTACTTTTACTGATAACTTTCACAGGGGCTACTCATTAAAAAAAGGAATTGTAAATTGTGTGTAGTGTGACAAAGAGCTTTACATTTGGTCAAAAGTATTCATGTGAATTAGAAAGAATGGCAGCTGTCAGCAGTGAAATTATTTTGGTACATGTTCAACAGCATCCTTGTTACACATGTGCTGATAGAAAAACTCATACAAATATTGACACAACATAATATAATTTCTTGGATTATTTTTACACCTAATTCTTAAATGCTTCCTAGGTCATTCTTACTAAAGAAGAGACATTAATTTGCCTGCCCTATTATGAAATTTCTTTGGCTTCCATAATTAATCTCACAGTAAATATGCCATTGTTGAGAAGATTAGTGTAAATCTCCTCAGAGCATGTATTTCTCAATGTCTACACTCTAAAATTCCAGTAAGACTAGTTATGCATTTTCATAATCGATAAATTTTTTAGCAAGTTTATTTGAGTGACATTTATCAATTTTTACAGGAAAAAAAATCTTCCCAGTTTTATAGGAATTGTGCCATTTACTTTGAAATAAGTAATGCAGTATGTATGTTAAGAAGAAAACTCCATCATACTGAATAAAGCCAAAAAGAACATAATTGTTTGATAAATAGCACTTTGAACAGGTACTAATTCAACAGTAACTGAAATAATGTTCTTGGATGCAATGGACTTGTTTCAATAGAAATAAAGCACATTTTAGTAGGCTAAAAGCAGATTAACTTCACATATGTCTCAGGCCATTAGCAAATGTCAATAACATTCTGTTATAGTGGGAAATGACCAAGAGTACTGTAGAGAATCTGACCATTACTGGCAAATGTTAAGCTGATCCATAAAACCTCCATGTGAGAAGAGATTTTTTTTAATGCACTGAGGAGAATGAGAAGATAGAAATTCACTTCAACTGTTTAAAGAAATTATTACACCTGATCTTTTTAAAAGTAAAATGAAAGCACCAAATCAAGTATTTCTCACTTGGTTAGGTAACAGAGCTGAGAGGTACAGGGGAAAGCAATAGCAACTGCTTCTAAAAGGATTTCTTTTGGTCTCAGTAAGTATCTGACCATTAAAATTTAAAAAATTGAAAAAAATAGAAGCCAGAATTTTCTTAATATATTAAGAAAATTACTGACTTTAGAGAGAAAAAAGGTATTGTCACTTCTAGAAATGGCAGATCAGTATTTCAGAGGGCTCCTCCTAACTCTAATAATAGCTTGCAAGTGTAAAACAAAAAACCCAACATATTTCATGGAACAAAGGATTCATTCTAATCCTGTCCAAAGAGACAGGATCATCTGTTTCTACAGATGATACAAAATAGAGTGGCAAGAGGTTATTCAGAGGACTAGTATTTGAAGTGGGTCCTAAAAGGTAATGAGAAATAAAAATGCCATAAAAATGTAGAGAACATACACTGGAGATGAAGCTTAAGCTGTATGGGAGCAAACAAGGTGCTGACAGACACACCTTCAGTACTGTGGATACTAGAAGTGCAGAAGTTCTGTTGCCAGAAGTGAGAACATTGACTTAAACACAGCAGAAGCCAGGAAAGGTGCACAAAGAAATGAAGGTGGTTTGCTGTCTTTACAGGAAGAGGAGAGGAACTTGCAGTCATTTTCAGATGTGGCCTTGAGCTATGATGATAGAAAAAAAATCCAGAAGGAAATGGATGGAGCATTATTAACACCATCTGACTGGAGATTGGAGTCAATTATTAAAAATAGCAAGATTTTTGCTGATTTTAGTAGCCTGAAACACTGCCTAATATTACACTATTAATGGAACAAACACTGAAGAAATATATCTAAGCATTTTGGAAGAGACTACAGTTATCGCCAGAATTTTTACAGAGTGCATGGCAAATCTAGGGCACATTCTTAGCCAAGGATTATAATACAGAAGATCAAAGCACCTTCAGTGACAGTATTTAAATTTAGGGTTTATAAGACAGGTTTGCATTTCCTAGAAAATATAGCAATGCCCATCAGAATCGTTTAAACTGGTGTCAAATCCAGCACTGGTAGTTTTGGCTTTTAGAATAGAAACGCAATCCACACATTGCTGAACCACAGTAACTTGAAAAAGGCACCAATTATGAATACTGGAGATATATTTTTTCCCTCCTTTATAAAATAACCACCAAACAGCTCTGTTTATTCAGGTACATGGGTTTTAATCCAAATGAAAGAGGGTGCCAAGCATTGTTATACAAGCTTCCTAAATTCATTTGGCTGACTAATGTTCCTATTCCTGCATGCTTCAAAGTAGTAAAAGAAAAACAAATCTCAGGCAGAACTGACATTCAGATCTGTATCAGTTTAAAGACATAATGCATAATGTTGTCTGCTTGTTATTTAATGTAAAAGACAAATTTTGCTGAGTTCACTTAATAATGAGAAAATAGAGGGTGGAAATTAGAAGGCTGGAACTTGGACTTTTTTACAATAGACTATTAGCATGTTTAAATTTCAACCTCCCTAAATTTCTAAGCACTTCTTTTCATTTGGTGAACTATTTTGCATATATACAGCATATTATTAATTTAAATGTATCATGCCTGACTTCTTAGTGTCTTACTTCAGTTAAACCACAGAAGCCAGCACCTTGATATCATACTCCCACTTTATACAACTATGAAATCCCCATAAAGAGACAGGAATTTTTTTTTATCAACATGAAACAGAGGAAGAAACTTTCCCCACACACTTTAAACTCTCCACATTTACAGGCACTTTACAATATTAAACATTATATATTATTTTATATCACTATTATATAATAATATAATATTTAAAGTTTAAATATATCATTTTCTTTTAAAATAAATTTTTATATCAGTGTATTACACCACATTTTCAGAATGTTCTGTGTACAGATCATCAAGTTCATTCTTTTGTCCTGGAACAACTCTTACAAAAGCAGTTGCTCTATGTTTTGCACAGAGTTAATTTTGTTTTAAACAGAGATAGATTGCTGCGACATGCACAACTTAGTTTTACAGTTGACTTATACTGCCAGAATAACTTTTTTCCAAAAGTAATTAGAGGTCATGTGTTACCAAACAGACCAAAGAATCCATCCGGCAATGATGTATCATGCTGCAAACATGAAAGGAAGACATACCTTGGTCTGCTTCTAGGAAGCAAGCACAAGCTGATGAGAAAAGTTACAAAACAGTGTAACTCATTTAGGAGGAAAGACACTGGAAGGTTACCAGTACAAGTCATCCTGACTACATCAAGCACAGGGATTCCAGCAATAGCAAATGCAGAATCTAGGTCCACAAACTTGGCATATCTCTAAAGCTGTATTTAGGGTGCTTCTAAAAACTTCTCAAGGTATATCTAAAGAAGAGATGACAGAACTAATTGGACTAAATTTGTCCTTGGCCTTAACTGTCAGTGAACTGATGTCCCTGGAGCTGATGGCAGCAGAACAAATGAAAGGCAGAAGGCCTGCTAAATAAGAGACTGGATAAGGGTTTATTGTCACTAAGACAGTTAAGGTGATTGAAGCCAGGTTCAGTCACACAGGATTAGCCAAAGTACAAGAACAGATATGACAGATGACTGATGTTCTCAGACTCTGACTTGGAAATGCTTAAATCTTTCTGAATGGAGGTTCAGAGGGTGGCATGATTCACAATCTGTGAATTAGGACTTGCGGTCTGAAATGCAGTCTCCCCCACATTCTTAGCTCATGTGTAAGCCACCCTCCAGATTGAACAAATAGACCTTCAACAGAACAGCTTCAACAAGATAAACTAGATAGTCAGAACCTTCCCAGAAACTTAGGATGCTATCCAAGAAAATACGTGAATGTGTGTCTCTCTCTAGTGTATATGCTCAAGTAAATTTTTCTAGATTAGCTTTTCAGTCTGGATTGAATCAAGGTTGTTCACAAACCCAGAAATAATGCTGTAGACCATACATGCATCCTTTTATGACAGCCCAGACTAAACCTGCAGACTTTGCAGAGCATCAGAGCATCTAAGCTGAAGGGTGTAGCCCACTGCCTGGCCCAACTCCAAGGCCCTTAGGACACAACACCCCTCCCTGACTTCCCAGCTCTGCTGCCCAAAACCAGTGAGAAGCCAGTGAAGGCTGAAGAGGACTGAGATACTCAGGTTGACTCCTAGAAATTCTTCACTGGAACTTTAACAAATACATGTGAACAACTGTTATACAGGTGCCAGATCACAGGTGGGAGAAAGGGTGGCTCTTGTGGGCTAAATATGATCTGGAGGGTCCTGAACTTGATCTTCTCCATTGCCTAGGTTTTGCAGCAAAAGTGAAGAAAAAGAAAAATAACCAAACACTGCAGTCCCTGAATGCTTACAAGTGTTCTTTAGCAGCCATGAAAGTTTAGGGCTGTAAGTGAAAGGTAACCTTTCAGAAGACCTGCTTGAGAGATCCTTCCAGGAACACTGACCACTGTGAAGCAACAGTCAGCTAATGGTCCTGCAACAGACGAACCTGCACTCAGTCCCCCATGCCTGCACTGCATGGTCTCACTTTTACTGTTGCTTCAAGTGGTGATGAAATAGCTCGAAGCTAAGGATTTATCTTCCCACTTGGCAAAACAGTGTGCTCCACAGTATGGCTGCAAAGCAGTGAGAACCATAAGGGACTTCTTCAGACAATGCCTGCAGAGATATCTTAGACCTGATGCTATTTTCACCTTGCACCCCAAATTAGGTCTGCTCCACACAGCAACAATGATGGCAAAATACATATAGAGAAGAAAATTCCTAATGAGATTTAAAATCATTACTGTATCCATCTACCTTGTATAATTTAAACATGGTTTAAACAGAAACAGCAACCAATCATTCACCCAGTGGTTATTAGATAAGTGTAGGAAATTAGATGACAATTATTTCCTGTACTAATATGATCCAAAGTGTTCATTAATCTGAACTCCTAAACAGGCTTTTTTTCAGACATACAGTAGAATTAATGTCTTCATTATCATAGTCTCAGTGATCTCTGAAATTATACATGCTACCAGCTTTAATAAAATAAAATACTTAACACCATTTTGGTTTACTCATGTTTTCATTCACATACTAATAGACGTCTGATACTGTTTACATTTGTCAATAAGTGAAATCATCCAGCAAAGAAATCCCTATTTCATATGCTCCCTGCAGCCAGTTATTTCAGCATCAGTAATATTTACAAAAAGTCAGTTTTGCAGGTTTACATATGACTGGGTTGACAATACAAACATGGGCCAAAAAATAAAATTAAAGAGAAGCGCTACCCTTTGCCACTCACCTTACATTCATCCATCTCCTTTTCCCACAAACACATGGAGAAAAGCACAACCAATAAAAAAGAAGCAGTTTTATAGTATGTTTAAAAGGCTGACTAATTTCAGGTTTGGCACACCAAAGACCAGGGCGAGAACAAGCACTTTCATTTTCATGTCAGCTCCCACAACACTCAAATGGAATTGCGTAGGGAGATTTTTCCTTCCTTTGCTTCTAATAAATGAGTGTTGTGTTTACATACTGCATACTGAGCATTGCCCATCTGAAGCCAAGGGCTGCATCTTGCCAACTCTTAACTTTCATACAATATGGCGATTACATGAGCCAGCATGCCATTAAATCACATAACAAAACTTGGAGAACGCCACTGTCAGCTTGCAGAACCGTACCTGAAGGACTGACATGCAGTGCATATAGGGAAAAACTGGATTTCAGTGCAATGGCAGAACTGGGTCAGGAGAAGACTGGGTTACTGGCCTCACTTTAAATGACAAAGCCAAGTGCCAAATAGTTCACAGAGATAAAAACTTGCAGGCGCATAATAAAAGCAAGTGAAGAAAAGAAATAAATAAAAAGATCACTAAACATGCCTCACAAAATGCTCCCCCACCCCTGAATCTTTCAGGTCCTCTGCTGTTTATTCTCCATACAGCTCTTTATTCCAGGATGTCCTTTCCAGCTGCAGTACTTGCAGACTGGCTTCCCCTGAGCAGAGTCAAAAACAGGGGAACAGAGGAGACCTTAGTCCATTGCTTAACATGAATACACAGGATCCTTCTGGCTCCAGCAAATTCTCTTTTTCTATTTAATGAGCAGCAGATCTATACCTGCCATGAGCTCCAAATGTCTTCCAGTGCCTAGTGTTCATTTTTTTGCAGAATGAACATGAAAGACTGATGATCAGAAGTCACTATTTCCCCTAAAACAAGGTCACACCAAGGTATCAGGTATCTGATTTGCATTCCTGACTTAGCCTGCTGGTATGAGACTAGAAGTGCCAATTTGAGTACTAATTCTTTTTCCAGGTACTGGTCCACAATGATTTCTACACAGGTCTCTACTTTAGTGACACAAACATACAGATAGGACAGCCTAAGATGGTAATTTAACCCCCAGCAATAATGCACACGTTCAGAGGCAGAAAGCTGTGCTGAAATCTAACACTTTTAGTACTGCGGTTTCTAAGAGGATGTGCATCTAACTCACCGCAGATCAAGTGCCTGAACCGTGTATCTGTGATACCTTATCAGCTACAGAGCTACCCCATAGGTGAACCCTCGCTGCAACATATTTCTTAGTAACTTAATCCTATTTAGGTTGCCTTCAAATCACACAAAGAACAAGCGAATCAGAAAACTGGTACAAGTTTTTGCAAGATCATATCACACTGGCATCACTCACCCTGTTTTATTCAAATTGTAAAAGGCTGTCCAGGCATCAGTGACATTTTATTTGTTGTCATATTAGCATGCAAAAGGACATAAACTCACTTCTGATAATAGTTTTAATTACTAAGTATATAAGCCTACAAATCCTCTCATCCAAGTAATCCCTCAATAAGATTAATTCGTGGAAATAGCCCCATTGAAAAAGGATTTGTATGACTGAACCCTAAATGCTTAATCACTTCTTTAAAGAAATCATGACTTAAAAAGAAAAATCCAGGTGTTGGTATGTTTAAAACAGGGGGGTTATATATCCATCAAACCACAGAGTTTCATGAACACCACTTCTAGGACTGACACTCCTGGGGAATGTGCTTCTGCAGCTCCTGTGGTTTCTCAGGTTAAGACTGATTTAAATAAACGGACCAACTTGCTCAAGTTGAATCTAGTGCTCAGCACGACTTTTCTTTCAGCGCTTTCGTTGTACTGACGTATGACTCAGCTACTCCTTCAGCTGCACTACTTATATATTATCACTATGCAACGCCACCTCAAAGATCAAAATCCCCGATTTATTTTAAAAAATATCCAGGCATTACCAAGCGTTTGCAAGGCTCAATGAGTGTGTGGTTCTTGCTTTCTGTACTATGTCTATTGCAGAATATTTTATTGCAAGAAATATTAACTTCTTTCCTGGTTTTCCAATGTTGCTCTTTTCACTGTGACAGTTACCAGTCTAGACAATGACAGAAGTAGCCACAGGAGAGCATATAAAGATTTACTTTACTGTGTCAAGTGCCCCCATGTGCTTAAGTCCTCTTTCTTGAACACACTTCAGTTGCTCTCTCTCTTTGCACGGGGTCTTCATGGTTCTAATGGCAAGTCTTCTTGAAGTATCTCCTGCTCTGATCCCCTTGGAATGATTAATGATTTGGTATCACATTTGCTTGCTACTCCTTAAAATATAGGAGAAAATCCTTTGGGGAACTAGGAGTCTGTCAGTGCCTCCAAAAAGCAGGAAGCATAACTGCTTGAAGGCTGACAGATGCTTCACCACCATGACAAGAAGCTGTTCCACAGGCTACAGCTTGTGAGCCCCTGAGTCAAGCCATATGGTCTTGAATGCCAAGACTGCCTGTCTTTCCCAGTTTACTGGTAGAGAGGGACTGCTCCTGCTTTGATCTGAATTTGCAAAAATAGTCTGTTGATTTTTGTAAGTTTACAGTTCAAATATAATGAAATGCTTGACTGCTTCCACTCATAAATCCTCATTCGTAAACATCAACATGGCTCTCAGACCTTAAGAGACCCTTCACAATTAACAATCTATTCAGCACATCTAAATAATTATGTACACAGGGTCTGAAATATCTTTGTTCAAGGCATCTATAGTAATCTAATGTGAATAACAGCAATGGATATATATCGGTAAAATTCAGGGCTGATAATGTAAGATAAAACCCCGGTGTACTTCAGCATCTCTAAAAATTAAGTCTCCAGGTTTTAAGTTCTTAAACATGAGTGCATTCTCCAGTACTTTGGCCAGGTGAAATTTAAATATTTCAGAAAGTGAGTATGTTTAATTCCTCTCATCTCTTGAAATATTATTTAACTACCCAGAATACTTGGGTAAGGTATTTTAACTTTTTTTTTTCAAATATGTTTTATGTCTTTTCCAGTGACTGTATCATGAAGTGTCTTCACCGGTGTGTAGGTGACCCAGCAATTGCCAAGAAACAGACGAAGGAAAAAGTATCTTGCTTCTAACCCAGAAACGCAGGAGGAGGGAAAAGCCCCCAGTGCAGAGGCAGCGGTGTGCGCGTCCACGCATTGTTCTCTCTCGGAGCAGTCCTGGCTCTAGCTGGGGTCTTCCCGGATAGAGGGTATCGGCACCTTGCGAAGTCCAGCCTTAAACTTTCTCCTGATAGAGGTTCCTTGAGCCGCTTCTTGTTACAGTTTTCCATTCATGTCGGTCCCTTGCTTCCTTCTAAAAAACGCACAGCACGGTGACTGCAATCCCTACAGAACCTGCAGGAATAATGGCAGGGGGGGGCCCCGCAGCGGCACTGAGCGGCACTGCCCGGCGGGATGAGGGAGGACGAAGGGCGAAATGCCGGGGTTCCCTCAGCACCCGCCCGGCGCCGCACGCTGGAGCGGCGTGCGGGAGACACCGGGAGCCGCTGCACTGCTGCCCTGATTATTTCATGTTCTCGCACTCCTCAGGGTAACACAGACAAATGATTTACTACGGCAATTCATCCCAGTGCCTTCCGAGATCTCCCAAGGCTCGGCCGCCGGTCCGGCCGCTTGCTGCAACTTTTCCGCGGGCTACGGAACGCCGAGGGCAAGACCTGGCGGTAATCTTTTTCTCGCCTCACCTCGCTCTCCCAGCCGGTTCCCCGGCGGCAGCAGCTCCCACCCCCGGCGGTGCCCCGCACCTCTCGGACAGCCCGGGAGCCGCCGGCCCCGGGGCCGCGCACTCCCCGCCCGGCGGCCGCCCCGGCCCGCGCCCCCTCCGCGCCGGCGGCCCCGGCCCCGCTCCCGCGGGCAGGTGGGCGCGCCCCGCCGCCGCCCGGCAGCACTCACTTGTGCCTTCTTCATAAGGAACGGCAGCGCTGCAGTCCAGCCCAGCCGGCCGTGTGCAAACTCCCTTCAGCGGAACCGTAGCTCCAGCATAATGCAGCAGCCGATAGTCCACGCATTGGGGTTGCCCACGGCGAGCCCCGCGCTGCCTCCGCCCGTCCCGCCGCCGCCGCTCCGCGCCCCGCTGCGCCCCCTCCCCACGGCCTGAGCGTCCGCGCTCACTGGAGCCCCCGCCGGCCCCCGGCCAGGTCTTTTATATCTCCGATCTGCCTCCAACGGCGGCGGCGGCGGCGGCAGTCCAGGCAGGACACGCCTTTCCCCTCCGTCCCGCCCTCCCGGAGGACCGGGAGCCCAGGCAGACCCTGCGGGGCGGGGGAAACCCGAGTTAACTTGGGGGAAGTTGGAGGCAGGAACAAGGCGAGCCTGCCCCTCGCCAGCGCGGAGGGCAGCGGGGCGGGCGGGGATGCGGACAGGGGTGTGGGCATGGGGCGGGGGCGCTGGGTACCGGCGCGGGGGCTGCGTGCAGGGGGCTCCTCCCGCCCGGTCCCGGGGTGCCGGGGCTTCGGCGGCGCCCAGGACAGGCAATGCCAGCCGGCCGCGGGGAGCGGGGCGGGGGTCTCCGGCCCCGCCCGCGGTGGGCTCCGGCAGCGTGCACGGAAGCCGCGCACCGCCGCGGCATTTGAGGTCAGCCAGGCTGCGGGCGCCCAGCCAAGCCCTTGGGTTGGGTCCCCCCACCCACGCTGGTGAAAAGGGGGCTGCCCCCCGGCTGAACCAGGCGCCGGGCGCCGCCTCGGCCCGCGGCAGGGAGGGCAGCGGGCTCGGAGGCTGGCGGGGCTCCCAGGCGGTGCCCGGTGCTCCCAGCGCGGCGGCGGCGCGCACAGCCGAGGCGGCAGCCCCGGGTTTGACATTGCCATTCCCGAGCTGCTTTCCCATACTCGGTGAATGCCAGTTAAGCGCTTGGATAAGCGTTTCAGCTGGAGCTTACAAACTCTTTTTACCTGCTCCAGACACGGAAAAATTGTTGAGCAGTGCCTCCTAACGCTTCTGCAAAGGTGGTCCTGCAGGTCTTTTCACATGCTATTACAATTTGCATCTCGTGTAAATAATGCATTAGTGTTGGGTGTGGAAAAGCAACGACTTACTGCTTGGAGTCTTCTGGCCAATTCATCACAGCAGTAGCCACAGAATTTGAGTCCTCTTTAGAGAAGACAGCTCCCAAGGTTAATATGAATTAAATTTTGGGTGTGAATTAAATGGAATGTAGAGCAGTTTATGGCATCTGCTGAAACAGCCATACTAGGTGAAAATTTAAAGAACATTAAAACGAAGAAAGAATAGTCGACCCCAGTCAGTGGTCATTTCCTAAAGGAGAATAGGCATGCTCAGAGTGTACAGTAAGAGATTTCATTAGAAAAGTCTGTCTAATTTTCACCTAGAATTAATGATAAATTTTTTAAAGACTAGATTTCTGCCAAAGTAAATGTGAGCTGCTTAGGTACAGAAAGGTTTTGAACTCATCCTCAACTTTGCTATATATTTGGAGTTCATCAGATAAACATCTAATATAATTTTACAGATAAACATATAATATCATTTTGCTTTTGCATCCAATCCAGAAAAATGGGTTAATAATTTTCTTTTGCTGAATGATATACTGATAGATTCATTCCCTTTTTGTTGTGTTTTTTGGGGGTTTTTTTGGGTTTTTTGGTGTGGTTTTTTTTGTTTGTTTTTGTTTGGTTTTTTTGGGGTTTTTTTTGGTTTTTTGTTTTTTGTTTTTGTTTTTTGTTTTGTTTTGTTTTTTGGTTGGTTTTTGTTTGGTTGGTTGGTTTGTTGGTTAGTTTTGTATTTCATGATTATTACTGAGCAGAATTTTATATGCATATAGTAATAGTGTCTTCCTCTAAAGCAATAGGCAAGCACTGAAAGGGAGGAAGCCTGTAACAACAAAAGAAATCAAGGACCTCATTCATGGAAAGGACAGTTTGTGTATCATCTACCAGTGATCAACCAAACCAATGTAGACTGCTTTCACTGTCTACACATCTAGCAAATAAGACCAGGAAATTAAAATGTTATGGCATATTTCCTCCTTAGAACAGATGACCAGTTTAGTCTCCTGGGAGAAGGCCTGGAAAGTGTGAAAGAGCGGTCTGTCACAGCAGTTACCTGTTTTATGGAAAACACTTCTGGTCTTTCTTCTTGTTGAACTCTATCACAGTTCACCATTAGTCATGACAGGAAATCTTTAGTGGATGCCCTGTATCCAGTTACCTTACTGGTAGTTGTGCAGAGAAAATAACACTCTTGGGCATAATTAAGTTTCTTTACCACCCTGGCGTCATGCACCTTTTCTGTCCATCCCCAATGTGAGTTCTTGAACCTGCCCTTGTGTTTAACACCCAACTACAGTGGAGTAGTGCCCTTTTCATCTCGTCCTTTTGTGCTCGTAATTTTCAAGTGCATTACTGCTGACACTGTCTTCAGTGTGACAGGGGAAGACTTTTCTATTAAATTCAGATTTTAGTAGTTTAAATGCATTAATATCCTATATCTGTATCCCATAAGAAAGCATGTTTTTATTAGTCTTGCCCGTTTCCAACAGAGAACCAACTTTTGATTCCCCAGGTGAGAATTGATTTGCTGTGTACTGTTAGTGCATTGACTGGTAGCTCTCCAAAGCACAGCTGCAAATCACATTCAGTCTTCCATGGCCTACCTTATTTGCATTTCTAAATGCTTGGGGGTGAATATAGGCCCTGTCATAGTTTTGTGAAAACCTGTTCCTTCACAGGAAAGATATGGAAAACAGCGTTAGTTATCCCAGCTCTTCACAGGATTTAGTTCCATCCATTCTGCAGGATTGTCCTCACCAGGAATACTGTACAACCTTATGGAAATACCAGCAACTGAAAAATTAAGCCTTTGTATCTCACATGAAGAAAAAAGCTTCACCATTTTTACCAGCTGAGAAATGGCTGTTAAATTGATCTTAATTTTTTTTTATTCTGGAATTTTATAGAATATCTGCTGTGTTTTCCATAGCTTCAGCTGTGTGAAGAATGTCTGCACTCAGACTGTTGATAGCTTGGATGCTGGCTGGAACAGCTGGAATTTGGGAATATGAAGGAGCACATCCAGCCACAGCCACTGAGATTGCTGGATTAAAAAATGCTCTGTGTCAACTGGGAAAATTGAAAAAAAATTCCCCTATTGAAAGCATTTAAGCTTGAAGGCGACCACCAGTGTGTGCGTATTAGAAAGATAGCACGCTAATCCCGTCTAATCGGTTACAGACTGAGCATGTGGGGGCTTTGCTGGCACAGAGACCTGGCCTGTAGCATCAGCTCAGTTAAATCCCCTCTCACCAGTCCTTTTTAAGGACATAGAGTACTAAGTACACACATTCCTAGCCTACTTAAGACACACAGAATTGAAAAAATGATATTTAAAATTGAGGTATGTAGAGCCAAGTAACTCAAAAGAACTCTACATGTTTGTAAAGGAATGACTTTCTACAGTAAAGAGAAACCTTGCAAGCTTGCAAGACTTACAGAAAATTAATTACTTTGACATTGAGGAAGTACATTGGGATAACTATCTCCTTAAGAGGTCTTTGATACCACAAAATGTTCTAGGAGTTATTCTGTGATTGTGAACTTGTGCATTCTAATTTCAGAGCACAACCACAACCAATATTTAATATTCTATCAAAGTACATAGTTTGAATTTTTAGTTGAGCCTTATGCTCAACAGTTACCAAAGGGACTGTTAGTTTCTTCTAAACATCACACATCTTCCGTTCTGTATACAAACAACAGGGGGAACTTCTGCAATTATTCAATATCACTGGTCAGTGGGTAAATGAATGACTCAATCAATACTTAGTCCAAGAAGACATGCACACCACTATAGAGCCACTTTTTATTTAATAGAGCACTATAAGAGCAAAGGGTTCAGGTGTATGTCTTCATTCACATGAAGAAAGATTGATTTGCAAGAAGCAGTTTCCAAGGAACTGATTCTTCATAATATATAATAATATATAATATAGAGACTCAGATTTTAAGGATAATGAAGTTATTATATGACAGAACCAGAGTTCATTTGGCAGAGTAATTGGCAGACCAGCTGTAAGGACTTAAAGAGCACAGTTGCCTGTCTCAAACACTGTTAGGGCCACAGAAGGACTTTGTCATGAGAGAAGCACGGAATGAAGCAACAGGATGGCACTAACTCCAGACCTGGTGGAGGCGAGATCCTGGCTAACGCATCCGGACAAAAATTCCCAATGTGGCAAACTGTGTAAAGAGGCAACTGCTCATAGACATATCACCCCAAGTGGTCACAAAGAGCACCCCAAGTTATGGGACAGATGGCATCTGTGACCACCAACAACCACAGAAGCCCCCCTGAATATGCCTCCATGGATGCTTGTAATTTAGAATGTAAATTAAGCCACCACAGGGAACTTGAGATAAGAAAAAGATGGTTTTATCTCAGACCTAGAGCGATGTTAACAGGTTGGGGGAGAAGAATCTATCACTGATAATGGACTTAAGGAATGCAGAACTTACAGACCACAAGGAAAATGTACTCATCAGCTGTAGTGAAATCAGCTCAGACTGGGTAAATGTTAATTTTGGCAGGGGGAGATAGCAATCACTGACTCACAATCCATCAACCCAAGAAACCCACTGACTCAGAAAAAAGACTGAGCATGGGACCAAGTCACTTTAGAAGTGAGGGAATAATTTAACCAGTAGAATAAAAGAACTTTGTAGCCAATGAGTATTAATTCCTTTGCTTGTTAAAATATAGAAATAGTGAAGTTTTGAATGACCTCAGGCCCTCCTCCAGTGAGAAGCCCAGAGTAAAGAATGATGAACTGAAACACTTGCTGGATCCATGGGTGATGACTATCTTCTGCTTGAACTGTGTCTCTCTCCTCCCCACCCGTGCCTCCTTTCTATTTCTTTCTCTCTAATTTTCATTCATTGATAAATAAAATCTGTGTTAATGACTTTGACATGTGTTCTCGTTTTTACCTTAATTCAGGCAGGGGCATTTCTCACTAATCAGATCTTAACACCAGCCAGAGGAAAATGCAATATTCTGGATGAACAGAGATATCGCCAAAGGAAAAAAAAATTGATTGAAATTCAATTATTTACTGAAATGACAGAATGAGTAGCTCAGTATCTCATTATGACGCTTCTCCAAAACCCATCTAAATGGAAAAAGAAGAAGCAAGCAATACATCATAGGAGTGGAGCCAGGGAGCTTCAAACTATTAAACAACTGTTTAAGAAGTGCCAGTGAAGGAGGCTGGAGTTTGTGATTGTGAGATTTACTTGCCCAGAAGCAGATATGGAGACAAGCAGGTACAAAAAGCTAGAGTGTAGTCTTTGTTGTCAACAGAAGGAAGGTGGGCTTTATTTGAGTATGATGCTGGTCTGAAATATAGATGGAGTGAAGGAATGATGGATTTTTATTGAAAGTTTAGAAGTGCATCTGTCACTGATTGGTGACTGATTGCTGATTGGTGTCTTTACTGGTTTACTTTCCAGTAAAATGACATTTTAATTAGCATGCAAAGGATACTCTTGTTATAAATGTGAAATGATTAATTCATGTTCTTATGGAAAATTGGAAAATTATAAAACTGTATAAAGTTATATTAGGTATAAGTCTATGTTTTAGGAGACCTTGCAGCAGATGGTGAAAACAATCAGCCCCGAAAAAGCAGACGCCTCCATTCAGAGAGGAACAAAGGACTTTTCCAAAAGCTTGCAGCCTTCTCAAGTACCGGGAGGGGACCTGTCAAGATAAGCTGGCACCAGCAACTCACACCTTGGTTGCCACCTTCACAGACCATCAAGCGACATCATCCATATCTCGATCATTTATCGACCATAAGGATCCATAGAAACTGGATATTAACATTTGAACGGAGAGAGGAACTCTTTTCTGCTTGGTCGGGGAAACTCCTGAATTTGTATAGTTAGTCGGGAAACAATGGGAAATACGGGGAAATATTGCCGAGGGCAGAATAAAGTGTATAAGAACCAAGCCCCGAATTTTGTGAACCATTGGGGGAGATAGCAGGCTGCCAGACCCTGTATCTCATGGTTCACCCTTGGCATTTCCCAGGAAAACTCTGTCAAGTATCTCCGCTGTTGGTGGGTTATCGAAATTCTGTGATTTGATCTTTATTAATAAACCAAATTATTATTTTAATTGGAATATCGTATTGGCATTTATAACACTCTGTTTTACTAAGAGAACTTTTTGGCAAGGAAGACAAGCCCAAAATAGGAAGTTGCACTGATGTTATTAAAGCTCAGTCAGAGCTTGTAAAAAGTACAGTTGTAGATGCTAAAAAGTAACCATTACCTGACTTACAGGAGATTTCTACTATTCTCTCAGTATGCTAGAGTTTTAGCATACTGAAGGTCTCGCTGGCATGGGTGAATTCTCAGCTGGGAAAAAAAAAGGTACTTGGAGAAAAAAAACCTGGGAAAAGCTGATGCTGCTGAAGTTTTGTGATCCTTAGCAATCCCCTCTTGGCTTCTGATGACCCTCACGATGTTCCCATATGTTAGCACAAATGTGAAGCTCCTTGAAACTCTTATAAAATTTTGAAGCCACTAAAGTTCCAAGAAGATCAGAGAAAAGCAGCATTTCAAAGATTTTTTTGGTCTTAACTCTCAGGGTTTTTGTCTCATGTGTGCCAAGAAGAGTCTGAATCTGGAATTGCACTAAAACCCACTATGATTTATTTTGAAGAATTACTTATATGTATGCTCCTGAAAGATCATGGAGACTCTGATGGCATGCCTCTGTTTCCGTCTGTGGGGGAGAGGTTGCAGGGGTAAATGGTGGCCATACAACTCTGATTCTCAGCATTCAAAAAGAGTCTGGAGCATACCTGGGGATGGACAGATTGGCTGTTTCCCAAGCCATGGGGCTGTGTACACCATGCTGTGGTAGTTGCTAGTGGTTATGTTCACCAGTGTCCAGCATGGCTCAGTTTACCAGAGTGCAGTCAACATATTTTTTCTGAAATGATGGAAGCCCACAAGGACGATTTGCTCTTTCTTGCAAAGTTTTTTGTGTTGGGTTTAGCTGGAGTGTTGGAGAGCAGTGCTCAAATCTCTGACAGTAGACACAGTTATCAGCCCTAACTCTAAAGAATATTCTCTTGCTGAAGTTTACCAGCCATCTGCTGTGGGGTGTCCCTAGAGATGTTGAATGAAAAAAGGGCAGTTATTGTATTTTGCAGATAGCATTTTCTTCAGAGTGCTGTACTTAATATGACTACAGCTCCTGCTTCCAAGGAGCATATCCAAGGAGAGTGTAAGACACACTGCCTACAGTAATTGCAAGGACATCTAGTTACTGTATTAAATAATCATTATTTCCCCAACATACACATGATTTTTCACTTTCCTGACATTCTGCTCATTTTTCAGCTCGGGAGAAAAAGAAGGTAATTATACACTACAGTCACCAAGCCAGGCAACATTGGAGGTAGACAGCTCAAGCTGATACATCTCCTTGAACAACTACAGTGCAACTAGATGTTTATTACAGGACAGGACAACCACTGCATTAATTATGCATTAATTAAGCATTACTTTTGCATTAATTATGACTATACAAGCTCAAAAAAAGTGTTACTTTGCTTGTACTATTTTTTTCCAAAGAAGATAACAGTTTATGATTTGTACCATAATTAAGTAGCTCATCGCTATATTCACATTTTGATTCCAGTAATTTGGAAGTGATAAATGTATGCGAAATAAAAATCTCTGTTCCTAGATTTGTTTCTCTGGATTTGCATTAGTCTGTGTCATCCTAGTCACAGTAATCACAACCCTAGGGAGTTTCACAATAAAATGGGTTCATTTGGAAGCAAAATGCTGTTTAAGTGATATTGGATATAAATATTCACTGTTTACAGGGAAAACTGAGATTTTCTTCTTCAACTAAAAATTGATGTATTTTTTTCATAAAATGCATTTAGTCTGAAGGAAGAGAGAGGTACAATGTCAGGTATAGTGATTTCACAGCCATAATATGTCATCCCTTTTCTCTTTATTTTATAAAGTCTGGTTGTGTTAGGACTGTAGTAAGGATTAAAGCATAGGTAGGAGTAGAAGGACATCCTAGGCTGAGATTCATGCAATCAGGGACTGTGTCATTCAGTCCTTCATTTGAAGGTTTATCCATTACCAGCATAAAATTAGTTAAACTTCCCGCTCTTGCTCTTCTATGGGAATGTTGCTTTAGAGTTTGACTCACCTCGTGGTTGGAAACCATCTTTTAATTTGAAGCCTAATATATTAATTGTTAATTTATACCTGTTTGTTCTTGGGCTGAAGTTATGCATTACGGTAAATAGCTTTTTCCTTTCCCTACTGCTTTTTGATCCTCTTCCTCAGCCTACTGACAATATGTACACTAATAAATGAAACAGAGACCAAGCCTGAGCTCAAGTACTGGCATGAAATGGTCTCTGCAGCTTAACTTTTAGCACTCATTTTGGCATGGGTTCAGTCCAGCCAGCATTGTGATCTCCAGGCCTGAGCTCAGAGAAGGAGTACAAGCCAAGACCCGTTTCAAGCAGGCAGTTTCTGGGGAAGGAAAGGAGTTCTGCTGTGTGGATGCAAACCATCCTCTGCCACTTACCCTGGGGCCAGAGAGTGTGTCCAGGCCTAAAGCTGTGATTTGGACTTTCTCTTCTAATGCACACACTATAAATAGTATTTTCAGATTATACTGAGAAAATAAGAAGGTTGGTAAAACAGATGTTCAGGAAATACCCAACCGCAGCACCTGTGCTGTAAAAGCCAACCTTAATTCTGGAATTTCCTCTGTTTTGAGGTTTGGAAATTCAATCAAAGCATTCTATTAACGAGAACAAAGAGTAGAATGCAGAAATGACCTTATGCTGAAGTATTCTGTCCCATACTAAGGTCCTCTACTCTTGGAGTTCACTAAAGAAATGAGGTCTTGCTTTAGTGACAAGATATTATTGTGCACTGAGGAACAGTCATCGTCCTGTATTACTGCAAGGAAACACTTGGCTAAAGCTTCTAAACTGCTGAAGAAGAGAGGATGGGGAGATCAGTCAGTGAATCCGCATGCTTTGCAGGATAGAGAGGAAAAGTAGAAAGTTAATGATTTTTTTTTCATTTATAAGGAGTCACTGTCAGAGATGTTTTCAGTGCTGCTCTAGAGAGGTGCCCTGTTCAAAACAGAGGTCCTGGTGAGAATGATGAGAAATGTTTGAAATTAAATTTTTGTGTGATAGTTTAAATCCCCCAAACTGATGGTTCAGCTTATAGCATAAGGAAATACAGAAGTAAACTCTTTTAGTTTGGTTTTCATTCTCATTAAGATGGCAGTAGTAATCCATGCAAAGCCATGAGATGTGACAGGATACATCATCAAGAAATGTGAAGATGACATTTTTCTCCCATCTTTCAGGTTTGGAAATAATGCAAAATACAGAGCTGTGATACATGAATTAGGCTAAGTCATTCCTCATATGGATTTCATGTGGGTTAACCAGCATATTTCATTAAAAAGTACCCCTGTATGCTGAAAGGATGATGTATTTTCCTGTTCATCTTTTGTAAGATTTTGTGTGAGTGGTAATTCTCATTCAATACATTCAGTCTGTGAAATGTATTCATTTAATACATTTAATAAGAAATTCACTAATTTTAAAAAGCAGTTTAAAAAAGGAAATGTAGTTCAGTCTGTTTTCATTTATGAAGAAATATGAATTCAAAGTATTATTGTTATAAGGACAGAATCATGTCACAACTCTTTCCCTGGAGTTTACAACTCTGGAAAACTGTGTTAAATTACTTTCTTTTTCTCTACATCATGCAATCCTCCTCAGCTATGTTCAGAAATGTAGTCTTACATATTTTCTTCTATAGTCATAGATTTAGTAAAGGGTTATTTCAGAAAGCATTAGGAAAGACTGAGTGAAAAAGAGAGGAAATGTAATGCAAATATTTTTGTTATCCACTTCATTTTGATCTTAAAATTTTCAGAAGCTATTCTTCAATTATTGTATTGCTATCAATTTCACAAGCTGACTATGCATCTTGTAAAATACAAACACCTTTTTATTTTAATCCAACTGCCTTTCAATATCATTTAGTTACCTTGTGTTCTTTAACTATTGTAGAATTTATAGAAGTGCACTTAGTATACTTTTGGTGCTTCATTGTTTGTTACACATCTAACACATATCTGCTTATATTTTTTCTTATATTTCTTCTATATTTCATTATTAAATATTTTATTATATTTGATAATGTAACCTTTTCAGTGCCTTTTTACAGGAAAACCACACTATGACTTAGATAAATTCTATTTTCTACCTTTTATCATAGCTTATCCTCTTAAAAAGAGGCTGAATCTAGGCATGCTTTTTCTGTCAGACTGGAAAGGAGGTTATGTAATGATGCAGACAGCATACTTCAGGCTGGTACTGGAAATTATGTGGTTAAATCTGACAGGAGCTAGCAGCTAAAATTTTCCATCAACAAATTCTGCTGCTCCTAATGTCAGCCTGTCCTCTGTGCTTGAATGGCCTTCCCTCCTCCTCCTCCTCCTCCTCCTCCTCCTCCTTCTCCGACTTAGACCTAGCTGTCCCCACTTCCCTGTGTATCCATTTGTATAGGAAAAGAGGAGTGTATCCTTGCCAACTTCTTGCCTCCCAGCCCTGGCACTGAAATTGGTTGCTGTTCCCTTGGCAGCGTGTGATCCTGGAGCTCTACAGCTGTGTACTGCAGCTAGTGACAAATAGACAGCTTTGAGCTGCCAGCTTCAACTTCTCTAAGACATTTACTTTTCCAACACATTTCTTTTCTTTGTAAAATGAAATAAGTCCAATCCTAAAAGAAAAAAAAACCCACACTATTATGGAAAGATGAGGGTTTCTTAAGCATTTGGAATAAAATTTTTCAGTGCAAATAAAAGCTTTATAAAGGAAATAAAGTAAGATCATCTGAGCTTTTAAATATTTTAGAGTCACTTGTAGCTGTGGAAAGCATAAATAAGGTAATTGGTCCCCCCATACACCCTGCAGCAATACAGAACTGTGGAGGTATGAGGCTCTCCTGAGTTCTCACCTTTAATAATGGGTGAAAAATTCTGTTAATGTTGTCTTAAGAAAAGTGTAATTTTGGACACCTGTAATGAAGGTTTATTTTGGAGAAATAAAGACATTGAGGTGCTGGAGTCCAGAGATGTTGATGAAGATCCAGAGCATTTGAGTGATCTGGATGTGTTTAGCCTGGAGAAAAGGAGGCTCAGAGGGGACCTTACTGTTCTCTGCAACTCCCTGAAAGGAGGGTGTAGCCAGGGGGATGTTGATCTTTTCTCCCAAGTAGCAAGTGACAGAGCAAGAGTAAACATTCTTAAACTGTGCTGGTGGAGGGTTAGATTGGATATGAGAAATATTTCTGCACCCAAGGGGTTGTCAAGCACTGCAGAAGGATGTTTGGGGAAGTGATTGAGTCAGCATCCCTGAAAGTCCTTAAAAGAATTGTGGATATGATACAGGGTCATGGTTGAGTGGTGAATATGGTTGGGCTTGATGATCTTAGAGTTCTTTTCCAACATAAATGCCTTTATGATTCTATGAAGGGGATGATATGTTGTGCTGATAGTAAAGAATAATAGGTGGCAAGAGCTGAAGAAAAATGCCATGTTTTGCTGTCCTGCCAGAAGGGTAATAATAATAACTTTCTGGTGAATATTAGTGCATTAAATTCTTTACTATCTGTTTTTTGCTAATAGCCAGCATGCCTCCATAGAGTGCTGTGTAATACCTCTCTAAAATGAGAATGAGAAGCATTTCCCTCTCAAGCATTGTCACCAATGTCCTTTATAATCTTCTGTTTGTTCTTTCTACAATAGAACCACCTGATGTGATTTTATGTGGGATATAGTGAGTGATACAAGGGAGATAAAGTCTAAGAGGAGTTTCCCCAGCCTGCACAAGGTAGTGGCACATCTCTTGGTTGCTGTAAGGATCAGTATGTGTTCTAAGTTCTTCATGTCATATATTGCTATGCAGTAAATCAGGATAAATACCTTATGACATAGTAAAGATAAACTAGAAATTGTGGGAATATCTTAAACTTGTCTTGTACAAGACAGTAATGCCAACCAGAAGTGATCTTTCAAAACATGTATGAACGTGTCCATATTTTATGTTAAAAGAGACTGATGCATTGCTGGTGCTGTGACATAAGCTAGATCCTCAGCTGTCCAGATCCCTTCTCTCTGTGCTTCCTGTTTGTCAGGGGGAGACGTGGCATGTGCCAGGCTTTGGATGTTTCAGGCATGTCCAGGTATCCTCAAGCAGTCCTGCCTGTTTCAATACTCTGAGAAGGTGGAAGGGTACTAGAAACTGAGCAACTAAGAAAGGTGCTGGAAACTGCTCCTATCTCTGATATAGGGTAAAATGTTATGGGCAGATTTAGTAATGGGTCTCACCTCTGTTCATTTTCTTAAAAAGCCTTCACTAATCATTGGCCGAAATACAGGACTGAAAAGGACTGCACTCAATTCTAAATCATAATTGCCAGTTGTCTTGGATTAAGGGAGTAGTGAAAAAAGTGCAAAATTAAACTAAATGGGTTACAGCAAAATACATTCATCCTATCAAAAAGATCCTTTAGCCAAATGAAGGTTTTATTTCAAGCAATTTAGACTTGATTTTGGGTTTTTTTGTAAAGTGTTGCAAAATGCTTTCACAGTCTTTATCTTTTCCCATTTACTTTTTAGAAGAAATCTAATGTTACAGCAAGATAGTGTTATATATTCTAGTCACTATATGTGTGTTCAAGTGTTTATTTCTAATTGCTATTTCTGTGAATGCCACAATAATAAATTAGATCTTTGGCCAGCTATTCCAACAATTTCATCTTACTCAGTGGAAATATTCTTTATTTATATACATAGTCACATGATCAGAATTTGACCTTCTGTTTAGAGTTTTGTTATACTGTATGAGCAATAACAATATAATGAACTTCTGCCATTTCAATGGCTGCTGTGACATTAACAAATGATCCTGGAACACAGCAAGGATTCCTCGGCAAGATAAGATATGATGAATTTAGCTACTAGACCACTGCAAGTGATGATGCTGAGGTTTGCTTTTTAAACAGAATAGCTGTGTTAATCCAAACTACATTGAATGTTTAAAGGAAGAATTCATGGTAATTAGGAAGAGACAAATGGCAGCATTCAGTTCTGGAATTCTGGGCCCACATGAGCATGCAGTAACCACTTTCAATCTTTTGGTTTTTTTACTTGGCAGAAAGGGAATTATATACAAGGGGAACAAACATACTGGAAGGAGGTTCCACTCTGTCTCCAGACCTACAGAACATCCACAAGATATGTAGAAGCAAGTTACAGGGAATTGAAAGCAGCTTGATTGCCTACTATGTTCCATTTTCATTTTACATTTTCCTTGTATTTGTGTTAAATATTCTAATATCTCCTCTAGGGATGCTGCAAATCAACAATCAAGACTAGAAAAATGTGTTTTCCTTTGTCTCATGAAACTCTTTGAGTTTGTCTAAATTAAAAGATGCTTAAAATGCAGTTTCTTTTCTGGGACCAGTATTCCTTGGGAAAACCTGAGCACCCTGGTAAAATGCTAGCTGAACATGAGCAACCTGGAAATGAACCTTTTCTGCACTGTAGAGGTACATGCATAACTGCAACTGCTCCAAAGCTTTCAGAACCTTGATAATGAAAGTGGAAGGTGAAGGAGAAATATGGGTTTATTGTCTCTGCTTTCCAGCCTCAACAAAGTATAACAAACTATGGGACAGAAAAGGAAACAGGATGGACTTGGCTTTCAGGAATGGGGGTGGTAGTGGTGGCTCATTTTCTGATGTGGAGTAGAAGCCAGCCTTGGCTGCTAGCTATTCAAATTAGACTGGCAGCTCAAGCTCAGGTCTGCTTGTATGCTGAAGAATTTGGTTTAGGGGTTTTCCCTGGTCATGTTGCTTAATTTGCAAACCAGAAAATTCCTCACCCTCTCCTTTTAAATCAAAAGATAGAAAATTCCCTACAGAAAGTGTGACCATTAGACTGTATTGTATCAAAGTTCCAAAATTTAATAAAGGGACATATACTGTGTCTATTGAAACCACACTTCTGTGTCTTTGATGAATGAATTGTACTGAATGTCTAATTATACGTCCATCTTCTTCTTCTCCTTTTCATTTACCATGTGGCACAGATGCATAAAGAGATAAAATGTCCTGACTAACAAATGCAAACTAAATATTGGTTTGTCGTTTCCTCAGATTCTTAGTCCTTTTGCATTCTAAAAATGTTTTAATAAAAGCAGAATAGCTTTGGGTTTAGTATTTCACAGGCTGGAAAATGTATGCCAGAACAGCTGTAATCTCTACATATGTTTAAAGAGATAACTCAAGCTTTGTGATTCTGGAGATCCCTTACATACTGACACTTTGTATTAGTGTTTCTTGAGGGAGCAGACACAACAAAGATGCTTCACTCAGAGCAAAGTTTCCCTCCCTGTATATGTATATATAACATTTTAATACAGTCTCACTACAAACAAAAAAATATATTCATTTTTACATAGATATATTAGTGAATATGAACAGAGTTAAAACAGAGAATAATAGGAATTGTCACCTTAGAACAAGTATTCCCAAGAATCAAAGCTAAACCCCATAATTTTACAAATTTTTACACACGAAGAATTTTTATCACACTAGGTGTCAAAGAGCAGAATATGGTAACATAAATGCACCAAAGGAAATTAATTGCCTTGCATGTCAAATGAAATCAGAAATGCCTTCTGAGCACAGAAAGAGCACTCTATTGCAAAAGGCCATTGAATTAATGCATTCTAAACCTTGCTCATGTGCTGATATTCATATATTTGGGGTTGATTCCCATATTTTGATCCTGGTGTAGATATTCTTTGAACTTTTAAAATGCAAAATACGAAAACCTGATGCTTTAAAAAATTCTATTGAGGGCTTATATTCATGTGGCCTAGATCCCAGTACCCAGCTCATGCTTGTACTAGGAAAGAGTCCTTATATGTGGAGTGTACAGCAAGTGGCCTTGCTTGCTCTTATATTTGGGATTAAAAACCGCTTCAAAGCCAGGAAGGAAGGATGAGTATTTGTCCCTATACTTTTCAACACTTATTCATTGGGAGTAATCCTTATGTAACTACTCTACTACTATTCACTTTCTGTTAACAGTAATCATATAAGCATTTATTGTATTAGATCCTTGAACTGTGATTACAGGTCTATTATAAAAATAAGTTAAAAATTGACTGTAGCCCAGCTATTATTTACATGCAGTGAAATGGGAAAGAAACGGTGGAAGAAAACATTAGTTTTCACCTAGGCCCATGATACCAGACTGTCTGAGAAGGATTGTATCTTTTCAGACACTCAGAAAAGTAATCATCTGAACATACCAATTGTCCCTAATTAGAAAATAAAGTGTTCTCACATGAATATTTTTAAATTTTGCAGTGATTACAGCATGGGAGCAGAGAAAAAAAAGGCAGATTCAAAAATCCTTCTCCTAGAGCATCAAAAGCCTCTTTGTGATGCACTGGGAAAGTAAATAAAAGCCTGATTTTAATAGCAAAAATTTTTAATAGGCAGCAACACATTTTATTCATACAGTCTTTCAAGATCCTAGGTCAGATGGAGCTTTGAGAAACCTAGTCTAGTGGAAGATGTCCCTGCCCACAGCATCGAGTTGGAACTTGATAATCTTCAAGGTCCCTTCCAATCCAAACCATTCTAAGATTCTATGATTCTGTGATTCTGAGATTCTGTGTTTTATTCGCGAGGAATTTTAAACTTAATAGTACTATTTGATGTTGTTGCCATTGACAATTTACTTCCTTGACTTCCATGGAAACAGGATGAGGCCAATAACATTGACTTTGTTTGTCCTATTGATTAAATAGATCACTGATTTGATTACCTTTTGGATCAGGTCCTAAGCATGCTTTGGATCTGCTCTAGCAGCATATTTGGAAGGAGAGATCTGGATATCACTCTGCTGTTTTTTCAACATCGTGGCAAGAATCAGCAGAAAAACGCCTAAGAAGTCAATTATAGCTTAAAAAAAAAAATTACAAAGCTCCTCTCTGATATCCCAGAAGAAAGACTTGGTAAACATTATGAAGAAAACAGTGTAATTAGTGCCATGTTCTAAAGTCTGCTTTGGGAAACTCCTGATTTAATTCTTGGAATCTTTGGGCTGCTATCTTGTTTCTTCTGACCAGGGAACACCAACAGGGCTTGTAAAATATTTTAAGAGGATTTTTGTGTCATAAGCATATGTGATTCTTTTCTAATTACTAAGTCAATATACTTACTGGAATTAATGGAATCCTTGGGCTGTGGTGCCCTTAGAGCCTCAGTAGAGAGCTCCTGCATGTACAGCCTGGCTTTCTACTGGAAACCTAAAGAAACCATATACCTGTCATCACCAGAACAGGACTTAATTGCCTGTTTTCATTCCCTTGGTTTATGTTCCTTTTGAGTTCATTCCCTCTGGCAGAGACTCAAGCAGGGAAATCTGTGTCTCCTCTTTCAGGTTATATTTCTTTAAAAAACATTGTAATGTTTTCCTCCTGGAATGTTACAAAACAGCAGCCAGAATCTCAACCAGTGTAAATTGTCCTTCTGTGTTGACTATGATATATTTTGCTGGTTTACATTCGCTGATTATCTGGCCTATGTTTTTTAACTTTCAAAATGCAGAGAGGTTTCTCAGGGACCAAAAAAAGCTGTGCTTGACCTTTAAAATTACTTACACACAAGCGAAACAAGAAGAGAAATGCATGTGTTTGTTCTTAATCCCTTACTGCTTTAAAATTTAAACAAGGGCTTTAGAAATAGTTAAGGCCAATGCTAAGGACTTTGGTTAGGCTAACAACATTCTCACTTTTTTCTATTTTTTTTTCTGAGACTTTCTCCAATTCCATTTTAGCCAAGGTAAGTGCTGAGCTAACTTTGCACTGGTGAATAGAGAAAGTCATATATCAATTAAGAAATTTTGGTGTTTTCCTTGTTACTATCTGAGTAAGGCTATAAGTCAACAAAACATTAGAGCAGTTGACCCAGAAAAAATTCACAGATAAATTGTTTTTCTAATCATGGTTATAAACACCTGAGAAACAAAACCTCTCAACAGCCCTGCTGTCTTTCTCTTCCTTAGCTTTCATTCCATCAAGTCTTCCAACCACAATTGTTTTATTATACGTCTGGCCTTTAGCACCTGACAGTGGCAGTGATCTGTGTCAGACAATTTTTGTTGCCTGTTAATACAAATTGAGTTGCCTGAGTTGGAGATTTGGGGCTTTCACTTCATTACCTTGTACAGCACTCAAATTCTCCTCCTGGTTTCCAGGTCAACACTGCTTGGCCAGGATCAGTTGTGCCCCAGGTTAATTTTGCCTATGGCTTGTTTTCACACCAGAGTCATCTCTATGCAGGGCATCTTTTGAAGTCCAAAAGGCACAGAATTTTATCATACGGTAAGTTAAGGATAACAGGCAACACTCTTACAGTAGTTTTAGGGCTAGGTGCCTGAAGCTAAGAGAAGCAGGAGTATAATGGCTTGCTACAGTAGCTGATTTTCCAGATGTTGTCATCCTTATACAGGACTGAGTGGCTTTTCTTGTTCCAGTAACAGTCAGCCATAACCTTGCTGCTTGCAAGGATGATCCTGTACTTCTCTGATCACTCAGTTTCACGCTGTCCTCCTTGTGCTGGGTTAGGGAGGCTGTACAAATTGTGAGGACCTCCAGCAATGGAAGAAGGAACATGAAACATAGAAGACCATGTGTTTCCTGGCCATAAGCCCTCCCTCCTTCTCCTTCCCTGCAGATGTCTGCATTGCATCTGCACCAGCCCTTTCAGCAGGGTTTTGCTTCCACCCTCCAGAAGGGCAATGGAGTTTGTCAATTTCTCATATGAAGGTAAATTTTGCTGCTCTAAAGATGAAGGTAGAATTTGGTTTCACTTGTACAGATGAAATTCGGAGCTAATTTTTTTACCAGCATAAGTTTTATTTTCTGTGTGGTCAAATCAGAAGGCTCTCCCATATTGGAGACGGGCTTTATGTGCCTGAACGTGTTGATTCAGTGCAGTAGCGTAGTTTTGAAACTAACTGCATCCCCACTTGATGAACTTTGACTTGGCTATGGAGCAGATTTTTTGCACGTGTACTAGTTTTTGTCTGTATGAAATTCATCCAGAAGTTTTTCTGCAGGAACCTGCAGGTGTGCTCCAACCCCTAGTGAGGGTCCAAATGTCTGACCAGTCCTTGGAGTGGCTATGAACGATGGACAAGATGGAGGTGTTCAGTTCAAGGCATCAGACCAGGTCCAGTCTGAAGCATGAGCCCTGAAACACACATTATGTGGATGTGGAGACACCAGTAGCTTCAATCTGCTCATCTACTGTTTGCTAAATTACATCTTAATGTACAGGTAGGCTTAGATGCCTGAAAAGAGATTTATAGGCTCTTCAGACTTTCTATGGAACTAGCCCAGAGCTAGAAGGAGGAAAACTAAATAGTCTGTGGTAGATGATGTCTATGGGAATACCTAGAGGCTTATGTTTTATAAAGTTGTTTGGTGCCAGTGCATAATTTGAGCCTTCATTTCCTGGGAAGCAAAAAGCACTCCACAAAACAGATGCTCTGTTTTTAGATGCTCTTCTTTCATTCCACAATGGGACCTTAAACTTTGATCAGTTCTTGAACTTGCCAGTGGACACAGAAAGCCGAGAGGCATAGACTCTGTGTACCTTTTGAATCTTGTTTATTGGCTGAGCTCAAAGTTGTGAAAGTGAAGAAATCCATATCACAGAATATAAAAGAAACTAAATTCTAAGACAATATTTTTATTGACTTCTGCTTGGTTCCTGAATGTCTCTGGTGCTTCACTCCTCAGTAGCTATATGAATAATGCCATTTTTCTGTCTGTGTCTATGGAATAATTATATTTATTGTTATACAGATGCATTAAACATATCCTGTGTTTGCCTGGTGCTAACAAGACCAGAAGTCTTTTTTTCCTAAACAAGCTTAAATAATTCTACAGTTTACAGTACTGCATATTTTATATTTGAGTGAGACCTTAAAGGTCATTCTAAAATATGTTATCATTTTTCATTGTGACACATCTTAATAGCAAGTTTCATGTGTCTCAATGAGGTATTCAGAAAATCCTCAGCTTCCATAAAACAAATGTGAATGAAAGACTTCTATAAACCCATGAAGTAAGCCACATGTTACTGAAACATGGATATGACTATCAGGCTACAGAAGGAGTTTCATAGTTAAGAGTACTTCAAGTAAAAGCAAAATAAAGACTGTTGGATTTTGTTTAAGTTATTCCTGTACTGAGCTGGAGTTACTCTGGCTGCAATACTGCTGCATAACTCTTGTGTGGCCCTCCTGTAGAAACCATTTATGTGTGTAGAGTTGTCTGTTTCTGCTGTGATGTGACACTATGAATGTTCTTCTAGAAAGAAATGCAAATCACATTGTCACCCTCCCCACACTATCCCCAAGCTATGCTTTTGGCATTCCTGAGGACTCCAGCTTTCAGCCAGTAAAGGCCCAAAAGGTTTATCAGTGAGTGCAGTAATTTCTGTGATGAACATATTCTAGCTACTCACCAGCCCAAGCTACTTTGAACAGATAATTGTTCAGGAGAAGCTGAGACAGATTATTTAATTTACTGTGCTTTATAGGTGTCAAGTCTGATCGGATTCACTTTCTGCTCAAAGTGACACAAATCCTAAAATGGTACAAAAATGGCATATCCCTAATATGGCTCAGGTGTGCAGTTTCTATACAGGTCCTGATTATTTCCCATCCCAGCTCATATCCTGCACAGCCAATTTTCTGTTGGATTGGGAGTTAAAGGGTTACAGATAAGGACACTCCCCTTTTGGCATCCATTTAACACCATGTTGCTTTGTCTTTTAGCACCCTGCTAACTCCTTTCTGCTCTTATCTAGCTCTCTTCACCTGCTACTTCTCAATGACTTAACATAACACTTGATTTAGCCCATACACTTCTGCTGTTCCTTTGTACAGATTCTTTCTGATGTACATTTTGATGTGTTCCACCTCTTGTATGATTTGTTTCTGCTTCACTTGCACCTAATGAAGCAAAAGCCATTCCTCCTCTCTTCTTTGTGTATCAGGTTAATTGTGTGTTTCATAAGCTTTCTTTCAATATGTACTTGCTTCCATGCTTTACGTTTCCTTTTATCTACATTCCCAGGAGATCAAACCCACACATGTTTGTGCTTTAAAACATTTGATTTATTGCCATTGTTTTCTTGCTTTTACTCCATCCCTTCCTTGCTCTTTTTAGAGTGGTACTGCAGGATTTTCTGTTCAATTGCATGCAAATTATTTTCCATTCCCATATTCTCAACCAGTTCCTTTATCTATTATTTTTCTCTAAGGCACTATCCCCCTAATAACTCCCTCTATCTTCCAGATAAAAAAGTGAGACTGAGCGTATTTCAATACCTTGCTGAACAGTCTGGGGAACAAAACTTCTTTCAAATGTTCTCTTTAAGGACTCAAAAAGAATATTTGAATCTATATTATTTGAGAGGAATTCAATATTATTTCTTCTTGAAAGCATTAAAGGGAAAACTCGGAACATAAGTCTTATTTCTTGAAGCTGGAAAACTAAGTGACACATCCAGCTCACAGAGATGATGAGTTCCTACTGAGCTTGAGTTTGACCACGACTTTTTAATAGTGTTTCTAATGCTTACATATGTATGAGATGAGAACTGATACACTGGATTGGACTAAAGCCCAGATAGCTCAGTAACATGTTTCTAGCAGTGCTGAAACTCAATGCATCATAGAAATACAGAATCATTCAGGTTGAAAGGCACATGAGAAGGTCTCTAGTTCAGTCTCTGTCTTCTCAGTAGCCTCTTCTTAGGTATTGGAAGGAAGGAAGACTGCTATTAAGTCTGCCCTAAGTCTTCTCTTTTCCAGAGGCAACAAATACACAACCAAAGAGAGCTTACAGTATTACTTCCCTGGAATACTCTCTGGACTTCCAAGAATCTGTGGCTCAGTGCCTAAATTGCTGTGTCAGGGATGATATTATTTTGTTGCCCTTGATTGTTTTGTCTTTTATTAGCTCTTTGAAAATTTCTGGCATAAAGCTTCTTAGCTCAGCTACATTACCTTGTTTGTTTTGACCCAGCCAATTACAAGTTATATTTGATGATTCCTTTTGTCAAAGAAAGATGGTACAGTCTATTCAGCAGCATACTGATGCTTTCTGTTTTCTTCTTAATACTTTTAAACACTGTTTGTTTTTTCTGACAGTTACTGAGTACTGAGCACAGAAACGTCTACATTTTTTGGACTAATTCCTGCAGGGTCTGTCAGCATTTTTTGTCTTCTCTTGTGCAGTACTTCACTGAGTTTTGTCTGCCATTTTAACATCCATTCATTATGTCTCATGCTGTCCTTCTACACTTCATTGCTAATGTTTATTTTCACTCTCCTTCAATAATGAAGTAGTCACATGAAATACTGTATCACTATTTTCTAAGAGTTTGAGCAACACAATCTCAGCACACATATAGGTAGACCTTCTTCCAAGGATCAAATTAATCCTACACTGTTTTCTACCTTTATCTTGTCTTTAATTCATGGGTAAATATTCACTCTTATTTTATGTCCCCACAAAAGCTTTTGATGGAACAATTAATTCAATGATTTTTGGAAATCCAGGTAGACTGCAGGAGCTGTGTTGTGGTTTAACCCCATGACTACTAAGTCCCATGCAGACACTTTCTCACTCTTCATCCCTCGTAGAACGAGGGGGAAGAGAACTGGAAGGATTAAAGTGAGAAAACACATGGGTTGAGATAAGAACAGCTTTAATAATAATAATAATAATAATAATAATAATGGAAAATAACAAAGATAAATAAACCCCAAGAAAGAGAAGAGATGGAAATTAAAACAATTGCTCATCACCAAGCAACCAACGCCCATTCAGTCCCTGAGCAGCAGCTCCCTGGTGAACCTTCCCACAGTTTTTTATGCTATACTTGATGCCATGTGGTGTGGAATATCCTTCTGGTCAGTGTAGTCCATCATTTCATCTGTACCCCTCCAAGATTCTTGAGTACCCCAGGCCTCCTTGCTGCTGGGGCAGTATGAGGAGAAGAAAATGCCCTGATGTTGCTCAGCAATAGCCAAAAGATCCCTGAGATACCGACACCTTTTCCAGCACAAATACAAATATAGGCCCATACTAGCTACTATGGAGAAAATTAACTCTATCCTAGTATAAAACAGCACAAGCTACATGTGACCCATGAACGTGCTTGGTCTCTACTTCATAGAATGCCAGAGGGCTTGTAAGGTAAAGCCTCCCTTTCCAATAGTGCCTTGAGCTCTTCTGCACTATGTTGTATTTATTCATGTGTCTGCTGATTCTGTTCATTGCTGTATTTACCAGCAATTTCAGAGAACGCCTTGGGTTGGAAGGAGCCAATAAGATCATCTTAATAACAAGCCCTCTGTTACAGAGGCACAGGCAGAGGCAATTTCCGCTAGACCAGGTTATTCAGAGTGCCATCCAACCTGGACTGGAACACTTCCAGGCATGGGGAATCCAGTTTCTCTGGGCAGCCTGTTCCAGTGACCTCACCACACCCAGTAAAGAGTTCCTTCCTAACATCTAATCTAAACCTACTCTTAGGTTGAAGCCATTCTCCCTTGCCTTCACTACATCCCTGTGCAAACAGTTTCTCTCTACCTTTCTTGTAGGATCCCTTCAGGTATTGTTAGGCTACAATTAAGTCATCTTGGAAGCTTTGTCTTTTCCAGGCTAAACAATCACAGTTGTCTTAACCTTTCCTCATAGGAGAGGTGCTCCAACCCTCTGATCATCTTGGTGTCCCTCCTCTGGACTCTCTTCACCAGGTCCCTGTCCTTCCTGTGCTGGGACCCCAGAGCTGATGCAGCCCTGCAGGTGGGGTCTCACAGGAGCAGAGGGGGGCAGAATCCCCTCCCTCCTCTGCTGCCCACGCTGCTTTGGATGCAGCCCAGGACACGTTTGGCTTTCTGGGCTGGGAGTGCCCATGGCTGGGTCATGTCCAGCCTCTCACCCACCTGCACCCCCAAGTCCTCAGCAGGGCTGCTCTCCATTTGTTCATCCCCAGCCTGGACTGACAGCAGGGGCTGCCCTGACCCAGCTGCAGCACCTTGCACTTGCTCTTGTTAATCCTCATGACATTCCCATGGACCCACTTCTGGAGCTTGTCCAGGTCCCTCTGGATGGCATCCCATCCTTCAGGTGTGTCAGCATCACTAATCCAATTTGTCCAGTGAGCATGATAAGCTTACTAGTCATTAGCTCATTGGTTCTGTCATGGAACTCATTTCAAAAAATGGTATCACGTTTGCCCCCTTCCAGTCTTCAGGCATTCAGACATTTCTAATTCAAAGGTTGTTTGTCACACTTACTGGCTGAATTATTTTATTCTTGAGTTCCTTAGTGAATGACACGTGGTCCTGGCTGTTATCATTCTTTTCATCTATTTCTTTCATAGCTTAAATTTTAGTCAACTCTTCAATGAGTTCTCAGTAAAGAAGTTTTCTGGTCTTTTCATGTGCATCCACAGCAAACAAAAAAAAATTTGGGTTCAATTTTCTTTCTTTTTTTATGGTTCTGTCTTCCCCCAGTTCTTCTTTTACCCTTTGAATATCTGCTGGCTCTTTGGACTATCTGACAGATTTTCTGTGCTTGATATATTTGAAACAATATTTTTATTTTTTGCAATTTTTTTTTCCAGTGGTCTTCTGTTTTGCCTTATAAAAACTCTGTTTTTATATTTAACCTGCCAAAGTTTCATCCTCTCTAGTTTCCATATTTGGACACTACTTCAACGTTTTCAGACTTGCCTTCTTGCATTTGCTAATCTTTCTTGTACTGTTGTTTAACCATACTGGCTTCCTTTAGCTTTTCTCAAATCTTTCATGACAGGAAGTATGCATATCCTTTTTACCTTCAATGTAGTCTCTAAATTGTGCTCATTCTGCTGGCAAGGGATTTAACTCTTTTCCTCAGCTTTTCATCATCTTTTAGCTACCTCTTAGCATATTTTTAACAGGCTCCCTTACTCTTAGGTAATTCTTTTTGAAGTTGACTACAATCATTATTTTTCTACTTTGTTTTGTTTTGTTGTTGCTGCCAATGCTTTAAAGCATATTGTGGTCACTTTCACAGAGTTGTTCTTTGTCAGTAAATCATGATGAATATAGCTGAGATGAATTGAGATAGAACATACCTCCAGAGGGTAAAAACACACCAAATTTTTCTCCAGTTTCCTAAGTACATTATTTCTCCCATAAGTTTTCCTAGAATTCTTCATTTTGGACTCAAACTTCCTTTTAAGCTCCAGCCTAGAGACAGGCTGAACAGTTCTGTGTAGTGCAATCTACTGCATCAGCATCTATTTAAGACCATAAGTGGAGCATCCAGGCAATTATTTTTAAAACGTTTTAGTATATCTGGTTAGACTCTGTTGCAGAAGCATCCTGCCTATGTCTTGGCACATTCATATGCTAATAAATGTCAAAATAGCAGAATAAAACAGGCTGCTTGGACCCTAGGGATTCACTTAACCTGGAGAAATCTTCATGAGATTCATTAAAACACAGTTATAATCCTTTCATTTCACTGCAATCTCACTAATATAATTTAAATATAATTAACAGCATATTTCAAAATACATAAAGAGATTGTACGTATTTCAAATGGATTGTTCATCTCTACCTTTACCCTCATTTTATATATCTTCTCTGGTATCTTCAAGTCATAAGTGACTTGAAATAACCTGCTGAATTTACTCTAGCAAGCACTGTGGTATCCCTCAGAACAGTAAATTTCACCGTTGTCTCCAGTGAACCAAAAAACAGTTGTGTTAGTACTGCTGGCCACCCCTGATTACTTTTATCAATATGGGATGAGATTCACTGGTCATTGAACATATGGTACAGAGTTCATCAGCTTGTTTTCTTGCTATTACTTACAGAATTAATAACTCCTACTATTTTTCTTTAAAAAGTAAACTGCACAGCTTCATCTTTTCTGTTCCAAATAAAATAAAATCCACATAGGTGTGTTAATGCTTTCCAAGTACTATTGGTCTAAGAAGTTTCTTCTTCAGCTAATCAAATTTGTATCTGCATATTGTTAAGGTGTATTCTTCAGCCCATTTGGAGTCCTTGCTTTAATAACCCTGTACAGCTCCAGGAATAAACAAATGGTAGAGTATCTAAGTTAAAATGTATCAGACTTTTAATTCAGAGGACTTCAAGCAGGAGCATAAGGCTGTAACATAATTTTTAAACTAATCTCTACTGGCATTGCCAGCATTCTCTTTATCCACTCCAGCTCCATACTGCATTTCATGTCAACATTTGCAGTCATCTGATTCCACAAAACAACAAGAATAATACTTAGTTTAAAAATTTGGGGGGTTTTATTTAAAGAAATTAATTTTATGTTGGGCTGGCTTTCAGATCACCATGGAGTTAGAAAATAATGGGAACTGATGGTACACTCAGAGGAGGAAACAGTCAAAGCAGAAGTTTCTGAAGTTATGTATCCAACATATACAGATTTTGACTTTCCTGTTAGCTAGATCTTTGTAACAATGGGTATTAGTAGATCATTTAAGATTGTTGACTGCTGTCATCCAGGGCACCATCTCTCTGTACTTAATGGTAGCCACTACAAAGCAAAAGAACCTGAAACAAAAAAAACCAACCAACCAAAACCAACAACAACAACAACAAAACCCCACCAAACAACAACAACAACAACAAAAATATCTGATTTGTTGCAGTGACTATGGTAGAAAATTGCATTTTGAAGCGTGGAGAGATTTATTTTTTTACAAGATGAGGAGATGACTAAACAAGAATTTTCAAAAGTACCTTGCTCTCAGTTAAAGTTTTTCCTACCTGCTTAATAAAACTGTAATTTTTGCCAATTTCTACATTCTCCCACGACTTCGACAACTGCTATATTCAGTGAGACACCGCAGTTATTTTCCCTATATCCACAGTTGGCAGAAGACATTTCAGAATAAATCTGGGTAAAGGGATTGGCACTACTGTAGTTTTACACTACATGTATTTTTAGTAAAGAAATAATAAGAACATTTTCTTTCAAAGAAAGGGAAAGCTATGAGAAAATTGCACACCATAAGTTGTGCAATTCAGATGATTATGAAATCTTCACATTTTTGTTCATGATGTGATGTATTTAGCTGCCAAGTCTGGAAATTATGTCTTTTTGTCACAGAGGAGGCTAACTCCCTATTCACCACAGAAGCTATCCCACAGAGTACTTCAGAAAATGGAGACTGTTTACTAAAATTGAGAGCTCGGAAAGTAGATAATCAGATCGCTTTTATTTCTCATCATGCACTATGTTTGCAATTGCATATGACAGTCCCCTGAGTATTATTTCAATTTATTGCCTATTGAATCTGTCCCTTCCCTTTTTTTTGTCAAAAATAAAAATCATTAATTCTTTTATGTTCCTATTTTTAGTGGCTGGACCACATTTGATCAGAGCCTGTTGCAGCTGCAGCTACTTATCAACAACAGATCATGCTTGAGATAGGAGTTTGCAAAAAAATTCCTTCTATCCACTATCCCCTCATGTGAAGGAGTAATAGTGCATGTTGCCTTGCTCTTAGTGGGTGATTCCTCTGTCTTTCTTGATGAATGGGGTTTCAGCTGAGTGACACTAGTGACTGAAGAGGAAGGCATTAACTGGCTGCATTAAAACCTCTGTTGGCTGTACAAAGTCTCTGGTTGAAGTATGGGGCTGTTAAATAATAAACCTGTGTACACAATCATTACCTGCTGCTTCCAAGCGTGGGCAGCTGGGTCACTGCTCGGCTTTGTCTGCTTCTGCTCCCAAATATTTTGGAGTGGATCTTCATGTGTGGTGAAGAGAGAATATAAATCTTTATATCTTCCTTTCTTTTCTTTTTATTTTTTTTCTTTTTGTATACAAAAACAGCTTGCTTTAACCTCTTGTTTTTGGAATTGGAAATTCATATTAGAGATCAGTTTGCCACCAAGATATCTATGGGAAACGTTTCAAATATTTTACTTTCATTAGCTTGATTGTTTACCCCAAACGTAATGTAATCTTCTACAATGTTTGTTTGCAATCTAAGGCCAGAAATGAAAAACTTTTAGTTTTCAGCTAAGCTATCTTACTGGTATTTCGTTTATGATTGCAGTGCAAGGAGTCAGAGGGAGTTGAAAGAGGGAAACTAATGGGGAGATGCATTAAAATACTTCAAATATCTTAACAAGATTCAATTAATTTTATTTTGGAAGCAGGACAAAATGGACAATAGAAAACACAATATTTTTTCAAAACACCAGTGAATTCTAAATTGTAACAAACAACAAGTTCTCTTAAATTCCAATTGGCTAAAAACAGGATTTTTTTTTCTGATGTTGTTGCATTAATCCTGCTACCTCAGAAGGAATTTCTTTGTCTCATTTCTCTGAAAAGAAAGAAAGAAAGTGGCATGGGGATTTTAAGGAAGCAGCTTGAGAGGAAGGGACTGGAGTGCTAGTGCATAGAGCTTGGGACAGACCCGAGAGGTAGGGGCCCACTAGATTGGAAGTGAGACTCCTGATATGGTTGGAAAAGAAAAAGGGCTGAAGGAGGAGGGCTTAGTCCTTGTGAAAAGCAATTTTACAGCCTGCTGATTGTAAGAGCAATCTTTCTAGTGCACTGGGTTTGGTTTTCAGTTGATGATATCATAGCTAGACCCATCTCTACCTGTGATGTCATCACAGACTGAGAGAGATGGAAAATATTGAAAATGTAACTAAAAAGAAATGTTGTTGTGAGTTTAACTAAAGAGATGTAGCACTACAAAGTGTTCATTGAGGGTTTTTTTTCTGATTGAGGATAAAATCTTGTTCTAAAATTTCAGTTCTGTATTCCCTAACATTACCATAGAATTATACTGACAATAGTTATCTTTTTTTACCTAACCATCTTTATGATATTGATAATTGTGTTGGCAACACAGACTCCTGGAAACTGGTGTTAGAGAGATCTGTAATTAAAATTAGACTGTAAAAACAGCACACTTACTATCTACATCTGATTTCCATGTACTAGAAACTAATGTTTATTTCAATGTCAGAGCTATTTTTTATGTTTTTAGTAAGTCTTGCTGCGCAAGCTAAGTATATGGTTTGTAAATTTGATGATGGAAATTTGAAATAAAATCACATATATTAACATCTTGTCATTTCCTCTGTTGTCCACATGTGGTTTTTCTATGAGTATAAGCACTTCCACACAGGGGCTATGGATTGGGGTGGCACCTCAGGCTGTGTGAGGACAGCCAAGGCAGGTCTGAGGATAACAGCATCATTCTGGCACAGTGCTCAGGGGAGTTAAATCTCTGACATACAAAGTACAGTGGTTCTCACTGGACCTTGTGTCTGTGGCTAAGTATGTTCTGATTCTTGTTTACAGCTAGCTCATGTGTCCCATCAGCACACCATCATCTGTTTTGTATGTCAGACTATTTTTCTGTGTTTTTTCTGGACACTTGGACAGCTCTTTGAGATCTAATTGGATCAGGGAAATGACCATGCTCATATTTGATATTTATATTTTCTATTATGACAAAAAATTTAATTCATGTTACACTGTGAAATTCTGGGATTATTTAAACCTATATACATCACTGAAATTACTGACATTTAGATTAAAATTTTGTCACAGGAACATCTAAGTCCAGCCTGTTGAATATATTTCAATTGATATATTCCTACTAACTTCAAGTCACTTTTGTGCCAGGTCTTTGATATACACATGAGAAAGCCCACAGTGTGACATTTCAGAATGAGTATGCAAGTTTGGCAGAATTACAAGAACATTTATTATTTGTAAACTGATCAGATACAACACACACAAGAAAAAAATTGAAGCATGATGCCAGTTCAACAATTTATTTTTTAAGATCATGATCATAATTTTAAAACCACATATCTACCTTTATGATTAGATAGGAACAAAACCAGTCTTTCCTTTCATGTGCAGATGTAAGGGGTGATTTTTAAGAGCTTCTGTCATTAACTTCTTTTGGAAAGGCTAGATTAAGATTCCTGATGTTTTCAGTGTAGGGAATTATATCATTTCCTTCCTCCTAAGACAATAATGACAAAAAATATTATATATAACCTTTCTATGTTGGAGAGGAGGAGGAAGTTACACCTATTAGAAGTGTAATGAATAATATAATCATCCTTGGCTGTTCCACCCTGGATATGACTTCAGGGACAGAAAATTGTAAAAGCTGTTATGATTCTCCTTTGGCCATCTGAGAGATAAAAACAATATTTAATTCTATCTCTGCTACCATGTTGTTCACATAGGGCCATGCATTTTGCTGCAGAACTAAAGGAAACCTTTAAGATGCATGCTAGCTTTTACTGTGTAACCACCAGAGTTCTGCTGCTAGAGCTGAACCACTTCATTATGAGATTTTAACTCTGGCCAAGAGAATAGCAAAGCAGATTGTGTAACATTCTGTTTTTATGGTTTCTGTTTAAACATATTAAAAGATTTTTTAAAAGAACTTCATGATACAGTCATTTATTAATAACAAACAGAGAGTAATACATCTGATTTGTTATTCACTTTTAGAAATTCTGATTATAGGAAACTTGCAAGATTAAACCTGAATATTTTCATTCTAAACACTACCAGGATTAAGTCGAGTGAGACTCGGGCCATGCCAGCTCCACTGAAGGCTTTCAGAAAAGATATCTCTTGTGAATACATATGTTTCTGCTCATTCATTCAAAGCCTGTTCTCTTTTCTTTTTTTGTGTGTTCTCTAACTTGAAGCCAGAACCATTCCTATCTCTTTCCCGCTCTTGGTTCTATTCCCAGTCCCATTTTTCTGGCACAGAAAACTCTACTACTTCCTGGGTTTCTTCCAATCTACATATTTCTTCCTCTCAACTGTCTTCTGCATACAGTTTTTCTCTCGACTCCACATTCTACCTCATCAGTCCTTCTTCAACACTCAGTTTCTTAGTTCCCACCACATCTTTTCTTGTCCCCACTGCTGTTAGAGTTGTCTCTCTCCTACTTCTAAATTCTCAATCATTGCCATCTCTCTGTGCTACACTCCCCCAATTGCAGCTGTACATCTCAACTGCTCTAGTGCCAGACTTATCAGTGAATCATTAAGGTTGGAAAGGACCTTGAAGATTATCAAGTCCAACCTTTGGCCAGGTACCACCATACCCACTAAACCACATCACAAAGTTCTATGTCTACTCATTTTTTGAATACTTCCAAGGATAGTGACTCTACCACTTCCTTAGGGAGCTCGTTCCAATGCTTAACCAGTGCTTCAGCAAAGAATTTTTTCTTAATGTCCAGCCTGAATCTCCCTTGGCACAACTTGAGGCTGTTTCCCCTTGTCCTATCACTAGTTGCCTGGGAGAAGAGGCCAACCCCCACCTTGCTACAACTTTATTTTAGGTATCTGTATGACTTCTTTTTGGATGGTTGTAGAGACTGATAATGTTTCCCTTAGCCTTGTTTTCTCCAGGCTCAACAAGTCCAGCTCTCTCTGCTGCTCCTCATAGGATTTATGTTCCAGCCCATTCACTATCTTTGTTGCCCTTCTCTGGAATGCTCAAATGCCTCAACAGTCCATAGGGGCTGCCTTCAATTTTCCATTGTTTGCTCACCTACAGGTTTGCAAAAATGTGAGTGCTTCACCAAGTACTTCAGCTGATCAGCTAACATGGTTTAATTCAATGCATAAACAGCATGCACAATGGTAGAATTTGAACTCAAATGTCAGCAGGGTAATACAGCAGCACAGAGGTACCTACTCAGTCTCTCCTGTTGTGTCTTCCATTTTGTAGGGAACAGTTTTATGTACAAAGGAAGAGAGGTAAGAAAGTGAATGAGTTGAAAGACTTGTGAGTCTGCCAAATGAAATGACACCATAAAAGAACATAATAAAAAATCCTGAATGGCATGACTGTGACACAGGGAGAGTGCCCTCCTTTTAGCACATGCCAGAATTAAGGTTGTTGCAGACAGCAGTGCTGCTACATAACTCTTCTTACATATATCAGACAAGGCTGTCTAGTAGGGCTTTAAAATATTTTTGTTGTAGTTTTCTCAGCTATGATCATTTGATTTTGTTTGTATAAATGTCAGAATAATAATTTCAGAGGCTATGAAATAATAAATCTCTATTATTATTATCTGTAAACACTACACCATTAATCTGTATTGCTTATTGCCGTATATAAATGTGTATAAAAATAAGAAAAACACACTGCAGCCTCAAAATCTTCTAATTCAGCTTTTTTTGTTTGTCCCCAGAAATTTGAAACAGGGAAAGAAATAATCACAATCACATTGTGTTGGTCTTCACATGTGCCATTAACAATTCCAATTTATGATACCTTTCACTTTCTTAGTTATAGTAGACTTGATTGGTCAAATTCTTCTGTGAATCTACTTTAAAATGTAATGGTTCTTTACAGTTTGGATTTTTTCTTTATATTCTACGAAAATTCTCTTCCTTCATCCCCATATCAACTATTATTTCACTTCTTTTCTTAGTGCCTTGCCCTCCACTAACAAATCAGCATGACTACTGTGTTCTCAAATAAGCTGCACAGATTTATATGAGCTGAGGTTTTGTTTCTAAGCATTTAGACATAAATAACAGCTGTGAATAATATTTTTTTCTCTAACCATATCTTAAGAAAGAAAAAATAAAATCTCCATTAATTTCTTCTTGTAAGTCTTCCTTCTTTAAGCACTTAAAAAATTTGTGGTTCTCTGAACACTTGCTAGTCTGTCCATGTTTTTAATTTTTTTGACACATTTCATTACACATGTAGTGTCACCATGTGTCTCCACACTAAGAGGATAATTCCTTGTAGTGTGACAATTCTTCTGTGTGTGAAACTTAGATGGTGCCAGTATTTTTGCTGCCAAATCTCTCACATTTCATTTATTGAACATGGCATCTTTCAGTCATACAATACATCTCAACAAGTATCTTCTTGTAAGTATTTTCTTCTCCAAAATTTATTGTAGTTATATTCTTTTGAATAAGTTTTTGATGGTTCTAATAAAGCTGGTACAACTGGCATTTTATTTCAGCAAATTTGGTAGTAATACAAGATAGTATTGATTGTCAGAATGTGTAATGGTCTGTTTCTTGAGATATTCTGCTTATACTCAGGTCTTTATACTAATCTATTATTTTCAATTGTGTTGAAATTTCTAAATTATTAAAACCTATGATTTTAGTAATTTATTTAATATTTTGCTAATATTACAGTATATGGTATTTGCAGAAACCTCAAAAGACTGAGAAGATTGTAATACACAAAATTAGGAGAATTCAGATAACAGATGCATGATTATATTTTTTAATGTATTTTCTTTATAGATGAATGGAAAAATATCATATGACTACCCTTTCACCACTTTGGAGTTCTTCACTTTCTTAAAGGTATCACGAGGAGTGTTAAGGAAAATAGTGATGGATTCTTTAAAAAATATTGGAGTGTTGTAATGAATTAAATAAGTGTAAAATAAGCCTTTTTTTTTTAATGGGACTGTAGAAAAAGGAAAGACATCTAATCAAATGTTGCATTTCCAAAAGAGCAGAAGGTGTCTTGAGATATGGCTAAATAACTTTTAGGATACTAAATCAGCAGAGAGAATAAAACCTTTGATGCTGAGAAGCAGCAGATTGAATTTTATTCGATGGAGAATTTAGAACAGGCATAGAAAGGTCACAATGGCAGAAAAAAGAATTGTTTGTGTTTAGAGTGTCTTGAGCAAAGTAGGTGTCAAGGTACTTTAACACCTACTTGTTAGAGTAAAGAATTTCAGAAATGAAGATTTGAACAAATCTCTGTGCATTCAAGAAGAATAAACTGTCTCCTCAAAGGTAATTGAAGTCACTGTGCTCTAAAAGAACAAGATTTTTAATAAAGCAGTCATTTCAATTGGACTAATAAATTTGGTTAATAATTTTAATACCTAAACTGACAAAGGTACTATTCAAAAGGTGTGACATTATAGATGCAAGAGTTCCTGTGGAATTTAATTCACTATTTTCTCCCTTTATGACTGCATGTTGAATAGCATGCTTTTTATTAATTTGCTTCTTGTCAGCTAGAGGTAAGGACTTCTGGAATTCTGGTAATGAAAAAACCAATCCTTTATTGAGGAACAAAAAACTAAAGTAATATTAGCATTCTTAAATCTCCTGGAATAATGCAAGAAGAGATTTTTGTGTTGCAAAGACAGAATGATAGAATCATAAGTTTGATTTGGAAGGGACCTTAAAGAACATCTTGTTCCAAGCCCCTGCCACGAGCAGGGAACTTCCCCTTAGATCAGGTTACCCAGTGTCCTATTCAACCTGGCCTTGAACACTTTCAGGGGTAGGACATCCACAGCTTCTCTGGGGCAACCACTTCCAGTGCCTCACTACCCTCACATTAAAGAATTTCTTCCTAATATGTAATCTAAATCTACCCTCTTTACCCTCTTTTAGAAGTTGAGGACAAAAGGTGTTGAAGAGTGTGTGATTGGCAGAGTCCCGCCTCCTGCTTGAGGCTGAGAACAAAACGGTGTAACTGGCAGTCCTCTCATCACTGGTTTTCGTTTCTGGTGACACCTAGCAAAAGGACAGGACTTGGTGTAAGCAAAGAAGAGCTTAGCACTTAACAGATTAACAGACATATGATATTTAGCAGGCAGGGGAAGAGAAACCATCAGCAGTAAGGAGGATTTGGGAAAGAATGTAAAGAAAAGTCTTCAGAGATGAAAAAAAGGAAAATATTATGATTATTATCACAATCAATGATGACAAAGATTTTCTTAGCATGAATACCTCATTCATATGAAGATTCTAAGTGCTTCCTGCCCCTTTCTTCTCACTCATTTCAATGCTTGTCTTTTATCTGCTTTTGGACACTACACCCAAAGGTTTCTATAAATGAAAGCTGGGAAGAGAAAACTGTCTGGCATACCTCCTATTCAATCTCCCAGGAAGCAGGGGTAGAAATACCAATAACACCAGTTAGATTGGAAAGCATTCAACAGTATTTGGCATAATCAGCCAAGTGCAAACAATGGCAAAGCAGTAATAAAGATAAATTGGCTAGAAGGGGCGTTGCTGAACAACTTCAGAAAGTGAACCAGCTTCTCTACAGGAACCAACTGGGCATTACTCATCATTTATTAGTCACCATCCATGGTGGCAGATGAAAAAGGCCCAGGAGAAGGACAAGGATAATCTAGAACATGAATGTCTGTCTTCCAGGTTATGGTATTGGGAAGGGCTTTGTTTTCTTCAATCAAGAGTAAAATTCTAAAGAAGGAGCAGAGGCAGAGAATGTCTTTATACATAGATTAGCTTAACTTGTGAGAACAGCATTAAAATAAGACTAGTGGTTCCAAATAGCACTGCATCATCAATGTCAACAAGGCAAATTGATAAACAGAGCTAAGAAGTAGGAGACATTTAAATACTTATAATACGGTCATAGAAGACACAAAGAGGAAAATAGTATGATAATCTGGAATATCCTTGGTGTTCAAGCAGCACAGTCAGTAAATGAGAAGACTTTGACATCTTGATACATTCTTTTCATTATTATTTTCATCATTATTTTCATCATTTGCACTTAAAGACATTTGATTTGGAAGAAATACTTCCTGTAAAATCTAAAACTTACAACAGTATTAGTAAACAGCCCCAGAAGCACTTTGGGACACTGGGATGCAGTCACCTCCTCCTTGAAATTAGCAAGGTCTTTGGCATGGTTTTGGGCTTGAGCATGGCTGCAAGTACTTTTGATAACTTCGGAATGGTGGCCATATGGTGACACAAGCCACCCCGCTTCTGAATCCTCTAACAGGCTGCTGTGGAATGGGAAAACACCCAGAGCATGGCCAGGACAACAGGCAAACATCTCTTGGGGAGGGAAGTGATGAAAAGGATGAGATGGCACACTTTAGTCACCCACTTGCTTTTAAGAAAAGAATGAGAGACAGACATGCACGAGGACAATGCCGGGGGAGGACTGGGGCTGCAGTCACTGGGGTGTATGTAGTATCACCGAGTAAATAACAATTCTCTCAAGATAGACAAGTCAACGTGGCTGCATCCAGTGTCAGGAAACACCACTGGATAGGGTGGCCATTGACAAGATGGATTGCTGACAGCTGCCCAAGAATACTTTGTTAGCATCCACTGTGTGTGGACAGTGTGGCTCACAGTCATGGGACGTGGTATACTTTATTATCAGGAGGAAGGACCACGCAGTCCCTGTGTCCCAGACCTCTCAAGTCAGGCCTGGATTTTCCCTTTGGAGTCAACAGAGAGAAGAGAGTGGTGAGGAGAGGCAGAGGGGGGAAGCTGATGTCTCCTCCCTCTGCCAGGATATTGCTGCTTTCCATGTCCTGGCTGCCAGACCTGTTCAATGACTCATTTAGGAGGTGACCCTGAAGAAAAGCTTGCATGCTTTTTTAGCTTTTTCATCTTCCAATACATTTTTGCCTCAGTATAAGAGTATTTATATCCATGTGCTGACCACAAATCATTTTGCAAGAGTTCCACTGCCCTACTTATCTGGAACCCATTCTGTGGATAGGGTGGTAAGGAAAGGGCCCCATGCTGGACTTCCAGTCATCTCAGTCTGCAGGTGGTAAAGAAGGCTCATCCCTGGTGCTCTCAGTCTTTATCACATTATGTCCACTGGTCTTACTGTAGAAGTGGATGGATGGGGAGAGGAAAAATTAGGGTTTTTAAAAACTTGTCAGTATAAGTGGCATGTTGTTGTGGGTTGTCCCCTTGCAAGTAGAAGCATAAAATCAGTTTGGGGTTTATGTATTTAGGTTTTTAAAAAAGAAGTAATATTCCTTACTTCATCTGCACTTCCTCTACAGAGACATCACAGTCCTTTCTCAATTCTAGAGACCAGTGCATGAGAATTAAAGAGCAGAAAGGCAGGGAGCAGGAAAAGAGTATTAATTTTTATAAATACCTAGACAATCGGAATGTTTACTTGCAAAGGGAAAATTCCTCAAACCAATTTAGAAGAACATATATCAAGGATGTTTTTAAGGATGGTTGGTTTGGCCTTAGAACAGTGGACTAAATTAGAAGATACTTTGGATTTCTTTGCCCTCCTTTTTTGATATCTGATGTTCTATTCTAAATAAAATGCAAAGAAAACCATAACTTTTGTCCTTATTTTAGCATTATTTTATTTGCACAGTGCAAAAAAGTATTACCAGAGAACAGCTAGGAATACTGATTCCTTTCAGAAAGACCAAATCCTTACGTGACAGCAACATGAAAAGAGGCAAAGGGGTAATCGGATCATTTAGTATTGAAACACATAGCAAAATAAAGAGTAGAGAAATTGTGAAGCAGTTATTATTTGCTATCAAAAATAATCAGAAGAAAACATTATGGAACAAAGCTATGAGATTTTGTTTGCATAACCAAAGCTGACTGTCATGTTCAGGATTATGAAATAAGAAAAAGCTTTTAAGTATATAATATCAACACAATTCTTAAACAGGTTCTTACAGAACCTTTGATAAAGAAAGAAGTCAATAGGTCTGTATAAGCCTCTGGACATCTACAATTAGCTAAACCAAAGATGAAATATCTAATGAGGGACAAAACATTGAAAGTATTTTTATGTGTTTGAAAATAAAATCTGTGTTTATTTAATGTATACTTTTGATGCTAGACTATTACTGTTATCATATATCTAACACTTAACCAAGAAGAAAGTATTTAAACAGAGCAACATTTATCAACCTCTGTAAATACAATCTGGAGTAAGGAGCACATAAACTAAAAGGTATTTTTATTTAAAAACAACATTTTTTTTTCAACTTCTTTGGCTTTAATAACTGGAAAAACCTGAAGACTTGTAACTTAAGTTTCATGAAAATATGATATGAAGTTAAAGCTTCATCTCCTCTGTTTAATACAACAGTGTCTATCCCAACCTGCAGACGTCCTGTTTTAATTTTTAACTCATTGTTTGATTATTTGATTCCTTTGATTATTTAATGAGAACAAGCCCATCATGAAAATTGGAAATATAGTTTTGTGAATTGGATGATGACAATGTAAAGAAAGACATTAAGCAAAGGCAGATCTAGTTTTCAGCTGGAAAGGTCAGCTATGAACACTGTGAACCTCAGAGCTAAACCTTCAAGGCTCTCCATTACATTTTTTGAAAATATGTCTCTATGGGACATGTGGCCATTTCTTAGCCTACAGCTAGCAGCTAACATATGGCAAGCCATATTAATTTTCTTTATAATGATGAAAAATGTATTAAAACAAGAAATATCAGAGGTGAAAAAGGCCTTTTATTTATGCAGTTTATGTACATTGTAGAAAGAAGAGTGTTTATATTCTAAGAAGTAACTGGATTTAAATTAAAAATATTTCCTGGATGCAAGTCTGAGCAGCATTCACAAAGATGTATTTTAAATAAGACCCTCAAACATAAATATTAATGCACTAAAATAATGTGTTGTCTACTAGTCTGCAAAAGAATATTACCACGATGGAAAGTGGATGGTTCTCCTTCTGCTAGAAAGAAACCAAATTGGAACATTCCAAATATGAACAAGAAGAGACTTGAAGACAGAATGCCCTCTAAACTCTGGTACATGCAGCTGCTTTCTCATGTCACAGTGGACACTGTAGAGAAAAGATGTTAGCTGAGAGTTCCATTTTCTACATCTCCCATGGTATGTCTGCACTCCAGTAATCTCCCCAAAGTGTGTACTTTGACTGGATTAAGTTAGAGGTCTTTAAGGTAAAACTTCCATGTATAAGTCTTTTGTCTGGCTAGCAAACAGTTCAGGAAAATTAGCCTCTGAAATTAGATATTTAGGGTTAGGTATTTAAAGGTCAGCAATGTAAATACCTCCAGTTTAAGTTCTTTTAAGAGCAAAGAACAAACAGGCCTGCAATATTAGTTTCTTTTCATACTTGTGAATGAGTATACATAAAGTATAATTTCAATATGTTTGGTTTAAAATGTGCTGAATGAATTTCTAATTACAATAACTACTGAGTACAGAGCACTTGCACTGCCCTGAAGCAAAGAATTTCTGAAGTGCAAAGTCCTACCCAGTGTTTTAAAGCTAAATACAACTAAAATTTGGCACAAGGATGAGTCCAGCAAATAATCTGCTCTCACATTGAATGTGACAAATGAATCAGAATAGGATAACAAGAGTTTTCTATCTTAAAATATATTGTTGTTGAAAAGCCACTCCTGCTGATCAACATGTGCTCCCCCTGCTTTGCCACATACAGAATAACTTTCTCTATTTGAACTATTTGATGTAAGAAAAAAACAGATGTTCAGTGAACTGCATTTTCTGTCTATTGGTAATTTGATTTTTAAGAGGAAACAGGAAATATACACTTTTGTTTAAAAGCAAAACACTGGTTTAGCCCTTGCTTTATATCTATATTTAAATTCCACAGATTGGAAATCTTCTCCTGCAGAAAAAAAAATTTAAACCCTCTGATAAGTGTTTTCAAAGATATATATATATATTTTGTATCTCCCTTTACATTAGGATATTTGCGTGCAGGTACCTAAAGACCTAAAAAAACCCCCAAAACAAACAAAATGAAACCCCAAAACAATAACAACAACAAACAAAAAACAAAAAACCCAACCAAAAACTAAAAAAAAAACCCCAAAACCCCAAAACAATAACAGCAACCCCCCCAAAAAACAAAAAAACACAAAAAAAACCCCAAAACAAAACAAAAAACAAAACAAAACCCCCCCAAAAAAACCCAACAAAAAACACCCAAACCAGTGCTTTTTAGAGAAGAAAACATTGACATTGATAATTAAATTATTTATTAAAAGTTTTGGTTTAAAGATAAATTAATTTCAGTAGGAATCTGGAGTAGGAATCTGGAAAGCATCTCCTTATTGATTTATAAAATAAGGTGTCCCATTCATTTTAATAAGTTTCCTCTCACTAAATGCCTATCCCGGTATCCAATGCTTTTAGATGGAGAGAACAAATGATCTGATCAATTTTGAAATACATTTGTGACTGCCAGGCTTTCATAACTGTTAAAAATTGTATTTCTGTGTAGGTACTATGGAAATAAATGTACAAAAGTATATTGTCCAATTCTTAGCTGATGTCATACCATACCTACCGAGGCTAGAGGCTATCCTGAATTCATGAAGGGAGTGTAATTAAAATGTAGAGAAATCACTGATCAAGCAGATGTAGAACAGTTTTAAGCAATGTACCATGACTTGCAGAAGACTGTCAATAGGATGCTTTAAAAAAATCTACCTTTGCTAATAACTAACACATTATTAAAATGCTATTAGGTTGTTTTATAGCAAGTAAGTCTAACACTGAAAATTTTTCTTTGGTGGAAATTTGTTAAACGAAACACAGGGACTTCATTGTAGATTTAGTTACATAAAATCTACAGTATGTCTCAACATGTTGTGTTTAGTGTGATTTTAATGCAGGAGATCAAAAGTATTTTTACAGAAAAGCTAAAGTGAAAATATTCTGGTATTCGAAGAATATAATTTGCGAAGAATATAATTTGCATAGCTGTCTTACCTTTTGAACTTGTCTTTCAGCCCATAACAATCTAAGCAATGAAGGGTCTGCTATCAGTCTTCCTCATGAAAATAATGAGTTAAAAACACAAATACACCTTCTGGGCAATAACATGCTTTCTGTAAGGTAGGAAACCAAATGAGAAGGTATTAATTGTTTTGCAGGATGCCTAATTTTATGCTTATTATTCAGAATAAAACTTTTTTTCACCTTCGACTGGATATTAAGTGTGCTGGAAAGCTTAATAACCTTGAAGATTAAAGGCTTAATAACTTTGGAGAGGAGATGGCATACTGCATGTAGCTCGAACTTGTTACCAACTTTCCACAAATTTTCCTTCATCCTTGTCAGAGAGTAACAGTGCTTGCTTTACATCTATCCAGCTGACCTTTTTCTGTGAGACCATTTAGGTGTTGCTGAAAGAAGTCTGAGGTTCTGATCTTTTCAGCTGTGGAATGGTGAGCTGGCCCAAAGCCAACAACTCACTTTTGATGTTAACTTGTGTATTCCCCTCCAAATGTCTTTCTAATATCACATCTTCTCCCAGCTTAGTTTTTGTGGAACCCTTTTTTGCTCTAAATAAATGTAAAGGATATTTTCCTAGCTGCTTTGATTGTGTTAATGTTTTCTGTCTGTACAATTTACAGTTTCCTCCTAAATCACAGTGATTGATGGCTATCAATATGATGTAGAAGAAGGTCCAAGTGTTGACCCAAGTTCTGCATGGGATACTCTTACTTTGTCACTCATTTTTCATTTAGTCCTGAAATGATGGTTATTCACTCTGCTGAGTTTTTGGTGTCAGCCTCCATCGTACCATTTCTCAACAGTATAAGAAGTAGTTCTATTTTTCTTGGCCAGTCAAACACACTTGTATTGGTTCTCTAAGACTTCTGAATAACCAAATAACTCTTCCACTTCTTAACTGTCCTCCAAATTTTCTATTGCTATATTGTCTTGGTTTGGAAAGACAGGTTATCTGTCAGGGAAAACTGGAGTTTCCCTTGGAATAGAGAATGTAAAAACCTCTCCCTCCAAATTATTACAATTTTGCAATTAGGAGCTTTCAGGCAAGAATATGGGAATAGGAATAACAGTTCTTTACTAGGAATATTTAAAAAATACAAATGCAGTAGTACAAAAAAGCCAAACAAGCAAACAGACAAAAGTCCTAGAAAACTCTGACAGAGTCAGACATACGACCTGACACCCTGTTGTCAGGGTGTTGGAAGTAGTCCAAATAAGTCTTCCTGGAGTAACAGATGTTGTTCTGTGAAGTAGAGATGATCCTGTAGAAAAAAGGGTCCAGTGCTGGCAAGATGGGTCCAATCTTCATCCAAGGATTCAGTAAAAAACCGGCTGCACTAGTGTTTGGGATTGCAGGTTTTATCCCGGTGGAAAGGCTTTGGCTGTTCCCACTGGGTGGAGCATCTCACAATGGAATGAGGTGATGTTATCAGTCATGTGAGAGGCCTTAAATGGCCCATTCACAGGAGATGTCCCTCGGATGAGGGTGGGTGGAGGAGGAGATAAGAAGGCACTGCTTTATCTGGTGTTATCAGGTGTCCCATTAACAGAAGGTATTCGCCCTCTTCCCCCCCTAGAGTTACAAGAGATAAAGAACAATATCTCCCAACCAGATTCAACAGATGAAAATAGAATACACATTTTTGGTTACATTTTTTCAACCCAAGATATATATTTAAAAAAAAAAAAAAAAAAAAAAAGAGGCCTAGATAGCCTAGATAGTCATTCTGGAAGGTCTTGCCATCACGAACACCAGAGGAGAAAAAATATATATAGATGTAGAGACTATATAAAAAAAGCAAGATGAGTTAAAGAAAAAATTCTGTTTATAATTGCGGCCTATAGTGGAGAACCATACTTGATAATTTAAAAATACTCTAAAAATTGGATAAGGGTATAGGAGCAAAATAAGAAGATGCTCTGATATGAGAAAATTGCTCTATTCAAGAATTTCAGTCTGTTCATACTATTAAAAATGAAATGAAGAAATGACTTTTAATAAGACTTTCCTCACATAGAAGAGACTGGTTCAACCTATGTCTGACTGAAATGTGGTGTATTTTCCAAAGAAGAATAAGGCTCAAGATTTAGATGATATTGTAATCTTAAAATGCTTCCATCTCTTAAAGTTTTTATTGCCCAATCTGAATGCCTTTATTAATAGTATTCTGGATAAATGCCATTTATTGTACCTGTAATGGACTTATAAGTTGTGCAGTCTGTAAGACTCATTGATCTAATAAAATTGTATATTTTAGTTAATTTTTGTAACCAAAGTAAACACCTCTGTAGGAAATATGGAATGACGTCAAGTATTTATTTCTGATCATTGCATTTTTTGTGTTCTAATAATTTCCAGTATGACAAAATAGTCAAGGTATCAGACATTAATTCCTCAGGCATTACGTTTTTCTACCTTATTTTTTTTCTCTACAATGAGAAGCCATTTGGTGCTTTAATTCTAAGAATACAGGTGGACTCTTGTGGTTGTGTTTGGTTTTTTTGTGGGTTTTTTTTGTTTGTTTGTTTGTTTTTTTGTTTTGTTTTGTTTTTCTTCCAAGTGAAGCTACATACTAATTTACAACAGTGCCTTTGCACAGGAACAGTCTGCATATTCTCACTTTGTGGAAGCATGAGAGAGTTTATCCTCTGGAGAGAGGAATAACCTCCCTATCATTTACTTGTATGTGCCTCAGGGTAAGAACATTGCATGTGGTAGCTCCTGAGGAGAAACTGATGTGGCAAAGTTTCAAACATTGATGCACCTTGGAATAACTTGTTTGTCTGCTCATGCCTTTAATTTTCTAATTTCAGGAATGTCTTCAAATGCATTTTTTTCACAAGCAGTGTGATGGCTACTGCAATCCTGTGAGATTGGAGAGGGTATACAGCATGAAAAAATATTTTTGGTAAAATGAGAGAACAATATGCTTTTGTGACTCTGTATCAACTAACCTAAGGTGGCTTTTTTGCTTGTTTGTTTGTTGTTGGTTTTTTTTTTGTTTGTTTGTTTGTAAAACAGAAAAGGAAAAACAACTTTTTTCTTATCCCCATTTAATCCTCATATCCCCATTGGAACCTCATAAAACCAGTGTAAAAATAGGTGTGAGAGCAAGATTTGCTCTTCAAGCTCCTGTTGGTCCTATGGTGCTTCTGATCTTAATTTCTAGTTATTAATTCAAAATTTATGGTGATATCATGAAGTGCTTCAAGATATGTGAAGATGAGGTGAAACTAATAATGAACTATTCACCTTGAAATCAGAGTAGTGCAAAATTCCTTGATATTATTTTTGTTTTGAGAAATACATTATGTTTGGGCATCTGGATTATTCAAAACATATATTTTATCTCTATGCCTAATTAAGTCCTTTTGATTTGTGATTTTTTGAGCTAGAGTACATTATACCCTTCTTTTATAGCTAAGCAATTTCCCTCCTTTTTTTTTTCTCTTTTAACTAGACTTAGGTACTACAGATTCAGGATGTTAAGTAAATCTTTATTTTAAAAGGTTGGTTGGTATTTGCTCATAATTGTGATTTAGGTAGCATTAAGGCATTCACTGGAATTTTTTTATATAATTCATTTCAATATTTTCATTACTTAGTGAGCAGGACTTATTTTTTGCAATCCTGTCTGCTCTAGATTTTTGTCTCTAAAATTATGAGCCTTGATGTAGATTCACTTGAGCAAAGTCTTGTAGCCTAAAAGCATTAGACATTAATAATTTAGAAAACATAACTTTTTAAAACTGGTTTTAAAATTCCACACTGATCTCACAGTTTTCAGCATCATATAATAATATCATTGTTATTCCTAGTGAGAAGGGAAATTCAATGGTGTTGAGAAAGAATAAAGCAAAGGTCTGAGTTAGAAAAGCATATTTCTGTGACCTTGCTTCAGATTAATTTTTGGTGTAATAATGGCCTTTTGAATGTAAAAAGGGTTCCTGGAAAAAAGATGTTGCAGGAGTTAGGAGCTCATATGTTTCTTTGTAAAATTTCTTTCTGGTTTGTAAAGAGGTAGGGGGAAAATTTATTATCTTGATGGTTCAAGAGACACGCATGTCTCACACAGTCCACAGGTTTTGTGAAAGCTCCACTGAACAGATTTGGAAATGCATTTTATAAAGGTGCTTTTTCTTAATAATCTCTGTAACAGTATACCATGTAGGAAATATGTGTTTGGTTGTTATTTTTTTGCAATTTGGAGTATGATCGAGTGTTTTGTTAGCATTTGAATTGCTATTTATAGGCAAGGAACAAAAGTAATTTGTGATTTTAGCAATTGTTCCAAACCAGCAGAAGGGCTTTTGAAAGCTATTTAGAATATTTTTCTGTCATCAGAAAGTTAGTCAAGGCAATTCAAGCCTAGCTTCTTTCATTAAGAAGCAGAAAAAGTATTTGTTAGGCTCCTATGGACTATTTTAAAAATATTATTGTTGAAAATTATTTCTAGTAATGTAGTCTAAAAGATCACTTGCCAAAATGTATATTGTCTTATTTTCATTTACTTTTCAGTTTACTTTTTTTTTGCACTTAGGTAGCCATCCTGATTTCAGATGTTAGCTCCTTCATGTTAATTGTTTGAATGTTTAAAAAGATCTAAACTTCTCTGATGATGTCAGTTTTCAAGCGTTTCAAATGCAAATAGTCTAACGCTGTTCATGCCTCTGTGTAAGCAGCATTTTTTCCAATTGGAAACCAACTGACCTTCGGATAACTGCAGCAAGGATCTTAATGGCTGAACAGATAAGGAGTGCTCTTTAAGAGCCTCACTTATGAATCTCAACTGCCAAATCTGTGTCCTATGATTAGGATGAGTTAGTAAAGAAACAACAATTCATAAATAAAACAATAAAACAAATACCCATTTTTTTGTCGGTAGAGAAGAAATGGCTGGATTACCCAGAAATCGAGAAAGGCTTGTAAAGAAATGACTGCTGTATTTGGAGACGGTTTGTCACTTTAAAGGAGGTAGGCTCATTCTGGCCTGGATGTGAAGTCAGAGAAAGAGTTTAAAGATTTTGCAAAGGCTTTGCTTCTGAAGTCCAATGAGACAGTTGTGGGAAAGATTGATAACACAAAATGGTTCATCTTCCTGTCCCATCCAGGAAAACAACTAGCTTTCAGTCAGTGTTCAAGGGAACAGCAAATAGTTCCTCTTATCAGTCCTCATCAACTCATTCATTTTCTGGAGGGGCAGGAAAAACACTAGCAACTGCCAAAACTTTTGGGGCATCCTGGAGAGAAAATTAGCTCTCCAGGGTATAAATGCAAAATCTCAGACTCTCAACCAAATTAAGCATTCAGACGGGCAAAGTAATGAACAGTTGCTTATGATTATGGATAACAGGGTAATCCATTTTACAATACAGTGAATTCTCACCCCGCATCTTTGTTACACTTTAGATTTATTAGTATTTAGCTGCTTTTCTTTTTCATTTTGATCAAAGGACATTAAAATATATCTCTTTGCCAATAGTCCTGTTTCTGTATTCCCACACATACACAGAAGTAGTCATTACATTCCCATCGAGCAATGCCCTTATTTACCTCAGGTACCATTAGCTGCATGTCTGCTGATGCATCCTGCAAACTCCATTAGAAAGCATTTTTCAAACCTGTGCATTTAAAGTTATTTTATGCTCTGCCAACAATAATGCTTATTCCATCTGCTCCAATAGGTATCCTATTATTAGCCTTAGTATGGGAGCATCTGCTGCTAATAACTGCAGCCATCAGCAAGTACAAATGTGAGGAAATTCTCCCTGCTTCTTCAGTATCAGGAACTTCATCAAAAAAATTTCTCAATTATTGTGGCAATTATACCAGTTCTCATGTCAGCTCAATCTTGCTCAGCACAGAAATTGTGTATTGTACTTACTTTGACCTCATAAGGAAAACCAAATGGCATCTGAATCTAATTCACAGCAAGAGAAAACTCAAGCCCGATATGAAATCTACAGATGAAAAACCTATATAGCTATGCTAAATAGTGATTTTCATTTCAAAACTGACCTTATCTAAGGAAGAGTCATTAAAGTGTTTTAAGGATTTGGGAGGTGGAAGAAAAAACCTCAGATCAACCAGAAATTAAGTACTTTTGAGTATTATTAATTTGCCAAATTTCCTCTTCCCATTTTTCCTTTCTAGTTCAATGAGCACATACCCAAATTCCTCTCTATTGTTTTTTGATCTCTGTTCTATCATTGACAATGCTGATTTCCTCTCTTTTTTAGTGTGCTTGCTTAAATTTAAAGTTAGATAACCAAAGATAGATGTTTATGTTCTTTCTAAGCCCTTTTTCATTACTTTTTCTCTGTACCCGCTGGCAATACTAGTGCTTTTAGATTCAGAAATATTTTTAGTTAAAGTACGTTCTCGCCTACATAACAAACACAGATACACAAACTTTATAGAAAATTGAGTGATTCTTTTTTTCAATTATTTATTTCCAGTATCTAAATGTGCCTAACTGCCTGACTCTTATCCTGCTGTTATCCCTGCAGCTACCTCTTGGCCTTTTGTAGATATGTTCAAAGTATTATTTATGTTATTCCTAAAGCTTACTATTTTTGCCATTTGAATTCTCCTATGAATGAGTAGCATTATCAACTCATCACATTTTACAGCATCAGGAATAAGCTTACAATTTCTGCTTTGAATATTCTTCAAAATTCTGATCTTAATTATTAAATAATAAATCTTACATCTCATCAGGTTTCCCAGACCCACTACTTTGCAAGCGTTGTAACTGTAGCCCTTGTTTACTCTTTTTCCCTCAGTTTCCTTGTAATTGCTCCCCAAAGTTTCTCAAAAAGTTTGCTGTGCTTCACATCAAAGATTATCCAGTTCCTTAACATTATATGCTTGTCTATATCTTTAAAAACTTTAAAAACAAGTTTGCAACTTTGCCAAACAAAGTGTATGTAACTAATCATCCTAAGTTTAGGGCATTTCATTGGAACTTGGTTTTGGAAGAAATACAATTATGTCTAAAATAAAAGCAAAGTATGCTTTCGTATTCCTAGAAATTTGCAACTTTTCATCAAAGTGAACTCTTCAAAATGACCCAAATTTAAGGTATTTCATAATTCAAACGTCTGCCCGTGACTGTTTCACTTCTATACACTAAATAAGATACAGAAGGCTTCCAAATTGGACACAAAATGAAGTTGTTTTGATTGGGGTCTGCTTGTGTTCTCTTTCCCTCTTCAATGCTGGATGGTGGGCCACTGTCTTCAGAAGAAGGACTTTGATTGCATAATCTTTTCAACATTTGGAGTTGGTTGCCAATTTTTAAAATCAAGCTACAGAGGAAGATTACTAAGAAATAGCTACCAGTTTTTCAAGTTTATTAGGACAGTGTGAAGTAGTCTTTCACTGGCCAAGGTATGCTGAAGAGAAAAGAAGGGGAAAGTACCAGAAGCAGAAAACTGGATCCACAAGTGAGACGGGATCAGATCAGGAATCATGAGCTACAGGGGCAGAGATCAAAAAAACTCTAGGGGATTCTAATCTGAGATCAAAGAAGTGCTTCAAACTGCTGAGGAAACTGAGACAAGGGAAAGTATGTAGGTGTTTTATCTAGATTCGTGTATTTACCCTAATGTCAGAGGTGTAGAGGTTTGGTGTCCTTATAGAGCCTGTAAAGCTGTTTGCTGTAGCTATCATTTGCCCTGAAGAAATGAATTATCCCTCTTGGATTATCTTTTTTTTTTTTCTTTCTTTCTTTTTTTTTTTCTTTTTTTTTTTCCTTTTTTCTTTTTTCTTTTTTTCTTTTTATGTTTTTTTTCTGCATGTAGTCAATCCTAGTCTAACTGTTGCAGTGCTCTGAGACAGTGTGGTCTTTGCTCTGTGAAAACTGTTTCATAATATCCAATGGTGGCAGATGGAAACAAGGACTCATCAGATCTAGCACTGTGCAAGGTTTTTTACTGTGGCAGAACCTATGAACACCTTGTGAGAAAGCAGTATCAAAGCTGATTTGACTCAGTATGATTGTGGCAGTCCTTCATGCAAAGCTTCATCATCTAGTTGGATGCTACAAGTATTACTGCTATACTTCTCACGGGGGAGGAAAAATTTGAAAAGGTAAAAAAATCCCAAACCACCAAACCTGGGCTTTTTTGACGGACAGCCTTATTTTGCTGACACATTACTGAAGAAATATCCCAGAAAGTTCCAGGGGTGATGTAGTGTTTTAATTTTTTCTTTTCAAACAGAATTGAATGAAATTTTTCATTCAGCATGTCCCCCATCTTATTTGAAAAAAAAACACATTAAAAAACATGAAAGACCCAAACAAAATACGTAGTTTGTAACCATTCTTTGTCTTTGCAGGAGGAGTTCCCAGGAATTAGCCCCCAGGAAATTCTGTTCATTTTAGCATCTGGTATGTATGAAAGAGTAAGAAACTTGTCAGAACAGGTGACACAAAGATGAAATTCCCTAAATCTGTCTTAGCCTGTGGAGTCACCTTTTGCTTGATAGTAATCTCTCTGCGATTTAGAGAGAGGTTATAGTTTGTAGTAGAGTCCCAGCCCAACAGCCATGTTCTCCTTAGTTCTACCCAGTAAAACTGACTTGGTATTAAGTACTATTTAAAAGATTTTATGGTTTTTTTCAGAAATCAAGCCACATATATGTAAGGAATACTGTAAGACACATATTATGTGTGTTTGCAAACTGTATCCTAAAGCTGCAGAGGGGCATTTATATAAAGTCTGTGCCTTATGGTACATGTCAGCTAGCAGGACCATAAAGAAAATTTTCACAAACATTTTCAAGTTTTGGAACATGTAACAAGAAAAAAAAGTCCCCTTTTCAGTGAAATAGCAGCATGGCTTTTTGGACAAGAAGTTAATTTTCTTCATTATTGATCTAATTGACAAGATGTTTCTGCCTTGAAAACATTGTCTAAAAACCCCAGCACTATTCTGTATTGTTTACTAATAATTAAGATAACCTTTTGTGAGAGGTATTTATTAGAATAGAAAAAAACTCATACATCTAATAATCCACTTATATCTGCCCAAATAGTTAACAACCATGTATGTTAGGTTTTATTCTCTTATATTGAATGACTGACACTCTGCAGCATTGCAGAGTGCACTTTTAAGGGAACTCTTTCAGCAGTGTCTGAGAAAAGGTTGGAAAATCATCATTTAAGAAAGACACATCATAATGCTTTGAAATTCTTTTTTTCACTACTAAGCTTGTCACCATGCAGATAAGCTTGCACATTTTTATAAAACTTTTATGTTCTTTTTAGTTCCTTGATAAGCTTGCAATAATATGAAAATTTGTTATAGGAGTTATAATTCCTTTCTATAAGGACTGCTTTCTGTTTCTTTATATCCCATTACACTGCAAATATGTGAAGCAAGGTTACTAAAAAATCCAAACTAATAGAAATGTATATTCTTAATAATGAAGTTTATTATATCAACACTAAAAAAACCTCATTACTAGAACTGTTTCCAAAACAGTTTTTTTTACTACACCCAGAAATTCCCAGCATTCAGAAACTCCAGCTTCATGTCTGAAGGAATGCAAAAATATTTGGAAACATATATGAAAGTGTTTGCTATAATTATCAAATTATTAAATGATCATCATCAAATATATTGAGTTCTCTGAGTACATCACTTTTCAAAATTATATTGAATATTATATGATTATTATATGTCTTTGAAACATCATACCATTCAAAGCAATGGTATGATGTTTCAAAGATATTCCAGGAGAAATTAACTACTTTACACATTTGTAACAAGTTTTTGGAACAACATCAGAAGTCAAATAAAGAAGATCAGAGGTTTCTATATTTTAATTCTGTTAACATAATTATTGTAGCAATAGATTCAGATCTCTCATAGCATTCTGTGAAAAACTCTCTACAAGCATGTTGTTCTTATATTTAAAGTGTTACTGGATGTATATGAATTTGAAAGTCTTGATATATTGTAGGGAAGTCAAATTGTTGTTGAACGTGACAATATCTGAATTATTGATTGTCTAAGTTGCCCAGAAGTTTAGCCATCATTACACTCCTTGTTGAAGAGAATGTGTACAGGAGCACCCTGCAGACTTGGGCCTCCCTTAAATACCTTTGACTCATTTGAAAAAAAGAGTAAGCAGTAAAAATCGACTCTGTGATGTGTGAATGGGTGGTTGCTCAGAAAGGAATGCCATTAATATATTACAAAAAAGAGATTGTTAGTGCATTAATCTGTATCTCTTCCTTTTAGAGACAGTATGAAATATATGGAGGAACATTGCATTGAGTGTGCAGTTTGATGTCTGCAGAAGTACATCATGTATTAATAGAAGGAACTAGATAGTTGTTTGGACATCTAAATGTGAGTTAGTAAAAATTCTGAGAAGCTACATGTAAAGTTCATAATTAAATTCCTTTTTAATTCTAATTTTTATTAGTATTTTTGGTTTACAATATAAGGTTTATATGTTATACATGTGCTCAAAACAATAGACTTACCCCTCGATATCCTTATGTTTTTCATTCTGTGAAATTATTTTCCAAAGAGTGTTGACACTATTATTATTTTTTTCAGATAGATATTGAAATAATAAAATGTGTAAACCCAAAATATAGCATAATTTTACTTGTATAAGATGTGGTTTCAGTAATTAACTATCAACTGAAATGGAAAACAGCCCTTTCTCGTTTATTCAGCTGTTGGCACTTTCCTCTTTTTTAACATTTTTTGCCTTCTGTGTTGAACTTCCCTTGCATTTTTTTGAGTATCTTCCTTTGCCCAGTGCAGCTTCTCAGCTGTTAATTCTCTTGCTATTCCTACAATGTCTTTTTAAATCTTGTTCCTCATTATACTGAGAAATCAGGAAACATCAGATCAAGATACCTAGGACAAATTTAATTTAGCCTCCCTTCCTCATCTATGAATATATATTAGATGATGTAGTCTTTAATTAGATGCTTAAATGGCTTTTTTCCATATTTTCCATCTTCCTTCAGTGTGTAGGATGGCTGATATCTTTAAAAGTGGCCAGTCAGTATTTGACTTCATTACAGAAAATGACTACATTAAAACTGCATTAAGGCTCATTCCTAGAAGAGAATTCAAAGTTCCGGAACTTATGTATGTGCCCAAGCCTGACATTCTAGAAATCTCCCTCAGGTGCTAAAAAAATTCAGAAACCTAACTCAGGGAACCCTCTGCAGAGTACTGTGGTTTTCAGGGCTCCTGAAGAAACTAATCCTTTGCTGTTATTCTGTAGGGCATTTTACCTACAGCCACTTCAACAGGCACCCTGCTTCTGTTCTAAAGGAAGCAAAGCCAGGAGACTGCACAGCAAACTGTGCCACCAAGCCTGATCAGCCCTGCTGCAAGGCAGAGAGCCCCACTTATGAAGATTTTCACTGAATCCTTCACTGAAGTTGTCAAGATGTGATTGGACACAGTGCTAGATAATCTCATGCAAGCTCCCTTTCCCATGAAGGGTTGGGCAGGGTGATCCTTTCAAGGTCCCTACAACCTGGGCGGTTCTGTTATTTTGTGATCCTTCCAAGCTCTCAGCCCTTTTCCCAAGGTCACATGACTCTTGGATGGCTCAAGGCAGTTCGTCTTGTGTCTTCATTTGCTGGGTAACAAGATAGCTTTTAAATGCCAGCATTATACTGTGCAAGTATTAACTCTGGGAGCTGACTCTGCTATGGGATTCAGCAAATCAAAGTGGCTTGGTTTGGTGTCCAAGTGCTCCGTTTCTTCTTTGAAAATGCAACTTTTCCCCCCTCTGATTGGAGAGGCAGATGAGATCCCTTCCATCATGAATTGTGCTATCATCCTTTGCCTTCTGTAAATACTAATTCTGGAAAGGAGGAAAGGTTTGCAGTACACATTTTTGATTCAGGGTTTCTGAAGCCTTATCCTTGCTGAATGCACTGCTTTTACACACAGCAGTCCAAAAAACATCTAATTCTCCCTGAACATTTTTTGAGGATACAAAATACAAATTGAATTGTCTCATAGAAGTTGCAAGCAAAATATCACACATAGTAAGAAGTTAGCAGAGAAATATATATCCATCTAAAAACCGCTCCTAACAATACACAAATAAACGATGTTGCTTGGTCTGTTCAGCTGTTTCTGATATTTTTTTGATATTTCTATCCAATAACTTTCCGAAAGTCATCCCTGTACTGTAAAAGGAACAAAAGAATAATTTTTGACCCAGCAGAAGAAACATGATTTTTAATGAAAATAAGTCTAAGGTGTTCTGCAGATTTAATGAATGAAAATATTTCAGTGTATAATGCCTTGATACTCTATGGAAAACACTGGGCAGATGCATGATGAAATCCAAATATTAACATGGTATCTAGAGAAAAGTAAAATCTTCTTATTGATTGAAGGGAAATATGGAGAGTAAGATAATGTCATTTTATTGGACAAGGTTGTCCTCAGCTTTTGGGGCTGAACACTACATTCTTATTTCAGGAACCACCCTAAAGATACAGTTTTTAAGAATTTTAGAAGAAAAAGCATAGAAATCCTCTCAGAAAGCTTCTCTCTGTAAGATGACCTTTCAGAATGGAAAAAAAGTCAAACGTCTTAAATAATGTTGTGATCCCACCTTCTGTTTCCACAGGACATGTTCTCATTCAGGAAGTCTGATGCTAATTACTTTGAATCAAAGAGCCGGATGAGCATATCCTTCCAGTTTGGGAGATATGCATCTGGTGGTAAGAAGGGATTCTGCTAATGCTCAGGTAACTGCTACATGGGAAAATCTTACCTCTCATTCTTCTGTTTAGCAAAAGTTATTACTCGTGTGTGAGTCACCAATAAATGGAGAATAAATAGAAGAGACAGAATGACATTTTAACTCTTCATCTTCTTTTTTCACATTTGTACAGTAAAATTTTCTGGGGTGCTGGATGTTGTAAGATAGGAAGAAAAAACACAACAATATAAAAGGGAAAAAAATTGCGCTTTTTTTGGTACATTTGCTGGTGATTGGAATGAAATTAACTTACCATGCCAAATCCAAAAAATATGGTCAGATTCTTGCAACTAGTCTTGAGGAATTCCTGTGTGAGATGCTGGTAATATAATCATGAAATCACAGAATGGTTGGGGTTGGAAAGGATCTCTGTATATCATTTAGTCCAATCCGTGGTGCCAAAGCAGGTTCATCTGGAGCAGGTTGCCCAGGATTATGCCCATCCCAGTGATTGCCCACCTCTATAGTCTACCCAGTCCCTAGTGGACCAAAATGAAATGTACTCCTATGCCACTGTAGGTCTTAGAAGTTGCCGTAGTATGGTAGTAGCATAGTAGATGTATGGCAATAGTAACTTGAACCTTTGTGCTCAAGGAAATGTAACTCATGCACAACATGCAGTTTTGCCAAGAGCAGGGCTTTCCCAAGTTGCTGAGTTTCTCTTAAAAACAAAGTACCTGCAGAAAAAGCGCACAATCTGTTCTCTGTATCCATGGTGGATGGAACAAAAAAATGATAGGCATGAACAGCAAGAAAAAGTCTGGTTCCAGTTTGAGTAAAAATTTTTATCTCTGAGGAGAGTGAAATTTTGGAGCAACATAAAATCTAGGTTCTTAAAGCTATGTAAGTAAAGTTGATAAGAAATCATCTTTGGCCTCTCAGGATTATTTTCTATTTTAACTGTAGATACGTATATGATATCCTTAGTGTGACATGGTTCCAGATTTTAAAAGTCCAGGAGTAAGCCCACAGGTTTAAGAAATTAACAGATATTTAAGAAGTAAAATGGTGATGAATCAAGCCAATTTCAGTCACCAAGTGTTTTATAAACAATTATTAATTTTAGGTATAGTATTTTTGTGGTCTTTATTATATTTAAATGAAGGCGTGACTTTATTTTTATTATTATTTTATGGTTAGGCATACATGTCTGAAAGATTCTATTTGAACAGAGTCAGTCTATCTATTTTCAAGTCAGAGCTCCTGGTTTTTTTATTACATTTTATTACCTATTTGTCTGTCTCAGAGAAGGTACCTGGGAGTTCTATGAGCTTTAACTAAAGGAGCAGAAGTACAGAAAATTTTCATATAGATAGCTTTGTTTCTGAGACTATTGTTTAAAGAGATTATAAGCAAAACAAAATGAAAGGATTCTTTTATAGACTTGTCTCACTTTGCTTTGAACATCTGAACCTTCACAGAACAGATAGAAAAATGCCCAAAAGGATGAAAAGATTACTTTGATGAGAGTCATATTGGAATATGAAAAGATCTATTCCTAAATATCAGTCTAAAAGCTAACATTAAATTCTTGGAGCTTTGGCTACATCAGCTGTCTGCAAAGGCCACAGTAATGTGGATGGAATTAATCAATTTAATTAACTGTAATTCCTGGGCTGCTTTACTGTAGGAACTGAGCTATTGTACCTCTGGGCAGCAGTGACTCAGTGGAACAGAAATGTTGTCTTGTTAACTGACATTTCTCTATATTTTCTAAGCAAACCCGAGGCCAAGCATAGTATAGCTGATTTTCTAAATCAAACAGTTTCACTGAACTGAATAAAAATCTCTTCTGCCTTCTGCTAATGAATTTCAGTCAGCAGATGCTTTAATTTCTCAAACATAATCTGTTGCTCATCTTCTGAGTGTTTCTGAATTCATAATACCTTCATTTATCTTGAGAAAAAGCAACCTGGAAATAAAATTAAGTTTATTCTTTTAAGCAGAAAAAAAGAAATTTATCACAAATCTGTTAGTAAAACAGTCACACAACACTTTTTGTGATCCACATTAAACCATTATAAGTTGGTGCTGATATGGTGAGAGATGAAAAAAAAAATTGACTGCATTAATTTCATTTTTTTCTAGAAATCTTTTACAATTACAAGATTACTATCACCACTCTTAATGAAGGGTAAATGACAGCATCAGCATTGCTACTGGGATATTTTTGAGGAGATTAAGTCTTTAAAAAAACAGTCGAAGGAATAATTCAAATATATTTTTTCTACAGTTTGTAGTATGTTATTTATCTATTGTATGCCAATCCTGAACATGTGTTTAGATAATACCGATGTATACTGATGTATATTAGTTATTTAGCTATTCTATTTTCATCAGCACTGGAAACTAATGACTTAGATATCTACATCTCACCAACCTCTTCTGGATCTCCTGTGGATTTTGAGTAATCAGTATTATTAAAAAAAATCAATTTAGTAGAGCTTTTTTTCATTTAACTTCTGGTACACATCTCCAGCACAGTGTGAGAAGATTTCTTCTAATGTTGTCTAAGTAAACCTTTTTGAAGGTGGAATTTTCTTTATTTTTTATTGCTCGAAAGACAGAAAGTTTGAAAAAAATCAGTAACTAAGTATTCATCAAAATGTTAGTTTAAAGGTGGTACCTGGTACAGTTTTTCATTTATTCCATAATATGCATTGTAATTACTTGGGGAATAATATCTCTATAACTTAAATAAATTCATCCATAAATTTGGCTTAGGATGCAATATTACCTGCAGTATTATGCATTCCCAGTGGGCAAACATGCACACCCACTCACCACAAATGCTCCCGTGCACACAGCCAGCCATGCACAAAACAGACAGGCATGATGAGCACTCACACAAACAGGACTAATGGCCTCATCCAGCTCCCCTCTCTGGCTGAGCAGGATGGAGGGCTGGTATGGGAATGCATGAACAGGCTGGGTCCACCTAGGAGCTGAACTCCAATATTCAATCAAGCCAGCTGGGGCCCCTGGGTCCCAGTGCCCTCAGCTGCTGTTGCTGGGACACACAAACCCCTGAGTCTGCAGGCTCACTCCGGCTGCTGCTCCAGATACATGACTACTGTCCAGCTGATTCACCCCCAGAGCCCCCCAGACCCTGTGGTCCCAGACCCTGATAGCAGGAACTGCCCTAGTCCCTTCCACAGCCAGGTCCTCTTGTGGTCTCACCTTGGAGACACACACGCCTGCCTTGTTCCCAGTCCATGGCCCGTACTTGCAGCGGGTCCAGCTTGTACAAGGCCCTTGCACACCCTCACTCACACCATGGGCACGTGGGCTTCTGCGTCCTGATCCCTTCCCAGCTGTTGCTGCTTGCTTTCACGTGGGTTTTTCCAGATGTTGTACCCAGGCACATGAGCCCTTTGTGCAGAACATGAACAGGCAAGTCCACTGATTAGCTCCTTTTTTTTCTCTGCCAGCTCAGTTACCACTTTATCCCTTTATTTTCCCAGGCTTCTTCCTGCTCCGAACCCCACTGATCTCTCTGTTTCCCTACCAAGCGCAATGCTAAGCCATAATGACTTATGAAGGCTCTTCTTCCAACACCCATGGTTCCACTGGGTGGGACATGTGTGGGTTTCTCAGATGAAGACAACAATTCAGTGCAAAGCTCTGCTCCGTCTGTCATTGCACCATCATGACTAGGTGCAGCAGTTGCATGAGATGAGAGGGTGCTGCTAGGATGGGGTGTCTGGTAGTCAGTATTTTCCTAAGAGAATGAACACAGCCGCTCATAAACAGCATCTCCAAGGTATTGTGTGACTAATTAACTCTATTATGTTAGCTTAGAAAAGTGAGGAATCTTCAAAGAAACATCGGTCTACTGGACATGGAGTCTAGAAGGCTGGATACCAGATACAGCGGACGAAGGTAGCGCCAAAGTGGTTATTTTGTTGCAGACATGTAGATCTGTTCTTGTGTCTTCCAAAACCAACATTCTTGCATTCTCCTGTTTCTTTAGAGTTGTTTTTATTTATCTGCAGATGCAATGCTTTCAAGAGAGTATTCTGGTCTTCTTAGCCATACCAAAAAGAGGTGAGTTTTTCCCCCAAATTTCTGGGTAAGTCTTTACATACTGGTTTAGTTAAATTTAGTTTAACCCTAGATATTTAAACCCAACCTTGTTACCACAATCAGTGCCTGGCCACAAAAGCACAGCTACACACTTGTGGAAAATGAATGAGCAAATGAATACTAAAACTTGAGAGGCAATTATTACATGTCCTCAAGGATTATGTCAAGAATAGTAATGAGTCCACTGATACTTCATTGTATTAATAGCCTTACATTTCTAAATGTGTTGACACTTCACCTTTAATTCAGCTAATCCTACTCTGTAAAATACAATTTTGATATCCAGCCAGACTGCCAACTAATCCTTCATCATAACTTCACTCATGAACAATTTATTATTTTACCTGTGGCAGTATTGTAAAACAACAAATGATTTTTAAAAGAGCCTTGATCTTTGTTAAGACTGTCTCAGCTCCTCTTATTAGCTTCTCAATTATAAATTGTGGTTGCTCAGTGTATGGCCATAGCTCTCAAGCTCACATTGACTCAACATCAATCAAATATAACTATGGTTTGGTTGTTATTTAGAAGAGGAACTTCCTTGCTCAGAAATGAATAAATAGATTTCCATGCAAAACATTTATGTCAGCTAGACATAGAGAAACAATGGAGGTTTTCCTCTGGGAAACAGATAATGATCAGATATCCACACTGACGTTTCATGAAATTTGATGATTTTTTTTCTGCTGACTAGATTTAGGATGCACCTGAAACCCTGACATAACCAAAGTGAATAATTCTTCATTCTTGTCCTTAGATGAAATCTCAGCTAGTAGGCTATCCTAAGGGAGGTCTCAAGTGTAGATTTCCCTTTTTGTTGTTAGTGTGTATTCCCATTGTTAGGGGATCTGTCAGGAGGCAGAGGAAATTATATTACCAGTGAACTGCCTGTGTGCAGTCCTGTCTCTGAGGCTTGGACAGTGCAGCAAAGGACTGCAGACATTATCTGTGTATACTGGCAGCATGAAAGGGAGCAGCTTGTCTGAAACCCAGACCATGACTGATATTGTCAGAACTCAGATGTCAAATAATGAGTTATGGAAACAGATACAGAAAAAGGAAAAAGAGGATGACTGAGAGTAAGTTTGCCACTGCTTGCTAAAATCCATGAAAATGAGAATTTAAGACAAATTTAAGCTTCCTAACTACTCTTTGGTGATCCTATTGTGTGAGTTGGTCAGTAAGAATATTATGAACTGTGTTTGGTCAATAATCTCCCAGGTTTTGAAAGCAGCTTTTTGCTACTGCTTTCTATTCTTTTGTTACATTGAAATTCAACTATTGATCAAGCTGATATAAGCAGTCAGGGACTGAAACTGATAAGGACTAGAGCACTCAAATTATTGAGCTATCAAATTGTGAGAGGCAGGCAGCATCATATCTTCTGAGGTCTGCACTGGTGGCTTAATTGTTTTCAGAAGCTATTTAAGATAATGTAAATCATGTAAGCTTGCAAAATACTGTATTATCCAATTTCATATTACCAGAGCTGCTGCTAGGAGAGAGCTCAATGTTGATTTCTTTTCATTGTCTCTTCACTTTCTCATTTTCATTTCCCTTCTCCCTGTGCTCATACATGCAATCAGGTGTGTTCTCTGTAACTGCTCTAGGACTGTAAATACTGCCTCTTGCACCACCTGAGTCTGGAATTGCCTGATGACAACAATCTACTTTTTCAGGTTACAAAAGAGGTAATTTTGAGAGTGCAGGAAAAAGGTGTTGGAACCGTACATCCCACCAAGAGGTTGGAAATTTATATCTGGATCTTTCCTGTTTGCTGAGTTTCCAGTGAAATTAACGTTGATGTATTGTATTATTAATAGTTAGGCTCCTTAAAGCTTTGGATAGGTGTTTATTTTTATTTATGTTAGGTAGATATATCTGAATTTCTAGTTATAATAGCAATTTATAATGCCATCCATTCTTAAGTATTTGCATTGATCTCTAGACCCAGTGGAATGAATTATAATAGGTGAAGAATAAATAAAGTTACATATAAGTTTCATAGATTGTACTAAGTTATAATTGCCGTATGGAAATTAAAAAAAAAGAGAATTTTGTATTTGCATTTCCCTGGTTGAATTTATAAGGCACAAGAGATAGGTGGGTTTCACTGCATATGAAACAAATGGCATGTGCAATGAAAATCATTCACTGGTTTGGTTTAATAAAATATATTTTTACAGGCCATGAAAATATTTAATAGCCAATATGTTATGTTCAAAAACAGATAACTATTATGATGATAATGACATAAGACATGTACCCAAGAGGATGATGATGGTGCTAGACAGAATTTTAACTGTGTTTAGCTTTGCTCTGGTTTCTACTGTTTGGAAGTATAGAAAAATACTTATTGAATTAAATATAATAATTTTTAATTACACCATTAGAATACCTGCCAAATATATCTCCAGCTATTGGGTTCTTTGTTATGAAGACATACATTTTGATAAGCGTATTGCAGACTGTACTTTAAAAGCAAAATATAATGGCTGAATTCTTATGAAAGCATAAAACTTATTTTAAACAGAGAAAGATACAGATGTGTTTTGTGAGTAATTATGTGTAAAACTCAAACTGTGGCATGGGAAAGTACTTTTATCAATATATCAGATGCCTTTCAATGTCTTCAGGGGAAGTTATATTATTTTACTGACATCAAAAGAATGTAATTAAACACCTATGATGGCTAAACAAAATAATAGCAGGTAGAGGCTTCTCCCCACTACATGAATTGCCCATATTCTCACAAATGGTTTGGGCATTTCCGCTGACAGCTTATATACAAAATTGCTTTGAAGTAATTAAAATCTGTGGTGAAAATAACACGTACATTTATTCTACATCAGAAAAACTAAAACAATTAACAATTGATCTCTAAGTGTGGGTTTGCTACTTTCAGCAGCTTTCTAGGATAAAATGTGTTGCCCACCTACTAAGAAGTGTACTGTAATTGAAAGCACAAGTAAAAACACAGAGGAGAGCCTCATATGGCTAACCACTAAAAAAGTCTGCTAAGCAAGAATCCTCAGTAGAGAATTCAAGTAGAGAAGAAATTTAGGAACCAAAATTTGTTTATCTAAAATTTTAAGGCCTGAAATTTTGATTCCTCAATTAATAGTAGCTATAGTTCCCATCTTTAACTTATTTGGTCTTCTAATAACTCTAATAATGCTAATAATATTTCATTGTCTTTTAATTTCTAGTTTGCCTCTAAACGTCTAAATCCACTCTGTGAGTACCTAGCCTGGAATGTGAGATACAGAAACTTCTCCTTACTACTATCAAATATTTAAAGAAAAGGACTATCTGTAAGACAAATTGTTTAGATGTCTAGCTTTTAGGTGGCTGAAGTTACGTAAGACTGGCATTGCTTCAATATGATTTGAAAACATACATTTTGTCTACAACAATTACTTGACAAGCTAGCAACCACCACAGGTTAATAGAGATGCCTCTTCTCCTGTATTAGCATGGCTTCTTCATTGGAGAAGATACATAGTCATTTCTCCAAATTATTTTTGTTTGGGTTTTTTTTTTTTTTGTTTGTTTATCTTTGTTGGTTTTCCTTTTTTTTCCCCCAGTCTTTTAACTTCAGATATTATTCCCTTTTTAAATCTGCAAGACACCAGAAGAATGCAAAACTTTCAACATTTTCTGTTTCTGGAAACAGGCAGAAGATGTTTAGAGAAAAATTATATATGGACTAGTTGGATGCAAGTTTTTTCTCCCTATCTTCCTCTCCTCCCCTCCCAAGGCATCTACTGGTAAGTAGGTAAGGGATTTTCATTTGGCTGAGTTAAAGGGTTCTGATCATGTAAAAATTATTTGGTCATGCATTAAAATTAATTTTACCTAGTACTCTTTGAAGAGATTCAGAATTAAATAATCAGTTCCTTGGTTTTGAAGGCTTTGAAAACAATGCAGAGATGTAGATCTGAATCTACTCTATACTAAAGACAATAGACTCCTTATTTCCCACAAACAAGAGCAGTGGTTTATGGTTTTTCATGAAGTGGAGGAAAAGATATAAAAGAGCTCCTGAAAAGAAGATCCATGTCATTAAACAAAAGGAGATAACATTAACCAAGATACTTATGTCTATTTAGGAAGTGCTTAGAGTGTGCTTTTGTACATGCCTTGAAAAACCCATATTTTCTTGCATTTTTTTTATGTCACTTTGTAAATTTTCAGCTATAAGTTATACCACCATCCCCTTCAGTTTATTCCCATGGTACATAGAGAAAATACGTAGTGACTGTAGATTTTGAATAGTAAAGCCAAAGCCTGGGGAACTAATGACCACTGTAGTAATGTATTACAGACAAAATCCTGCAGAATTGTAGGCCAAGTCCTGCCAAATATCTTCATCTCAGCTGTCAGACCATGTAACAGGAAAAGTTTTATGCTTCAGCTGTATGCAGCAATTTCTGTCTGGATTATGCTAATACAGAAACACTTCCCTATCCCACTTTTAATACCTGCTTCAAAATGAGATTGCTAGTGTGATTGGTTTTATGGGAGTCAGTCATAAGCCTACAGGAATATTACCGGGGTTGTTTATGGCAAGGAGTCATGAATGCAGACATGAAAGCAAAGGAATTCTCATTAGCATGAATATTTTTTAAGAAGTCACTTTAAGATGCCAAAATTAACACTACATTGAAAAGGTCAGTTATTATGGCAATAAGTATCTTCAAGGTGTTAGCTTCAAATTTTATCAAGAGGCATGCATGTTCAGATATTTTTCTGGTTAATGAAAAAAGTCTGATTAGAAAGCCAAGCAAAAGTGACTTTGGAGAAGAGACAGTTGGGTTTTTTTCTTTTCAAATCATTAAATCCTGAAACCAAAATTCTATAGTAGCACAGAAAACTGAGTCTGTACCGTCTGTGGCCTCATCATGTCAGCAGAAAACATTTGTGTGTTTAACATTCAGTGCAAAGGAATATTGTATGTTCAATACCAACCAGGCCTGTGGCATAGAGGACACAGAAAACAGATTTCAGCCAAATTGCAAAAACATTAAATAACTGTCCTAGGACTTAAAAACCAATTAATTTGTGTTGACAGAGTACTGCTCAACCAGTGTTACCCAAATTCCTCCGACAAGGAATTGATACAAACTGTTGAATGTTAATTTGTGACTCTATCACAGCTTGCTGTTGTCAATGTACACAAATTTGAGTTTCTTAATGATTGTTTGACAAAACCCTACTGCACATGCAATGGTGATTTTATGTTATAGAGAATAGTCTACTATATAAAACAAAGAACAAGGGAAAGGCTGTAAGAGGAATTCACATGTTTAATTAACTTGTGTTATTTAAGTAATCTACCCAGAATGACAAGAACTGGTGGTATCACGTGGCTAATTCTAAAACATCTTAGGATTTCTAAGTATCTTTATTTCCAAAAAATTGAAACCTAAAGCATGGTCATAACCAACTCAACAGAATGCTAGCATTAACCTCCTTTTGACAGAAGAGGGAATTGCAAACAAAATTAAAAATAAATACTGGCACAGTTGGAAGTGATCTTATTGCAGGATTGGAATCTTTCAGGCTTCATGGGGCTGCTGGAGATCCATACTTCTGCTTGAAGCAGGATCAACTCTGTGATCAGACTGGGCTGTTCACATCTTCTTCTACTCAGACAAACCTAAAAGGACAAAGATTACCAAAGCTTTCCAACATTCTTTCTAACATTAGTTATCCTTGGTTAGTGCCACAGTGATTTTTTTTTTTCCTTATGTAAAGAGGGGCATCTCAATTTCCCTTTTCTTTTCTTTCTGTCATGCACATCAGTAGAGAGTTTGGCTTCATCTTGTTGATAACGTCCCCTTAGGTGCTGGAAAGGTGCTATTAAGCCCCCCACAAAACGTTCTTGCCTTCATGTCAGGCAAGCTCTTCTCCCAGCCTCTTCCCTCCTCTGTCATTATGTTCCAGTAAATCACATTTATAAAGTGCATAGAGAATAGAAGAAAAAAGTAAAATATATGTGTAATGATTTTAAATCAGATAGTAGTAAGAACTTAGCATGACTGACATTTGGATACTACTTTAAAGTGATTTACTAGGTGCTGTCAAGCTGCTATCAGTCCATTAGGAAGATGATTCTTATCAAAACCGAAGAAATGAAACTAAACAAAAGGCCTCAGCATTTAGAGTGGAAATGAATAAATTAACAAAAATACCTATAAGAAGATAGAAGAAGCTAATGCTACTGAACATAAAACATAAACTAAGAAGTGTGGGAAACTATTAACAAAGACAAAAGGTACAAAAAAGAAGGTTTTGGTAGAAAGTATAAAGGCAAGTAATTATCTAATGTGAAATAAGAAATAAAAGATTTGTACTAAGTTATCACTCATTTTCTTAATAAATAGATATTAGAAAAAGTTTGCTGTTAAAACATTCAAAAGATCTGTCTGTTGAATAACTGTTAAATAACTAAACAAAATGATCTGCATATTTACTGGCACACCCACCCAACTTTGATTAAAAGCAAAATAGAAAGTACCTAGACATTATTAACAAAATACTTGAATGGGGTAATCTAATAAATCAGAATTGATTTATAAATAATGACAGTCATATATATATATTGATACTTCTCCTTATGAGTTAAAATCATGGTTTGTAAAGATATTGATACATTGCTTGTGGGGATTTATGATTAACTGTGGTACTATCTTTTCATAAGGTGGACTAGCATGAGAGCAATACCAAGAGTTCAGTGTCTTACAGATTACAGACCTGCAACTGCTGGCATTTCTAATAATATCTTACATGAGCTTATTTTTAGTTCAATACTTTCAAGATATTTTATTAATTATACGGTGTGAAATTACCACTGCAAAACTGTAACCATGACAGTGGTAAACGCTTACAAACGAAACACTTAAGACACATCAATGCTATATAAATGTTAAATCATTTAACAACCTGGATGCTACCAAAACATTTGTATGAAGTACAAGTACCACATATGAGGTTGTGCTTCTGGATGAAAAAGACAATGTCCTAAGAGGAGAATATAGTCGTCCATTACAGAGGCTTAAACTGATTCTGTGTCGCAGTGAAAGCACATACTCAGAGTACTGAGAAGACCTCAGGGAGATGCTGGATACAAAAATCATGAATTTTTTTGCAAAGAGAAGCACAACCATTTTATATCGCTCCTTTTGGCATTGTGTTACTGGAATACTGCAGCAAATTAGGGAATCAATAATTGAAGCAGGAAGTGGAAAACTCAAAATTTGCGAAAAAGCCATGACAATTCTAAGCTAATGCGGGTTTTATCTCCTATTAGAAAAGACAGAAAGATGATGTGACAGTATAGTCTTTCCTGAAGATAACCTCCTAATGATAAATAATAAATCTGTTCATGCTCTCCATTCCAACAGCCAAAACAATATTTAAAAGCAAGAATGGAATAAAATAATAAACAAATGTCAGTACTGGAAATACTTTTTTAATGAAAAAATTCACAGATATTTTATGGATCTTTTCTTCACTTGAAACTTTTAAACTGAGATTGCATGTGATAGAGAGATGCTGTAGCTCATCTATAGCTTTTTGACTGGATGCAGTAACTGACTCATGTAATCCTCCCAGTTTGTCACATGGGACAGGTTGAAGATGAGCAGAAAGTCTTTCATAGCCTCAAAATCAATTTAATATGGTGATTCAAGGTAAAGGGTCTATATGGTTTGTTCATTAAAATGAAGATGTTGATCTGTGTTGTTTGTGGAAGGAGTGTTCTTCACAGTTTCATTGCCAATTAAAGTAGCTTTCCATCATGTTTTGGTACTGGTTGCTAAATGCTAGAATAAGCTTATCAAATAGCAAAGCTGTAAATGCTGTGCCTGTTGCCTGTCAAGAAATTCAGGGTGTGCCTTGTCTGATACTGATAGTACTTGCTTTATCAAACAGGTTGATGTATGAATAGCTGACAGAGTTTTCTGGACATTAGACTTGACACATACTGACTTGATTGCACAAAACATAGTCTTATGGACTAGTTAAGAACTATGATTTTGCTGAATGATTGAAAGCACAAATAATATAGATTTTGAAGCTTCCTCTAGGATTTTTTTTAATGAAGTATGAGAATGTTTCTGTTTTCTAGCTTGTTTGATTTTGAAAGATTACATCATCTTCTAGTAATTCCTTGCAACTGAAACTTCCCATTCACTAAGGGATAATTATTCTTTTTTTATAAAGTGAATTTCTTAAAGTATTTGCTTTGAAGATGGCTGTTGCCCACCATTGTTTTGTAATGAGGTTAAGCTTCTCTTCGAGTCAGATGGTGAGTCTAAAAGGGTAAAAGCAGTATTTTGTGTTTTTAGTTTAAGTGAATGTAAAAACATGTGAATTAAATATGACAGAGAGTAACAGCAGATAAGGGTGAGAGTGCAAAAAATACTTCTGGCCTGGTTTGAGGGGGAAGTGAGTTTTCCAGAAAGTTGTGGTCAAACGAATCAGTGGTCAGGTTTTATGCCTCACAGTAGCCACTGTGAGGTTGGACACGCCTCTGAGAACACAAGGGGTTAAAAGCAAGGACTTCAGAGGGATTGCTCATTCTTTGGGTTCTGGTTAAGGTGAGCATACATCTCTCCCCTTCCCCTCAGCTCACGGGGCTGGGATGGGGAGGGGAAAAGAAAGAGTGAGCGGGGGGGGGGGGGGGGGGGGGGGGGGGGGGATGAGAAAAGGTTCCCCCTGTGTAGGGATGTCCTGAGCCTGTGACCCTGCCGGAAGCCAGGAACTGTTAACTCTTTCTTGGCAGAAGAAAACTTTTCTAGACATTGATTCTCGTGGCTGGTGGTTTGTGAGAAGAGAGAGACAGCCTGGGACTGAGATGACAAAGGAAGATGAAAAGAATCCCAGATGGGTAGTGATGAAGAGGAGTGGCTTTTTGGGCTGGACTTTTCTTGCATAATGTTAGCCATAGACTGAACTTGAGTCTCTTTTGAACATAAACTGCATTTGGGTGGATGCAGCCGGCTCGACTTTGCTGCAGTGACTGGCACTGTAAGGGTGGAGCGAACAGAGAAGAGAGGAAGGGGATGTGGTGGCGCCCTCTGCCCTCAGGGGAGATCTGTTCTTGGAACCCTCGGCCCCAGGGGAAAGATGGGGAGGGACTGCTGTCCTGGCATGCCAAGCATCCTTAAAAGAGCCCTATATGCAGCTTTGGCCCATGGACAGTGCTGAGAGTCTGCACCACGGCAGACTTCTCTGGGTGGTGCCATGGGTAACATGAAAACACAGGAGGGTGGACCCGTGTTTTCTGTGGGGAGTCTATGGTGCAAGAGAGGCTCCTCTCTCCCTTGCTGAATTGAAGATTAGTTTTGTCTGAGTGGTGATTGTTTTGATCGAGAACCGAGGGTTTTGGTTTATGGAGGGTAACGTGTAAGGGGTAAAAATTGGGGGAGGAGAAGAAAATGTTCTGGGAGGTTTTCATTTCTGTTTTTTTTGTGTTTAGAGTTTTTTTCTTTTCTATTTTCTGTTCTTACGTAGTTTAATAAAGCGTTTTTTCTACTTTCGAGTTTTGGGCCTGCTCTGCTCTGTTCTTGATCACATCCCACAGTAGTTGTTAGGAAAAACATATATTCATGGGTGCATTAGCATCTGGCCAGTGCCAACCCATGACAACTTCTCACGGTGGTAAGGTGGAATTTTACTAGTTAGTTTTTCCAGCAAACTTAAATAAACTTAAAAGGTAAGAGGGAACATTGCTTTAGACCAGTCATAGTCATCAGTACACTCCATAGACTAAAATGCCTGTTACAATGTGGAATCTTAAAATTAAGAAAAAAAAATCCATATAGAATATACTTGTCCAATATTAATTTGTTTATGAAGTCTTAAATATTAATCTTTGATTGTAATAAAATAATATATTGCTGTGCTGTGAACATTTTTTGCTTCTTAATGAATAAGGTCAGAGCTGTGCTTAAATTTTCTAGGACAACTTGTATTTCATTAAATATGCTATACCAACAGTATTGGAAAACATCTAATAAATATACTTCATGGACTTAAATTTTGTGCTTTTTTGGAATTTCTTAGTGTATGTATTACCCTACTTGTAAAAATTAGGCTCCTGTGTATTGGGTTTGCGTGACCAGGTTTTGGTACTGGGAGGATACAGGAGTGGCTTCTGTAAGAATCTGGAAGAAGCTCCCCCCATGTCCAACAGAGCCGATGACAGACACCTCCCCTCCTGGCCAAGGACAAGTACACCAGCAAGAGGTAGTACCTCTGGGATAACAGGTTTACAAAGGAGTAAAACATCATGGAAACAGCAGCTGGGGAGAGGAGTGAGACTATGTGAGAGACAGCACCCTGTAGGTACCAAAGTCAGGGAAGCAGGAGGGGTAGGTCCCCCTGCACTGCTTAAGGTAGTAGGAGGTATTGCAAACCAGGAATAAGGTTAAGCCCAGGAAAAGAGAGGGGTGAGGAGAGAGTGTTTTAAGATTTGAGTCTATTTCTCATTGCCCTATTCTGAATTGGTAAGAAATTAAGCTAATTTCCCCAAGTTGAGGCTGTTTTGCCCATGACAGCAATGGGTGAGTGATCTCTCTCTGTTTTTATGTTGAGCCAGGAGCCTGTGGTTGTGATTTCTCTCCACCACCCCACTGAGGAGGGGAAGGATAGAGACATTTTGGGGGGCAGGCAGCTGGTGTCCAGCTGGGCTCAACCCAACACGGTCTTGCTGAGGAATCATGTATGATTTTGTACTATTATCAGTAAGCTGGAGTATGACAGAATTTGATTATAGTGAACAGAAATAAAATTGAGGGCATCAAGAGAACTGAGACATTAAAAGCAGAAAGTATTTTAGAGCATAAGGATTTGTATTTCATGAGTAATATCACTAAATGAAAGCAAGGTTAGAGAAATACAAGTTATCTTGAAAATTATTCAATATCTATTTATGAGTAAGTGCTCCTAGGTGAATGTCCTGCTAATTCAGGGAATAGCAATCAGTATTTGTGATCTGAAACATGACCCTTGAAAAGGATGTTGCACAATGATGTATGTATACAAAGAAATGTAATAATTTGTTATTTGCTGCTTTGTGGCTAGCATCTGAACTGAATGTACAATGATAAGTATTGCTGGCACTTGACTGTGTGCCTAATGTACGGACAACAGCCAGTTAAGAAGGGCTTCCTAAAAATGTGAAAGAAGGCAGTAGCTACTGGAAGACTGGACTAAAAAAGTATTTGCCTGAGGAAATAGGATGTTTTATTCTTCGCATTCCAGTCACCTTATTTTGTGCTTTGATAACCAATACCAGTGTTATGCTTGCTACCTCTGGTACACTCTATTTAATAGCCTCAGTCAGATCACAAGGCAAGCCTTTACAAACATTAGACGCTGAAGCACAATTACAAGCAGACTTGTTGCAGGTAAATTACTAGCTGTCCCCTGTGATACCTGAAGGGTGGTGGAGTTCCCTGAGTGCTCAGATGGGTGAGTGTACACCTGCTGCATATAAATAAAAGTACCCTGTGACTTCTCAATAGGTAAGTCTTCCATTCTCATGAAAGTTCTTTATTAAAAGGGTATTTTAAAAGCTATTGTTGGCCTAGTTGCCTGAGACACATTCCATGTTGGCCTGAATTATGTGGATGTTTGTGGATGTGCACACGATGATTTTGAAAAGGTTTAAAACTTACTACTCCATTTCAACACAAAACAATCAATGCACTTCAAGCTGATGTGTTTAAACTCACCCCAGATATTCCTTCTATGTGTCATACTCTTTGCACATTGGAGTTGGGTAAGGAGTATTTCTGTGTTTGTTTTCTAAAATGACAATGGTTCTTTTGTAGATAGTGTACAAACACTTCTCTTGAAGATAAGTCTCTTCAAGATTATAAATGTTTATTTTCTAGGCTAACTTCCTCCCTACTGAACTAATTCAAATCAAAATGACAATCAAATACAAGATTTTTTTTTAAGGCAGTATAATTTATTTAAGCTGAGTGGCTGAAGGTGTCTGTGCCCAGTTAAAAATTATTGTCCTGTGAACTGCTACCTACATAGTATATGACTTTACAATAAATATTTTCTTTATAATTGCTCTCATCAGAACAGTACTCAGTGTAGCAAATACATATCAGACATACTGGGTTTTGCCAAGGAATTTCTTACTCTTTACCAAAAATGAAGGAAAGCATTGGCATTACATTATCAATCACTTCCTCCATTTTTTAGTTCTTAGGGAATTCACAGCTCAAAGAACCTCTGATGTGTGCAATCCAACTTAGCAAATTTACAACACAGCTTCCCAAAAGAGTAATTTATATACCTGTTTAGATCAGCTTTTCGTGAACTGTTTTCTAAATTCCCACGCACTTGAAAAATAGTAGCAATCTAAACAGCTGGAAATCTGGTCAGCTATAACCAAAATTAAGAACCTTACCAGTAATTTAGCTTAATAAAGTGTGTTGGAAATATGCTGTTCTTTTTAGGGGAGCATCATGGCTGCATCTTTTATATATTCTTGTTAAACCATACATTTTTCTCCAACTGAAGTAATATGTTACACTTGCTAAAATTACTATAAATAGCATCTGAAGAGCTAAGCATATAAGGTAAGTTATCATATAGTATATTTTTGACTCAACCAGCTCAGTTTATCTAAATTAATATCTTCACTTAGTTGTTTATAACTTATCAGTTGTGGTATTTTGCAAGCTGTCTGTTTGTACTGTGTTTGCATGCAGAGAATTTTTGTTTCATTATATAAATTATGAAAATTCATTAAGCAGTGACAAGCCATTCATTTAAGTGTTTGAATACAAAATAGGAATATAAGTACTCATCCTCCCATGGATATGCATTTTCATGAGTTTTGTATTGATATGTATGTGAATCAGTGCAGTGCATATGTAATAGTGACTAGAAACTGTGTATTTGTGGATATTGCTACTGTACCTATTTAATAACAACAAATGCTGCCCTTCTGTGAGACTTTGGTTTCACTAGTTAAGTTCTGAAAAAGAAAATTAATTTTCCAAGAGAAATGGGAAAAATTAAAACCACAGCACTACATTTCGCCATCTGAAATCTAGACCCTAAAATGGGTTAATGTGGCTTCTTCCCCATTTTCTTACTTCCTCACTTTCTGCATTTTGATTTCATGCCACAAGTATTTACTTCAATGGGATTTTCACACTGGAATGTCCTTTAGCAACTCTAGCTTGAGCCCTACTAATCAAACACATTGTACCCAGAAGACAACATACAGTGGGGACTGGGTTGACCTTGGCTGCCTTCCTGACACTCACCTAATTGCTATGTCACTTACCATACTCGACAGGATAAGAGAGAAAATAAGGTAGAATAGGTGAAGATACAGATAGGAAGATCACTTGTCAATTATCATTTTGGGCTTAAAAGACTCGGGGAAAATTAATTTTTTGCCAATTAAAATTGCAGCAGGTAGGTGAGATACAAAGACCAAAACTAGACTGTCATGCTCTTTTATACTTTATACACTCTGAGCAGTCAGTGCAGGGGGATGGGGAATGAGGGTTGCAGTCATTCCATAACAGTTTCTCTCTGTAGCTCCTTCCTCCTCACGCTTCAACCCTTCTGCAGCCTGAATCCTCCACAGGCTGCAGTCCTTCAGGATAAACCTTCTCCTGTGTGGGCTCCTCTCTGCAGGCCAGTGTTCCTTCAGGGAATATTCACCTGCTCTGATGTGGGGTCTTCAACAGGCTGCAGGGAAATTCCTGTTCCACCACGACCCACTCGATTAACAACGGGCAAACCTGCTCCAGCACCTGGGGCACCTCCTCCCACTCCATCTGCTCAGGCCTTGGGATTTGCAGGATTGCTTCTTACACATGTACTTCCTCAGTCCTCACTGCCTGAGAGGTATTTTATTTTTTCTTGAATGTGTTTTCTCAGAAGTGCCACTAGTTTAGCTGACAGGATCAGCCGTGTCCAGGGGGGGTGGTCCTTGTCGGACCTGGCTGAATCCAGCCGTGTCTGCCATAGAGCAGCTCCCAGTTTTCCAGGTCACCTGCTGCATCTCCCTCATTGCCAACACCCTCACACCTACATCCAATGCAAACAGTACACTAAACATATCTGACAAGCACAAATGAAAAATAGAGTCACTTGGCAACTTTAATAAAAATGTGTATGTTCAAGCAGAACTATCAGTCTAATATTTAATCTTTTGTTTCTCTCGTAATATAATCTGCAATAGATATTCATAGATTTTAATTATGTTAAATGTTATTGAAATAAGGTTTCATTTCATGATAATAATGCAAATGGATTTGTGTTGTCTATGGGAAATATTAAATTGCCTCAGTTAAATGTGTCTGTGATAACTTCCCATGGAATCCCAAAGGTGCTAGAAGCAATGTAAGAAGTGATGGCTAGAAACTCAATAAGGTCAATTTAATCTGTTTTCACTGAGACTATTAATTAAATGTTACTAATATTTTTTCAAATTACAGAAATGACCTTAGGAAATTTCTGTTAATCCCTATAGACACCATGACCTCAGTAACAACAGTTCTACTTTTCCCTTTTAAGAAAAAAAAATGGAGGACAGAATGGAAAAAGACATTAGCCATTTCACCTTACAAATAATTTCTATATTCATATCCAAAGTAATCCTTTCTATTTTTGTTTGTATGTATATGTCAAATTTAAATTAATCTTTTTTTATATCTGATCAGAGCAATAGGTGAAATGAAAAGGTATGGTTTGCTGTCACTGTCTCTTAGTGGAATATGTAGTTCACAGGAGCTGGTGGTGTTTTTTTTTTTTTTTTTTTTTTTTGGTTTTTTTTTTCTTTTTTTTTTTTTCAGTATTATTAGATCTTATTTTCTGGGGGAAAAGTAGCTGCCCGATTGTGCTTATAAATGCATCATAAAATATTTCTCTCCATTTGCCTTTCTCATTAGAAATACTTTTCAGAACAATTACTGATTTATATATTAATTAAATGTTTAAAATATACATTTTCTCTCTTTTTTTAGTAGTTAGCTTTTGAGATAATTTGAGTTCTTCTTAGGGTACTGAGGGGTGTACTGCAGGCCAAAGTAGACACTGTCTGCTTTTTTTCTTCTACCTGAAGAAATTTAGAAATGACAATTTTTGCTATGGAGGTGTATGAACTATTTAATTGACACAGACAGTGATAAAAAAGTGTAAAATATGGCTACAACTGCTATATGACTTCTCAGAAGAAATTTGAAACAATTCTCTGAAACTGTTGCTTTCAGTTGCTTTCAGTTTACTCACATGAGTGCAAACATTCAAACATTTCTTAGGCAAAGGCAGATATTATCATATACCAAACATGGCTTAGGCTTATATACGAGTGGGGTCCCCAAGTGGTGTTCCAAAGAACAAAGAATCAAAGTATTTAAAACTTTCATCTCATTCTAGGTAGACTTTTATTAAAAAAAGGCACTGGGTCTTGTATTTTCAAAACTAAAGGGTGTATACAAACTAGAAGTTTCCAAGAATGTTAACACAAAATAATCAAAGAATGAGAAAATACTCAGTATATTGACATCCAAGTTCTATATAGCTGCTTATCTACAAATAATGTGAAGGCTCAATAACGAATTCAACAGCAGAGTTTTTCAGTTTATTAAGCAAAGTTAGAACACTGACTATAGGTTAACTCCAGGAAGAGAGAGATGGTAGAAATATCTTTTGTACTTTTTTGCCACCACTGTAGTCAAACTTCTTCATCACTAATATCTTTAATTATAATGTAATTTTATATAAAACTTTAAAAAATCTTTTTCTAAATTCTTGTGATCCAGTTCAGCACTAAATTACTCTGAGATGTCATATGGCTCATGTCACACAAATTCGACCATGAGGCACTTTTTCTGGTTTCACAGTCAATAGAGCTATAAAGGTCACCTTATAAGTAATGTAGTTTCAAACAAGATTCTTCAGAAAATCAGGTGATACTGTACTTTGTGGACACAGGATCATGCAGCTAGTTCAGTGTTTGTTGACAACTCTTTTCTCTTAAATTGGCAACACATAATGATGGGAACTGAGATTTATTCAGAGGAAGACAAAGTATTTTTTATTATCAGGCAGAAATAATTATAAATTAGAAAATGTGGAATGAAACACTTGTTGTATTAAAGGTAATAAGTATTTATTTTCAAGGGTGGCAGAAACCCTACCCTGCTCTTCCTGAAATGTTGTAGTTACAAAAAATAGTGGTAAATATTAAGGTCCTCTGAGGCATGGAGATAACATATTCATCCATGTCATGATAAAGGTGTCAATTGTTATCTGCTTCCTGGTTTTATCTTTGTGGAGGCAATGATATAACACTATATGACTTTATTGCAAAGGTGTTCAAAACATTTCTATTCAGAAGCAGGTAAAACAGTCTTGTGTATGAATAGAGGTAATAGAGATAATTGACATAAGATTTTTTTTTCAGTCATATTTGATGTTATGATGAGAAGCTTACTTGAAAATTAAGAAGAAAAAGATCATAGTTTGCTTGAAGATAGATCTAGTGATGCCATAGAATGATGGGTAGGTCTTGGGTACTTACAATGAGAAAAAAACAAACCATTGAAATAAAGCTGAAAGGGAGAAATAATTTCTGAGCATCATGGCTGCATCTGATATATATCTGATTCTGTAGCTAGTGTAAACATATTAGCATCCAGACTATTTGTTTAATTCACAGTTCTTGTGTGGAGCAGGTATATTGTTTCCAGAAACTTGTGGAATCATTATCTTGATGGTTGACTAACTTTTTTTTGTGCTTTGTACGAACAAAAATATATTTATGTAACCGTAACCTAATGTTTGGATTGCTGTATGCTTCTACTAATGATCCTTATATCTTTAGTGGGAAAATAGGTAGCTCTTCCCAAAAATTCTCATTTTTATGAAAATATCTGAGTATTTTTGCTAAAATGAAGGGTGTGCACATATCTGGCAATTCTTGTAACTTCTGTCTCTGACTAATTTTTCTACATCAATACACAAACCAACAATTTTATTTCATCATTCACCAATTGTGCCAAAATTCCATTTATTTTCTTTATTGGTAACTGTGAGTCGTAAAACTATGAAAAATCAGATGTGAAGAGACTGACCCTTTAAAGATAAACCTGTATATAAATCTGCAGCTAGGTCAATAGCCACACAGTTCACAGAGATCTTCCTAAGAATTATTACATCTGAATCTGAGCCTTAGACTGGCCTTTCCTAATTAATAGTTCAGATAACCCAAGTTTATCAGAGAGAATATTAACTAACTGGTTCCCAGGGCACCCAGAAGTTCTGATATGCATAACTAACATCCACAAAAAACTGATTTAAAGTATGTTTGTGTAAATAAGTGTTCCTGGACTGGTTGGGACAGAATACCCAACCTAATACCTCCAGAAAGGAGGCTATGCATTACCACAAACCATGTCTCATGAAATGAGTTAGTGTAGCTGTGCTTCTCTCCAAAGTAAAATTTCTGAGTGGCATTGCTGTATTCAGTCTCAGCATCCATGTGGAAAGCACAGTGTGGGTGAATGTTGGGAAGGATGAAGTAGAAAGACCTTGCAAATATGGTGGTTTAGATTCTGGGAGTCTGAGTTCAACAAGGGAGATAGAAATGAAAGCATGCTTTGAAATTTAGGGTGTAGGGTACAGAGCCATCAGCTTGTGAACAACGATGTGCTAAGCTGAGGGCCAGCCCCCTTGATTAAACAATCCCCTTCTGCTTGCCTTAGTTAATGGGACATTTTTATTGGCTGTATGTAAATGTTGTTATCTTGTATTAGATTGGTTGGTCCAACACAGACTATTCAACTTGGAAAGATATTTAATGCATGGTATTCGGGACCTCGCTCTCTGTTCCTGTGTTCCTGCTCTCCTGGACTGCTTTAGCTGTGCCCAGCAGCTACAAGCAAGGCCCTCACAATAAACCACCTGCTACCCCTGCTACTTTGCTTATAGAGATACTTTGTCGCCGACTCTACAGTCATGGAGATACTCCTTCAGGTGAACTCCATCGAGATTGTTTTCTTCTAATAAAAATAATCTTTTTGAGAAGGATCTGAAATATTTATTAGACAGAATTACTAGTTATCTAAATATTTTTATCAGATCAGTGTATTAAGTTATTTTTATGACTGAAACACATGCTGAAGGGATGCAGCTGGGGAAATAGGCAGGGCGCTATATGCAACCACAGCATATTAGAGGTGATATTTTATAACGCACAGCTAGTAAGGGTCTGACAAGAACAAAAGGAGAGACTAAAATGCTCACAGCTTTTAGTCTTCTTCCTTCTCCCTGTCACCAGAAAATCCTTATGTCATCCTTTCAGAAAATCCTTATGTCATCCTTCCAGAAAAGCCATCACATTCTGGAAGCTGTCCCCACTCTATTAGCTGTGCCTCTCTGGTCCAGCTAAACTTACCCATCTCCTTTGTCTGCAAGTTACAAAGCTTTGATTTCCTCTGCAGTATTTTGCCTGAAGGTACTACATTAGATTTGCAGCATGCTGAGGTTTTTCTCATGTTTCAGTATGGTTGTTGCCTTTCTTTGCAGCAGCAGCCCATGTTTATAACTGAGCAGTCCAGTTTGTTTGCCCAACCTTCTTTGCATTCCTGGGACTTACAACTCACTGCAATATTAGTTCTTGTTGCCAGGGCACTTTGTATAACATTTGACTCTATTTTAATATACACCTATTTTTGGAGCAGTGCAATGAACAGAGCTTTGCCTTAGTCATTTATTTTGCTCAGACATTTATTTGGAAGATATTAGTTCTGTTAGGGTATCCACAGATGACAGATTTCTCCATTCATCGGTAGTAGACCAAATATGGCCAAGACCAGATGCTCATGGCTTAAATGTGAGCACAGAAAGCCTTACACTCTGTGTGTTAGATTAGTCCCAGATAATCTGCACTGATAATACATGTTCTCAGTTTCCTTCTTTTACACTATGTTCAGTTGCTTGTCTGTGAGAACAAATTGGCTGTAAGCTACTAGTAGTGAGTAGACTATCCTGGTGCCACACTGTACCAGCTCTGAACTAATATACCTAATTAGCTAATATTCACCAGTGCAAAATGGTGTTGCTCTGAAGGGATAGCACAAAGCTTCTAAGTCTGTACTCTGCATTTGTAAAACCAGTATACTATTGTTTGCCTTTGGCTGAACTGTCTGATCTCTTCTGCACATGTTACACAGTCTTGAGTGAGGCTGCCTCAGGCTCTTTTGAGCTGAAAGTCATGAAATCTCTGGCTTCTTTAGCACGTATTACATTGGCTGACAAATGCAATCTCTGTATGCAGGCAGCCTGGGTTGGAGGCTGAGGTTGTCTTTCCCAGCTGTGCGGTTTAAGCCTGAGACAGACATTCCCACCAGGGGAAAAAGCAACCAAACACCATCACCATTAAACAAACTTCTGTATTCTCTTAGGAGTGTTTTGTATTGCCAGTATTTGAACAAGTTTTGGCTTTAAATCTCAACTGAATTGAGGTACCTGACTTTCTGCTTTGCAGAAAGCAAATCAATTCATGAAAGTGAAAACTATGTGTCTTAAATGCACTGGGTGACAACACAACAGTTACATGGAGTAAATTATACCTCTGTTGAAAGACTAATTCATGTTCATTAAAAAACAAAGTCAAATTACAGGTGAGTGAAGCATTATTGGGAAGTTAACCTGTAATTTCATACCAGTATACAATGCCTAGTTTTGCTTCTTCAGATTATATACAAATAGCACAGCAAAACTTTTCGAGCATTTACTCTTAAATTTACACCATCACACCATCAGTAATTCTTGCTTCACTTTCTTTCTCCTACTTTTTACTTGTCTAGTGTTTTCTCCCTATTACCTCAGATACAAACTAGTATGGTAAAATACTTTGCTAAGGGTGGAATGTTTCTCCTTATCAAGAGCATTCATTTACTCCATAGTTATATTTGGCTTTTTTTGTTTTTCAGTCCTTGTCTCTGGTAGACTTAATTCAGTACATTTCTGCATCTGCATAGATTGACTCGTATTAAAAAGAAATGCAAAAATTAATACATAAGGAACCTCTGAGGCAAATTTTTCCCTAGGAGATCAAGGGAGGTAAGGGTGTGGAAAAGGGTTTAGTTCATCCATGAAGGATGTATTCTCCTGGTTTTCTGTACAGTCTGTCTTATACTATCTTACTGGAAAAATAATTTTCAGGTGTAAGCAATAACTTCTGGTGTCCATATAACAAATGTGAATGAGACTATAGTATCTGAACAGTAACTCATGAAGACATTATCCTCAAAAAGTGATAGAACCAAAAATCTTTCTAGGCACATGAACATGGTCAATATCATCAAACTCTTCCCTCAACAGCTATGCAAATAGAACAGTATTTTCTCTCTTTAAACCCACTGTTCCATCTTGTACAACCATGCTGGAAGCGTTCAATATTCCTTACTTTCAACGAGTCCATCTAATAATGGACATGTAGATGTGCTGAAAGGCATTCCTGAACCTAGGGAAGGAGCGTGCTGCTTTGCACTGTCATTTTCTTAAATGAACCATAATTTTTAGCACTAAACCTTTCAACAGTTTTGGAATGTATATTGTCACTACATCTCTCTCTAGGGAAAGATGGGAAGATGTATAGCACCACAAAAACAATAACCATGAAAACAAAAAATACCATCAGCCAATATAACTTTCAAATAGATTTATGTTTGTCTAAACATATTTTATTTGAGTATCTGAGACAATTATTCAAAATGTAGACCAAACAATGGCATATTCTACTGTTCTACTCAATACTCCAACCAAGGTTTTGGCAGTAGATAACTCACACTTTATCCATCTCTGCATGTGGTAATACACTCGAAGCATGTCATTCGTCAACATAATGACAATTCCTCTATTCCCTGAATGCCTAGAGGAAAAGGTTTAACTGCAACATTGTTTCTGGCTAAGGGACAGTCATCTAAAAAGCTTGAAATTTAAGCCTCTTGTTAGTTTCACAATATCTGGGAGATCTGGTACAGTATGTTCCTGCAAAAGCACTGCTTGAATCTGTGGCCAGTTTCTCCCAGGCTATGTTCACGACAGAGAGCATGCATGACTTGTTTTATTTCGGTTCTACAGCAAGCTATCAAAGGACTAAGGTAACCTGACAACTGATCATTTTAAGAAAATAGATTTGAAATTAAAAATGTGAAATTGGCTGGGCTCTGCAAACTCTCAGGACTTCAGTCCTTTCTGAATACTGCAGTACTGGAGACCAGTTGGTCAGAAGACAATACTGTGATAGGTAGAAAGGAACAGTATCCAACAGTTTGCTTTCCCCTTTTCTAATATATTTCAAGGGTTATTGGTATAGAAAGTCCATAAACTTCAGACAGATGTATGACTGAGAAGTAAAACACAATGTACAATGAGCTACCTAGCCTTGGTGGAGCAATTTGAAATCCAAAGTAGGTCACAAGTCAATTCATTTTGTAGACTTGACCTTGTACTCAGTGGATATTTAATCCCATCACAAAACCACTGGATAATGTTATACATACCAATTTTGAAACAGCCCTTTTGGGACAATATCTTTATCTTGGCAACTGGTTTCTGCTGAAAAGATACCAAGAATTAGGATAAAAACTCTTCTAAAATACTATTCTCCTACATCATGTGCATTTGCATATTGATAGGCCAACAGCTGCACAAATTATATTAATTTCTTAGATATTTACAAACTTATAAAGAAAATGTGACTAGAAATACAATCACGGCATGAAAACTATGTCTTTGAACTCTAAAGCTCCTTCTCAGTTTAAGCAGTAATTTTTTTTTGTTTGTTTGATTTTCTACCTTTTTTTCTTTTTTTCCTTCCTCTGTTGTGGTCACTGCCCTGTCCTGCTACAGAGGTTTAGCAACAGCCAGTGAACAGCCCTTCTATGTGAATAGCATTAGAAAGAAGTTTAGTATGAAGACTTCACACAAAATACACCTTCACTTGTAGTGAAAGAGAGAATCTGTCCATTAAACTTTGTATTTATAATATTTTATTATAAATCAAGAACATTGAGATCTGGGGTTATTCTAATGATGAACTTTTTCCTTTTCCTTAACCTTGTTGTTCTTACTAAGAAGAAGTAGAAAAGAAAACAAAACAAAACAACCCCCCATTGAGCTGAATTAGCTGTAACTGAAATTCTTGATGACTTTAAAGACAAATAGAGTCAGGCAGTGCTTTGATCCAACAAAGCATTCCATATTGAACTTCTTTGTTTTCTTTTACATGTATTTGCTTTTGTTTCTGTTTTAAAAATATATCAGAGGGTGGCAGTTTGACATTGGGATGTGGTCTTTTTTTCTTTTTCCTCTATAAATTAATGTAGATTGGAAATTAAATGTGAAGTTAGGCTCTTTAATACAATCCCTAGAAAAGGCAACTCCCAAATTCTAAAACTCTTCAGAGTCATGCAGTTAACAACAAGTGTGCACATGAGATGCCTGGAGTTGAAAGACATATTGGTTAAATTTTTCAAGTTTTCCATTGAAACTATGGAACTGATTTTAATTTATGTTTTTGAAGACCAAGGAATTCCTCAATATTAGTGATGGTTGAGAAGCAACCTGGACGTGTGGCAGGGTTGGCCACAGTCTTTTGATTATTGTGGCAACTTAGGAGTATATGGACCACAAGGAGTCATTCCAGTGCTTCTCTTTGGGGAACTGGGGCCCCGACAAAGTTGAGCTCCAAAAGGCTGAGTAAGTTTCACCAAGAAACCAAACAGGGGAGGAAAGGAAACTCAGAAATACCAGGAATTTCTGTGAGAAGGAAAGAAGTTATGAGGAAGGTAGGTTAAAAATATAAAAGTTAGATAAATTTAAGTGTTTGACTATTCAGAGCAGTTGGGTACTTTCCATCAGATGCAGGAAATCAAGTAATGCATTTTAATGAAGCAAAAAGTGCCTTCAGTATATAATACTGCTCGTGTATTAATAATGTACTTTATGCTTTAGCTTCAGGCCTATAAATATTTTGCTTGACTGCTGTTACTGTTGGTTTCCACTTTTTTCATAATCTATTTTCTCCATCTATTTGTTTTAATAAAAATTGAATAACAATTGTAATCTAGCAAGTAATTTATCTTTGATAATATAGGTAACTAAAAGTTAAGTATAACATTAGAGTTACATAGTTTTTTAGGCTTTCCCTGTAACTGGCAGAGATAAATAGACATCTTCAAATAATGAATCAACTCCTTCATAGTATATGTATTAGATGGAGTGAATTAAATCTACTTTTTCTCTTGTTTTCTCTCTTCACTGCAGAGGAAGTATGCATAGGGACTGTACACCTCTTGTCCATCTTTCAGACAGTGGAAACTAGGTAAAGCTAATTCTAATTCTGCTGTATGTCTTGAATAATCCCCCCCTACGTGGAGTCCTGAGCTAGTTGATGTCTCCAGTAGTTATTACAACCTAAATAAAAGCAATATATGTAGCAATATTTTAACTGAAGCAGAGTGAGTAATGTCTCTGTTTTGTCTGCTGCTGTGTATTTCACATCAGACCACACATTAATGCTGAGAGAACTAAAATAATAACTCTGATCCCAATATGTTATATTATGTTTCTTTCCTCCTCAAGAAGGAAATGTGATCCTAAACTTTTATATATATATATATATACAAAAAATATATAATTTTTTATATATTTAGCTAATATCTAACATTTTTAATGGAAATATCTTTTATGGTGTAATTTAGAACTAAATATTGTCATGGAAAGGCATTACTTTATATGGCCAAACATTTTTGCAGTTAAACTCTACTTTGTCCTTATGAGAGGTTCTGGTGCCTCTTCTTAAGATGAAAATGTGTATTATGACAAAACATCTGCAGAACAGAGCTGTGGGAAAACTGCACTAGATCACAAAAATTCTTATTCACTAGGTAAATTAACTTAAAAATGAATTTTGTATCCCTTATCTTGGTAAAGAGCAGAAAAAATCTGTTACCACAACACTGTTTGCACTTACTGCCTTTTTCTTCAAGGGTCATTAAATATTTCATATAATTATTGACATAATTCACTTTAAAACAGTTAAGAATTCTGATCTTCTAACAAATGTTAAATGGTTAAAAAGAAATAAGGACAAACTGCTCCCTCTGATGTCCACAGGTGTAAGCTTAGCAGGGATCAATAGCAATTTTTTGCTGGTGTTAAGTGGTGGTTGCTGGTTGCCTCTAGGGCAAATTCTTACAGTAACTTCTTTTGCAAGACATTGCACAAGACTTGTGGGGGGAAAAAGCGACACATTTTATCACACCATATGATATAACTAAAAATCAGGCAAGGTTGAAAGTGCATGATGGATGAAATAAAAACTTCTGGGTTTTCTGTCTAACAAGAGACATTACATCATATCATATCCTGCCTATCTATTAAATAGGCATGTCTTGGCTTCTTTGTCCATTCCTAGCCTATGACCTTAAGAACATAAATCCAGTGTCATTGGCCTCTGAACTGAATACAAAAATTGTGTTTGCTTAAGACCTGAGATAATGTACAGCACTACACTTTAACTGTACCATTTACCAAGGAATAATTGGAGAATATCTAGTTGCCCTTCTAAGTACTTGTCGTGGTTTGAAGGGAAGTGAGTTTTTTTGGAAGTAGTGGTCAAACCAATCAGTCCTTAGGTCTGAGTATTGGCACCTTTGTTGGCCACTAAGAGGTTGGACACGCCTCTGAGGACACGAGGGGTTAAAAGCCGGATTTCCCAGCAGGACTCCCTCTTTCCCTGCTCTGCTTTCGGAGAGGGAGCGTCTTCTCCTCTTCCCCTGCCCAGGCCTGGCTAGGCCGGGTGGGGGAGGGGAGCAAGGTGGGCCTGGCTGAGCAAGGTGGGCCTCGGGGTGGGGAACAGAGGGAGCTGGAGTGGAGCTGGTCCAGCTTCCATCTAGAATGGAGGGGTGGAGGGAGAACTTTGGAGGTGCCTTCCGTCCCCCTCCCTGTCCCATCCCGTTCCCCCCCCTTCCCCCCCCCCCCGGTCCCGTCTCTCTCCTCCCCCCACAGAGAGAAGGTGCCGAGTTGGAGCTGCTTGTGAGAACTGCAGTGTCTGCGATCGCCTGTGCCTGACCTTGGTGCTGGGAGATAAAGCTTTTAACTCTTTCTAAGGCAGAAGAGAGTTATCCCTGGATGCTGTATTCTCATAGTTGGTGGTTTTAGAAGAGAGAGGACAGCCTGGGACCGAGAGGGTAATGTGAGATGAAAAGAAGCCCCTTCGATTGCCAGAATGAAGAGGAGTGGCCTATGAGGCTGGACTTTTCTTGCATAATGATAGCCATAGACGGACCCTGGACCCTCCTGACTATAAATAAGACTGTGTTTGGGTGGATGTTTTTGGCTCAAACCCAGAGACGTTCTGGCCTGCTTCTTGGAGCCCCCGGCCCCAGGGGTAAATGGGGGGGACCTGAGTCCCAAAATGAGAAGATGGCTGGTTTTTGGTACTTGGCCAAAACATCCTTAAAAAGAGCCCTGTTGCAGTACAGGTCCATGGACGGCAGTGAGAGTGCTGGACATGGAAAGGAGGGTGTCACCCTGGCAGACTCTTCGAGGCAGTGCCATGGGTGACGTGGGAACACGGGATGGTGGACCTGTGTTTCCTGTGGGGGGGGGCGGTCTGTGGTGCGAGAGAGACTCCTCTCGTCCTGGATGGAATGTGGATTGTCTGAATTTTAAAGGATGATGATTTGGATTAGGAACCCAGGGTTGTTGAGGGATTAAGCAAGTAGATGAAGGTAATGTGCTAGAGTCAACTGAGTGAGCATGTATGGAATGGAAATTGGGGGGAGGAGAAGCAGTGTTTTTGGGAGGTTTTCTCTTCTGCTTTTGGGTGGCTGGGTTTTTTCTTTCCTTGTCTATTGTCCATTGTTATGTAGTATAATAAATTGTCTGTCTGTTTCAAGTATTAGGCCTGCTCTGCTCTGTTCTTGACCACATCTCACAGGAGTTCATTAGGTAAAATATACCCTCATGGGTGCATTGGCATTTTGTCTAATGTCAACCCATGACAGTACTTCATAAGCATTTCCACTGTTACTGGTATTCTCAAAGACATTGTTAGTTTGATCAAGTTCTTTCAAAGCATCAGAAAGTTGTAGGCCAAAGAGGTTTATTAAATTATATACAGGAAAATATAATAATATACTGAGAACAATAATAGGCTGCTGTACTTCAAGGACTATTTTAAGATTTTCTCCTCAACACCAGGAGAACCACAGATGTGGCTATCTTATTGGTGGATCAAAAGTTAACCATTAGCCAGCAGTGCCCTTGCAACCAGGAGGGTCAATAATATCCTGGAGGGCATTGGGAAAAGTGTGACCAGCAGGTTGAGAGAGGTGATCCTGCCCATCTGCTCAGCCTTGGAGAGGCCAGTCCTGGTGCTGTGTCCAGTTCTGGGCTCCTCAGGACAGGAAAGAAAAGGAGATACTGGAGAGGGTCCAGTAGTGGGCCACAAAGGTAATTAAGGGACTGGAGCATCCCTCTTATAAGGAGAAATTGAGGGTGTTTAATCTGGGCCTGTTTAGTCTGGAGACGACTGAGAGGGGATCTTATCAATACACATAAATATTTCAAAGGCAGGAGCCAAAGAGAATAGTTCCAAACTCTTTTTGGTGGTGCCCAGTGATTGGGTGAGGAGGCCTTAAACCAGAAGTTTCACCTCGATGTGAGGAAGATCCTCTTTACATTGAGGGTGGCAGAGCATTGGAATAGGCTGCCCAGTTAGATTGTGGAGTTTCCCTCTCTGGAGAAATGAAACCCAGATGGATACATTCTGTGTCACCTGCTCTGTGTGACCCTGCCTTCCCAGGGGTTTGGACTGGATGATATCCAGTGCTCCCTTACAACACTAAGAATTCTGTGATTCTGTATTTCTGTGAAACTACTTGATAAAACCCACTGGATTCTGTTATGTGTGGATACTCTGCTTCGCATTTGCTAAAGACAGTTGTTGTAATTTTTTGCTGGTATTGAACGAGCTAAAGAAAAGCCACAGCTGTGACAATGAATTTCCAGTTTATGCAAGAGGTACTGTGACACCAGAACATCACAGAATTACAGAATGCTTTGGGTTAGAAGAGAATTTAAAGATCATCTAGTTTCAACCTCTCTGCCATGGGCAAGGACACCTCCCACCAGCCCAGGTTACTCAAAACCCCATCCAACCTGTCTTTAAGCACCTGCAACCACAGGAAATCTACAGCTATTCAGGGCAATCTGTTTCAGTGTGTCAACAATCTCACAGTAAAAAATGCCTCCTTATATCCAATCTAAATCTAGCCCCTTTTAATTTAAAACCATTGTCCCCTGTCCTGTCACTACATACTTTGGTAAAAGTATTTCTCCATCTTTCTAATAAGCCAAGTTTATATACTTAAAGAATGCAACAAACTCCTCCCAGAGCCTTCTCTTGTGCAAGAGAAACAATCTTAACTCTCTCAGGCTGTCTACACAGGAGAGATGTTCAGGCTATTTGATTATTTTTGTGGCACTCCTCTGGAGCAATGCTAATAGAGGCTATGTGTTCCTTGTACTGCAGACCCCAGAGCTGGATGCAACACTCCAGATGGGATCACCAGAGTGGAGTAGAGGAGCAGAATCAGCTCCCTGTCCATGCTTCTTTTGTTGCAGCCCAGAATGCAGGGCTTTTGCTTCAAGCTCGTGTTACCAGATCAGGTACTCTTTTTCAATCAACCAGTAGCCCCAAGCCCTTTGCAGGGCTGCTCTCAGCCAGGTCATCACCCAGTCTGTAGAGACATTGGGAATTGCTGCAACCCATTTGCAGAACCTTGCACTTGGCCTTGTGGAACTTCATGAGGTTTGCATGGGTCCATGTCTCCAGACTGTTAAAGTCACCCTTCTCTTCCCTCAAGCATATCATCTGCACCATTCAGATTGATATAATCTGAAAACTGGCTGAGGATGCACCCAATCTCCCCATCTGTCATTAATAAAGCCCTATTTTCTTTATTAATAAAGATTTATAGTATCTTGGTGAATGCAATTCTGGAGATATAATTATGTATCAAATTTCTGTGGAAAACCATATCAACTTCCATATTGTCTGTAATCATAGTCTCATGATGCCCATGACATTTTGTGGACTTATTCTGGGCACAGAAAACTCAGGCAGCTGGACCTCAAGGACAGTAGCCTTCTTGGGAAACAGCTCCTTCCCTGTCTCACATCTGAGGTAACATGTCACTGCACAGTGGGAGAGAGCAGAAGGAAGGGTGGGGTCTGCACAGTGATCTGCAGAGTACATCTACAGATGTGGCTACAACTCTTTTGGTGAGCCTAAGAAGGCAGAAGGTGAGCAGAAATAGAAATATCAATTAACAACCACTCTAATTGTCTAACTTGTCCAGCACAGGCTTGGTTCAAGTCCTTTCCTTCAAACTTCCCTACCATTCAATTTTATCTACACTGCTGACAAAATTTGGTACCTCCAGCTTTAGGTAGAGGATGAGGGAGATAGGAGATCTTAGGGGAAGTTTTAAGAGCAGGGAGCATGGTTGCCACCTGCTGTTCAAGGTACCTGAAGCATTCTGAAAATGTCACTAGAGTCCTGTTACTGGGCTGCACAGTAAGTGATAGTCACCCCTCCAAAAGGATAAAAAGAAAAATGCCAACATATACTGTTTGGGCTATCTGTGTAGGTATTTGCAGAGCATCTGTGGAAAGTGTTTGTATATTGGAGCAGATAAATAACTCAGGATTTTTAATGTCTATTTTGGCAGCAAGTTTGAAGCTAAAAGCCTATTGTTGAAGGAAACAGAAGAAATTTGAAAAAGGCAGGAAGCAGCCAGAAGAAATCTGAGGAAACTGTAATAAAAGCTACTGGGCTATTTTTTCTCCACACACTTACTTGCCAAACTTTTATTAGGCTGTTTAATTATTGCTCAGGAATACTCTACACAACTCACTAGACTGTAGTCCTAGTTTTATTTTCTGTAGCCAGAAAAAAAGCAGCAAATCACGAGCGGTGAAGTCATTTTCTTGGTTCTTAACTGATCATATGCTTCTTTTTGGACAAAGTATTTTCAAGGTATAGTCTGTCTTGACAAATATCACCTGCTGTGAATAGAGAGTGCTTTAGTCTGGAAAGGAGAAAACAAGTCTAATACTCTGTGGTGTGAACCGTTGCAGGATTAAGTCGGTCACTACGGGCTCTGTCCTCTCATTTACTCACTCCATTGACTCGTATTTCCCAGTCTCCACCAAATGCTCTGTGATGGTTCTGTCTTCCTGGCCACAAGTACTACCTGTGGCAGATGATCTCATTCTTCTCATCTCTCCCCAAGAACAGTCTATCAAGAAGTTCATCATCTCTAGAAAACTTCTGAAATGTGACTCTATCCCTCCCTTATAACCTTCCCCTCCCTCCTTCCCCTTTTTGAGGAGACTTAACTCTATGAAGAAAACTTTCCTTTGTAATTTAAACTAGCTATTACTTTTAGCAGAATTTTTTAAACATTAGCATTTAAGTTTTGATCATTAAGCCCCAGAATTTGAAGGCTTAGGATTGATGGTTGTGCAGTCTAAGATAACTTAAAGAATTTTACATTTCAGAAAGTGCTGATGTTCCATCTTAGGTCAAGGCAGCTCCTCTTCCCCAGTGATATGTAGCGATAATTTCTCTCTCCCTTATCACTTGGTCTCACTGACAAGCGGCAGTACCAAGTATGGTGAAACAAGTGAATGGTAATAAATTCAATGTATTTGTTGCCCAGAGCTGCGCCCATGGGTGTTAGCTGGACACAGTTTGACAGTTATTGAGGGTATACTGTCATCTTACACCACCCTCACTGTAATTGACTGCTCTGACCAAATTTGACAAAAAGGGCCAATCAATGTGGTTACTGTACATATTGGTGGCCACACAGAACAGTCCTTGAGACTGCAGTGACACCCTGGCCACACAAACAACTACAGTCCATGATAAACTAGTGGAAGATAAAATTGTATTGATGAGATTGGAGTCTTATAACTAAAGGAATCTCATCATAATGTTTGATAGCCAGCAGAAATTGCAAAGTTCTCACACCTAGGCAGATGTGAATACTTTGGTGTGAGTGGGTTGCTCCATTATATGAGCAGCCAGGGATTATTTAGCTTTAAATCAACTATGCTGAATAAATGAATGAATATCAAAAGAGTTTTAAAATCCACTTTTCATACTGGCATCTGATGACTCAGCAAAATTCTAGGTGCTATTCTAGTGGGACTTAGCATTTCCATTGTGATTCAGCTATCTGACTGACTTCTGCTGTAAAGAACAGAAAGGATAAAAACCACAATGTTCTTAGTAAAAAAAAAAAAAAAAATTAAAACCCAGAAGTATGAAAAACTTGGTTATCAATCAAGGAATCTTATTCATCTTATTAGCTCATTTCCTCATTAGTTTGAATTCATTGTATCTACTAGCACCTTCTAAAATAAATGCATTGTACCAGCAGCTCTCAAACAGTGATCTCTGACATACCAGTATTCTGTAAAGCCAAGGCAATTACCCAGTTGTACCATTTGTTTTAGTGTATTTGAGATCAGTCACTATAGGTATATTTTAAATGAAGCAAGTCTGGTCTCCTTACTCCAGAAATAGTCCAGTATAAAGACTAATTTCCTTGCTCTAGTGTATGATATTCTACTGACCTTGGCTTCCTCTGATGAGCTGAAAGCATGTAAAAAAATCCCTGTAAGTACTCAGAACTCAGCAAGATGTGGATCTCTAGTTCTTGCAAATCTCACATGATTTAGAACAGTTTTTCCCAGTTTGCAGTCAGTGCAAAGGACACACCAGACATGTGGAACTTCCTTTCCTCCTAAATAATAAATCACATTAAATGGCACCAAGGAATAGAGCAAATATTTTCCCAGTGTTATTTTTTCCATATAAACACGTGCTGCTGTTGCCATAAGGGACAGATGTGATCTGCAAGTCACATTCCCATTTAAGTATGATCCACTATGAAGAAGTTTTGTCAAACACTGATGACTGTTTTGCAGGCTGACATGGTAGAAAAACTATAAGGGCATCCTTATGTCAGTGTTATCAGTTAATCATTCCTTGTCTATCCTAGTTCTCACTGTTTTTATGTAGACTTTACATCCACAAAGAGATAGCTAAAGGGATAACCAGCTCACAGGAGGATCTCTTCAAGTAGGGTCACAGGAGCACTGCTTGATTTCACTGCATTTTGGGTTTTGTCTCTCTTAATAGAGAACTTAAATTCTTTCTTCACCTTCCTAACTTTTCTCAAGTAAAAAGAAGTTTGCGTTTGAAAGGAAAACCACAGGTGTTTAGAACATTAGAACAATATGTGGCTAGGACATTTTGTAAAGTAGAATTTAAAATGGCGCCACTTTCTCTGGAACCATTTAATGGATCTAATTTAATTATTAAATAAAAAGAAAAATACCTCTATGACAAAACAACTCATCTGATTTAATAAGTGGTCTATTAAACTGAAGATTAGTATTACTCATTTACTAGTTCTGCATTCTGTATACAACACAGAGAGTGTGACTGTGCACACGCAGGTGTTCTGTCAGCAATTTTGGTGAAGATCACATCTTATAGCTACCACTTGGTTTAGCACCATCATTTTTGTTATAATTAAGCTGTGACTGAGCATATCTTTTGAAATTGAATTTATGTTCCAATCTCCTTGAGATTCTGAGTGTCACCTAGAACAAGAAACTACTTAAGGTGAGGAACATAGTCTTCTTGTCAGAGTCTGCTTAAGCAGCATGTGACTGGAAATTTTATTGAATTTGGCAGCCCCATAAAAGCTTTCATGGTCATCCATGAGTAATCAGTACTACAAGAGTTTGACTGATTTAATTTACCCTTGTTTTAAGATAATCATATGGGCACCTATGTTGTATACTCTTGTTTAGAACTATACAAAGAGAGGGAACAAAACATGGCATAACTAAGCCAAGAATATCTGCAAAATAAAGAAAGCAGTTCTGTAGAAAGATATTTACTGGCAACATCTTTGCACAACATTTCTCCAAATCTTCATTTTCATGAAAGCATCCTTATTTAAGTAATGGCATTACAGTGAAACATATTCAATATGAATTTGTCTGTCAAGAGACAGATTCTAATACAAAAACCTTCTTCAGTACTGCCTAATAGGCAATTTACTGAGAGCTAGAGTGGTACGGTGATACAGTTTTCAGAAAGTTAGCTATTACTAATTTTATAGTAACATCAGGACTAATAAATTTCACCACTTTCTGGGAAAGTTTCAGAAAACATTTCAACTGGTCAGCTTTTTTGGCTAGATACTATGATAATGAAAATCTTATTTATTGCTTACTCAGCACATTAATTAGGTTGGCAGTTGATTTCCTCATGTGAATATGTGAATGCCACAGGCCTGCCTTTATGCATCAAACCCTGTTTTTATGCCAATTTTTTATGCCAATTTTTTATTCAGTCCATGATGCACCACTTTATAAAGCCTTCAGGGGCTACAACTTCCCAACACGTAGTTCATATACATCCCTTTTTAGCTGGGGCTCTACATGTCTCTGTCTCTACTCATCTGAACTCACTGCCTATTGCTTTTTCCCACAGCTTTTTCCCACAGTCAGAGTTTTCCCATACGAGGTGAATTGCCTTGACTCGGCATATTCCAAGTGCCCTTATCACTGCACCATTTCCTTCTTACTGCTTAGGCATTAGCTTAAAACATTGGCTTCCCTTTTGCCCCCAAACACTAGGTTAAGTGAACCAGCTCAGGGTACTTTTATCTTGTACAATTGCTGTATTGATTTTTGAATAAGTTGAATTCCCCAGAAGAATTAACCTGAAGAGAGCCTCACGTTAGTGCTGCTGTAATGTCTATATAGAAAAATTGTTCCATGTCGATAAATGCCTCATTATGATTTGTATAATATTTCATTCTTTCCTTTTTATAAGTCCCCTTAAGGTACTGGAAAGTGGCAATGAGGTCTCCCTGAAGCTCTTTTCCAAGCTGAAACCCAGCTTTCTCATGCTGTCTTTGTAGGAAAAGTTGTCCACCCCTCTCATCATCTTTGTGACCCTCCTCTGGCCTGGCTCTAGCAGGTCCCTGTCCTTCCTGTGCTGGGACCCCTGAGCTGGATGCAGCCCTGCAGGTGGGGTCTCACAGGAGCAGAGCAGAACGGTAGAAACCCCTCCCTCACCCTGCTGGCTGCTCTGCTTTTGCTGCAGCCCGGAACGTGGTTGGCCTTATGGGCTGCAAGTGCACACTGTTCGTTCATCACCAGCCTTTCATCCATGAGAGCTCCTGAGTCCTTCTCTGCAGGGCTCCTCTCAGTGACTTCTTCTACCAGTCTGAACTCGTGTTTGGGATTTTCCTTACCCAGATGCAGCACCTTGCACTTGGACTTGTTGAACTCCTCAGATTCTCGTGGACCCACTTCTCAAGCTTGTCCAGGTCCCTCTGTGTGTCATCCCATCCTTCTGTTGTGTCAACTGCAGAGCTCAGCTTCCTGTCATCAAACCTGCTGAGGCTGCACTCAGTCTCACTGTCTGTCATCCATGTAGATACTGAAGTGGAATCACCCCAAGAGAGAACCATGAGGGACAGGACTCATCACTGGCCTTCACCTGGATGCACAGCCATTGACCACAACTCCCTGGCTGCATCCCTAAAGCCAGTTCTTTATCCATTAAATAGTCCATCTTTGAAATCCATGTGTCTTCAATCTGGAGACAAAGATGTCATGTGGGACTGTACTGAAGGCCTAAGAGAAGATAGATGTCTTTGTCAACCTTTGCCATCACTCCATCATAGAAGGCCACCAGGTTGGTCAGGGACAATTTGCCCATAGTAAAGTCATGGTGGCTGCCCTGGATCACCTTCTTGTTTTTTATGTGCCTCAGCACATATTCTAGAGGGATCTGCTCCATGATTATCCCAGACACAGAGGTGAGGCACACCCATCTATAGCTTCATGGTTCATCCTTTTTCCTCTTTTTAAAAAGGGGAGTGATGTTTCCCTTTCTCCAGTCAATGGGGACTTCACCTGACTACCATGACTTTAAAAATATGATGGACAGTGGCTTGAAAACCATGTCAGCCTGTTCTCTCGAGACCCTGGGTTGCATGTCATCAGCTCCCATAAACTTCATCAGTGGTCCTGAACCTGCTCTTCACTTATAGATTCATTTGGCCCTCACACACCCAGTGGACTGGGAACTTTGAGAGAAGCAGGAAGTGAAGACTTCAACTTGCCAGTGAAGACTCGGGCAAAGAACTCACTGAGTATCTCAGACTTCTTTATGTAAGTCATCACCAGTTCACCCTTCTTGCATATCAGGGGGAATACAGTCTCCTCACTCTTTCTTTACTGATTTATGTCCTTATAGAATCCTCCTTGTTACTCTTCAGGTCATTTGTCAAGCCATGTTCCAGCTTTGCTTTCTCTTTCCTGATCCCATCCCTACTCCTGAACCACATACCTGTACTCTCCCCAGGTCACCTGTCCCTGCTTCCACTGGCTGTGCATTTGCTACTCCTCAGATGGAGGAGTAGATCCTTGCTTGGTCAAGCCAGTTCCCAGGCTGTCTTGCTCAGCCTCCTACACATGGGGATAGAGAGCTCTTGCTGTCTAAGAAAGGTGGCCTTTAAGAGCTGACAGATCTAGTCAGCCACTGTGTACTTCATGATGCAATGCTTTATGACTCCAATTTTCTTCCTAGGAAGTGGTCTGAAGAAACAGGTGTTTTTAGGTGTTTTAGTGGTTCAAAGCATTAATATGTGCTTAAGAGGACCTTAAAAATATAAGCTTACTGTAAGTGGATGGTTAGCACACTGAACAACTTTGAAAGGAGATGATGCATTCTCCAACAATTAATCAGCATATCCTTCTAGTCTTCAGGAGAATAAAAATGATCAGAATAACCCATTATATCAAGCTATTAAATTCCTTGTCCTTAAAAAGGTTTTTATGACCTGTTATGCTGGATTCTTACTTTATTTGCACTAATATCTCTTTGAAGATCTTCATTTGAGTCAGGAGATTTACTTTGGATTTAGACAACTTGAAATTAAAAAAAAAAACTGTTTACAAATGGATTGGATGAATCACATATTTTTCCTAGTATCAGGATATAATTTAATCCTTCCCCCTGTAAGCTTTTAAGGGTTTTTTTGGTAGTTTTTGGACAGAATTGGAAGAGTATTGGCAATTACTTCCCTTGAAATGTTACCGTTCTGTGGATTTATTCAAGTTAAATAATCAAATATTAAAAAGGCATTTTTGGAGATTAGATATTTGAAACAGGCCATTCTTGTGCTCCTAAACCTTTTGGAAGCATTTGAAAATGTGTTGTTGTTGTTGTTTTTCACAGTTGAGATGGACTGCGAATTATACTAATGGATAAAATGGTTAAATGACTGATTTTTTCCAAGTGTTTTCAGCATGCAGTTTCAATAAGACCAATGTTAAACAGAACTATTTTTTCTTTAATATAAAAAACTGGCACACATTACTTATTAAATTTATGTCAGTTGGATATTGATTGATCTAAGAATACTCAGAGACATAGGTGTCAGTACATAGCACTTTGGTATCCCTGTCACATCCCATTCAAATTTTTCTGCAGCAAAAATTTGAGGGTAAGACCATCTTTTTCTGAATGTTACTCCTCTCAATATTGACAGCCAGGTTTCTGTCCTCCCTGTGGTAACAGCCAGCATTTTAAGAGCCACTCGTTCATAGTATAATTGTCTTAGGACTGTTTTAAAACCAGAAAGGGTTGGGGTTTGGAAGGAAGGTGTTCAGAGATGCAAAACACTTTGTGTAACCTTCCCTGGAGTAATCACTGACTCAGTGAAACAATCTGTAACACAAAGCTGCATTTTGTCTTGAATGAATTTAAAGAGTGGAAAATGTTAAGTTGCTTAAGAGCAGGGTTGAGTTTAATATTCTCAAAATTAGAAATCTGCATCTGCTAATGAAGATGTATGAATGCTCTGGCAAGGTATAACTGCTGGCAAAGCTAGGTGGACAGCTGCAGAGAGCCCTGCATACTGCACTTGCATTCCCCATGCCAGAAGCAAGCCAACTGTGGTAGGGAAGCCATGCATATTTTTTGCAGGAGGCATTTTAAATTGAAAGCAGTACTTTGCCAACATGACTGTACAGATTCTAGACTAGAGGTTTTTTTATTGTTGTTAGGTTTGGGGTTTTCACACTTGATTTTCTGAGTGTGTAGGCAGATGAACTTGACTCTGCCAGGACATGCCCTTCTAGCATGGCTAAAATTAGGCAGAAGTCCTGTGGGAAAAAGGATGTGATCATTTAACTTGAGCCTTTATTATAATCACATGGATAAAAGCCTGAACTAATGTTGTACAGGCAAAATTAATATTGGCATTTTCCAACTTCTTTTAAAGAATTATGTTGCAATTTCAATGAAGTTCGTTTGTGCTTCTAATCTCACACATATATAATAAAATAGGGGTTTTATCTCTTTAATTGTGTAATGTTTAAAAATGTCCTATTCATTCTTTGGCTTACCATAACTTGAAAACAATGGTCCAAAGAATGTCATTAATTGCATGTTATGCAAAAAAAACCCCCTTACCTTTATCTGCCAGCTTTAAAAGAGATGCCTGACAATATTAGTGATTGTCTTTGATTCTTGATTTTGGGGGAAAAATGAAAGAGGAGGGCCTGCTTTCCCAGCTGACAGCTAGTCATTAATTTGTAGAATTGTAAAATTCCCATTTCTTCCTAAGAAAATATCTTACTTTGTTTTGGTGTGGGGTTTTGCTTTGAGTTTTCAGGCCAGCTTTCTATTTCATTTGTGTGTTATGATTTAAATTATGCATACCGTTATGTGTCAGTTCTCTGTATCCCTGACCCTGTTTCTGGAGCCTTCCTTGCCAATCTTCCTTAGTTGGCTATATCATTTGCTATTTTGTATCATTACACTGCTTCTGCTATTCCCATTGGATCTAGTTCTGTATCTCCGCCTTAGACTCCTCCCTGAGTGCATTCTCATTGGTTGTTTGCTTTGTATTGCCTGTGTATAAAATCCAGGGTGGGACACGTGCTCCTGGTCCTTGGGGTTCAGCTTTTAGTTTTTATTCTTCAGTTGCACCTTTAATAAATCTCCTCAGTTTACCCCAAGGCCTGTCTCGCCTCTGCTTCATCTCTGTGCCCCTAAAGCAACCGGTGAGACCACCGAAGTTCCTGAGTGGGGAGGAAGAGCTCCCTAGAGGGATGTGTCGCACCCCAGTGCCACCGTGCGCATCCTGGGAAACGCACACCGCGACATTACTTTTTCCTACTTCTCCCAGTAATTATCATTATCTAGTCCAAACTCTGCTGTGTCAGCTACTGTTACAAGATACTGGCATGGCTGAAACTGAACTTGGTACTGCAGATGATGTAATACTATTGTTATGTATTGTGTATTGATAATAATTGCATTATTATTTTTTACTTATTTTAACGCAGACAGATTGTTCACTATTGAAACACTTAATACAAACAGCTGAAAGCAGAGTTTTTTCTTGATGTTTCAAAACATTTTTATAATCAGTTATGATTTTAGAGTCCCATTAATGCCCGTTAGCACTTCAGATCATTCTCTTTGGTGCACTTCCTTTTGAACTGGCAACATGAAATTTCAAATTGAATTAAAATTCAAAAATGTCAAATCTTGGTGAAATCCTAGTAAACTTCTCCATATTGTGCAGTCAAATGAACTATGGATCCTTTGCAAATTAGTCTATTGTTTTTGTCCAATTATATTTTACACTCATTAAATGTGTACAGCATCAGTCACTGTTGGAGCCTAGAACATCCCTCTGGCCACCCTGGAGGGTTTGGAGACTGGACAGGGGGGTCTGGGATGGGTACAGGGGGGGCAGTTAGACCCACACAGATCCCAGGAGGACACTGACTCTGATTCCTGTCCATGGGAGTGAACACTCACGTGCAGGAAGAATCACAAATCCTAAGAATTAAAAATAAGTAGTGGATGGTTTATTATAGAATATAAATATAGAAATTAGGATTCTTAGCATATGGGGCTGAAGAGGCAAGATGGAGGAACTGGGGAGTGGCCCCTGTCCTCCTTGTTCTTGCTCTCGTCCCCCATCTTGTGCTGAGTTGGGTTTTAGAGATTGGCTTAGAGTAGAACTGACATGTTAGTAAAGGTAGTAGGTATTGGTACAATTTTGTAAATAAAAAATACGTCTCGGACAGTGGTTGGGTCAGGGGTACTGTACTTAAGGTGCTGGGCTCTCTGATCCGCCCAGTCTACCATGTGTCCTGCTCTGCTGGGGATACCTTGCAGAGCTGAGAAAGAACTAAGATAAGGTACCCTGCCAGGGAAGTGCCTGGCAGAGCTGAAAAAGGACTGAGATAATGAAAAATAAACAACCTTGGAAATGTGCATCGGCGGACTCAGCTTGTCGTCTCTACCTCTGGTGTGTAACACTTAGGGCAAAGAGAAGACTGAAAACCTTATTACCTCTGGGAACAGCAACCCAGAGGAAACTCCCAGGGAACAGCAACCTTGGGAGAACCCTTAGTACCTTGGGGGTCAGCAACCCCAAGGAGAATCTCAAGGAAACAGCAGCCTTGAGAAGTCACAGCACCCAACCTCAGAATATTTATTTTGGATTAAAAAATAATAATACTAACTCCTGATATATGCTGCCCCTCTCTGCGCTGACCAGTGACACGACGCAAAGGGTTGTCCTGAAGTTGTGTCAGGGGAGGCTTAGGTTGGATTTTAGAACAAAGTTCTTCAACCAGAGGGTGATTGGGCATTGGAGCAGTCTCCCAAAAGAAATGGTCACAGCACCAGTCTGACAGAGTTCAAGAAGTGGACAATGCTCCCAGGCACATGGTGGGATTCTTGGGGTGTCCTGTGCAGGGGCAGGGGTTGGACTTAAGGATCCTGATGGGTGTCTTCTAATTCTGCATATTCTGTGATTCTGTGAAACGTTCCCAAGTGTTCTTTAAGGTTATACTTTGCAAAAGGTATCATATGAACAAAAAGCAGAAATATCTGTCAAGAATGTAGAATAAACACAGAGGTGCAAAACAGGGAAACAGAATGACAGCAGAATACCACTTGACAATGGTAGGCATGTAAAGTACACTGGAGTCCTGCAGAGCTTTTAAAATTATGATAAAAGTGTACAGCTGAGGGTATAACTGAAATATTAAAATGAGGTGAATGAGAAGGAAGATTAATACAATACCTAAAGCACTTGTCTCTATTGGGCACCTTTGTGTAGCATTGCATGTTTATTAAAGATGGAAATAATAGATAAAATGCATGCAGTTTTATCTTTCATTATTTGATAATTTCTAATGTAATAGTCTCCATCATTGTCCAACCTTTCTGTGTCTTTATTGTTGTTGCTGCACAGCCCCATTATCATTGTCAAATTTGCAGCAACAGAGAGGGGTGGAAGGAGGAGCTGGGCTTGTAATCTTTTATTAGCATCATCAGGATCATCCACCTAAATGTGTACCTTTTAAATTATCCAATAGCATTTCTCTGAAAGTATATATATTCCATATCTTGGAATATAGGCAATATGTTCAATATAGCCTTCTAAACACCAAGGCACTGCACATGGAATTTTTTACTTAAATAATCTGATTTTTGAAAAAATGTGACATATTTTACTCTTTTTCTAGTTTAATCCAACATTTTTGCTATTAGTAATTTTGACTGATTGCTTTTACAGTAACATTAGTTTGCTTAGCACATATAATAAATATACAGAGAACATATCAGGCACAGTACAGAATTCAGCCCTAATACAGAAGATGGGTTACCCCATCAAACTGTGAAGAAAAATACTGAAAAATCTCTGTGCTCTAAACAGAATAAATTTGTCTTCTGCACTTTAAGGAGTGAAAAGTTGGCCCTACTGTCAAGATGTGTTTGTTTCAGCAAGAAAATATACTACTGGAAAGGTCAGGTCACAGAAAATTCAACTCAAGAATCATTATCGAGTGAACCTAAACAGTCATCAGATCCCAGCAAGTTGTCAGGGGAAAGGTTATCAGTCAAAGCACAGGAGCACACCATAGGTTTAGAGTGCAACTCTAACAAATGACTTTTCCATTCTAAATGTTTTCTTAATTGTGTGGCAATAATTACTCAAGGGGATGTTAAGACTGGAAAATATGACAACAGCAACTGAAATATACAACAAAGAATGAGAGAAGCGCATGAAAAACTTTTTCAGAGACATTCTTTCCTTCCTTAATAGTAAAGCAGAGCAAAGTCTCATGTTTAACTCCTTAAATGAATACATCAGATTTTGCAAGGGAAATAGCTGTAAGTAAACTAATTTCCAAGTCTGAAATTTGGTGGGCATGTTCTAATGCATTTCAGTGATTGTGTGTTTCTTTCCACATGCTTTTTAGCCATACCTAGTTCAGATTGTACAGGGTGCTTTTGTGATCTCAACGATACCCTCCATGCGCCCAGTGCAGATACAGATCTAGCCCATTTTTGTGGTGGGAGTGAAGTTGCTCTATGCTTCCTGGAATCAGTGGAGGATGAAGAGTCCTGCAAGGCACATCTCCCAGTACAGTACCATAAAATCTCAGTATATGTCTCTCTCTCTCTCTCTGTAAGTCCCTAAGGAGATGGAATTCCTGATTCAGGCACCTGCATTAGGTAGAACAAGCCTTGCCTTAGGCCCCTGATCTTGGGTGTCTGAGTTGAACTTAACTTAGATTAAGTTTACGAGTATTTATATCCTGCCTAATTTATGCTGGATATTTTACATTTTAGTAGCTAAGAATTTAGACAAAATAGTGGTGGAGACCCTACATTTGAGGTGGGGAAACTCAGTCAAAAGTACTGAAGGACTCAATGGAACATCTTTCCTCTTATAAGAATTTAAGTTCTTTGTGCAATGTCAAAGCTGTAAATCAGAGGGTAAAAAATAATGAGTTTTTGAGTCTCCCACCTTGTTCTTTAAGGACAACATTAACCTTTAAGCTGTGGAGAGCAGAGAAGAAATTCTGCAATTTCAGCTTTTTTACAGTTCTGACAACTTTACATTTTCTGTTTTGAATGGAGTGTTTTAATCAGAGTGCAAGAGCGCAAGTGCTGTGCCTATAATTCTTGACATTAAGTTCTATTGTTAAATAAAAGATACAGTTGTTGCTAATAGGAATGAAAAGCAGTTACTATGAAAAGCAATTACTTCAACAATGGTAACGTAAAAATAATTCTATCTTCAGTATTTATATGAGCATTCTTGAAGCATAGTACTGGTCATCCTTTATTGAAAATTCTGTGGCTTATAATTCTGATTTATATTTATACAAATCTAAAAAGAAATGGAACTCCAGCTACCTACCACACACAATGTTTTTAGGACTACTTTGTAGCTGGCACTTCAAAGCTCACTGTAGACTTATGTGAACTGGAAGTCTTTTTTTCCCACATTCTGGTAGGGCTGGTTCTTCCATGATCACATTAACAATTCTATTGTGCCTGACACAAACTGTGCTGGAACAAATTATTTTTTAGCTTATCAAAATGATAAAATGTTTATTTCCAGAATCCTTGGTTAATGGAATAGATAACGAGCAAGTTCCTGCTTAAGACATCTAAATGGAATAAAGGCTTAAAATATAGTTATGGTAAAAGCTTTAAGCCTTCTTTTATTTTGATGGTTTGCTTTTTGAACAATCATTGAGGTTTTAGATATGTGGACGACCAAATTCTGCATCTCCTCTAGGTAAAATAAATAATTTACTGCACTTTTCTCAATAAACTACTGAGAACTAAAATAAAAATCACTTAATTCTTCTAGCAAAAAAAATACATGAATAGTTCAGATAGTTTGAGTTTTTTTCTTCTTATCAGTTTTTCTGCAAATTTATTAATTGTAGTTTCCCTAATCTTTAAAGGTATTTTATGTGTTGTCAGTTGAACACAATCTCTACGTCTGTAGACTCAATTTCCTTTTTAAGAATATGTAACCACTGATTCCAAGTGTCTAGATAGTCTTCCACCTATGCAGGACTTTGAAAATGAGTAAGTTCTAATTTCCAAGGAGAACAAAGGATTAAGTGGGCAGCGATCGTTGCAAAAGATCACTGTATGTTAGCCCTGCACTATCAAATTAGAGATAGAGCTATCTCTGTGAAACAACATGGGCATTACAATATCTTCCTGCACTTTTAGGTTCAGGATATTCACCTAGAAACCCCAGCATGGCAGCTGACTGGGGCACAGGAGCAGTTGCATCCTGCAGGCTCTCATGTTTCTACCACTGCTTGTCTAGAGTGCTTAGGCTCGTGGGGGAGCCTCAGATACCATAGCATGGACTGGTTCCATCCTTAATAACATATTAACTGATAGATTTAGCCATCATAGCCAGGCAGCTCTTTCCGTTGCACAGCACATCACTCACATTGCAAAGCAGGAGATATCTAAATTAGCCACAGACATAAGATGCTTTGTTCACTTATGGGATTTAAGTGTCTCATGTAATTAAGACTTAGTAGTTAAACAACATTTGACAATAACTAATACAGACATGTAGAATTCAGATATGATTTTAGAGTTTAGAATAGATCTAGAAATTAGCTTTTATTTTTTGCTCAGTTCATGTCTAAATCCATGGGAGTTTGCCTTTATTCTAATATTTGATGAAAATTTTATCATTTCATCCACATTAAGATACCATCCAAAGAAGACACGCACTCAGCGACACTGTTTGGACTGTGTTTGGACTGTCTCCTAAGGTAAAAAAAACCATTTAAATCCGTGCAAGATAAGTTTGAACTGACTCTTCCCTAAGGGAAGGTATTAAGCTAAGATCATTAGCAAGCAGGTGACTGAAAGAAGGAGGGTTTTCTACAGTTTAGGGAATTACTTTACTGGCAGAAGATGAAGTAGGGTTATCAGTTATTGCTTCAGAAAGACATAGAGAGAAACCTGACGTTTTATTGCAGTTCTTTGTGTTGGCTATTGAACTAGTTGTGGTAACACACCACTTGCTCTGTTATCCTCTCAGAGATCATGCTCAGACAATTAGCACCTTCTGTTTCTTGTAGGGGCAGCGGACGGGGGAGCTGGTGGGGTGCAGAAGATGTAAGTGCACCAAAGGGTGGTGCAATGCTTTCCCTGCAGACACTCTTGACATTTTGCAGCTTTCTCCAGTGTTTACCCCACATTTTACTCTACTCAGAAAGAAAGACTACAGCTGTGTGAAGAGATACAATTGTTTCCTGAAAATAACAACACCCAGCAGTAAAACACCCACCCAACCCCTACCAGCTGCCTCTTCCTTTAACCAATCCAAATAATATTTCTTGCAACAGGCCTTTCCTGAGTTCACAAATATCTTATACTTCTGCCACTTTCTTATGAGCAAAGGGGGCAGAGTTGTCTCCACAGAGCTCTCTGACCCAGGCATAGCCTCCTGAACTGTGTCATGACTGGGGTATGCCTGAGGCTTTCTCTTCTGCCTCCTCAATAGTACCAGTCTTTGTTGTCCTACTGGCCTGTGCTTGAATGAATCTTTTGGGTGAATGACGTAGTCCTTGACATTATGTGTGCTAGTTTCACAGAGAAGGATATTAAAATGACCTAGCTTTATTGTTCACATGACAGTCACTGATAACCCTCCTGTATTTACTAAATTATATCCACTACGATTCATGACAGACTACATTAATTACAAGTAATGAGCTGGCGTTTAGAAAATGCTTTCTCTTTTCAAACAGCAGTGCTATACAGGGAAAGGCACAAATCTCTGCTTTACAGTTCTAACAGCCAAAACTAGATAGAGAAAGCAAAAGTAATGAACACACAATGGGTATCATTGGGAAGGTCTTGTTAGAAAGAAGCAGTAATAAACTTGACTTAAGCATCTTAATATTTGAAATCAAATTATTGTGCCTTGTGTATCATCACACACAAAAATTCCAGCTTTCCTTCAAAAAGTAATACTTTGCATCACAGACTGTATAATCTTATTTGCTAAACAGGCAAGTGTGACACATTGGAGAAAATGATTACTGGCTCAAAACTACTGAAGAGTGTTTTGGGGGGCAGGGACACGCACTGTTCCACACCCCATCCCCCTGGAGCCTCTAGTCCAACCCAGAATGGTTGTCAGTCATTGTCACATCTGGCACACGTGAAGCCGTGACCCACACCCCCCTCTGGTACCACAGTCTGGCCCCAGAGTGGCCAGATGACCGGATGGGCCACCTGGGGGGAAGGTGGCCACAGGAGGCCAAAGCAGATAAACTCCTTTGCCCTGATACACATGTGGTCAAGTCCCAGTTGTCCTTGGATTTTTTGGCAGCTGAGTCCATGTTAGGATCTAAGGCTATAGCTGTATCTTGCTTTTCTCTCTTTCTTTGTCTCTCTTTCTCTCTTTTCTACTCATAATTTCCTTTTCTTGAAATAATTCAAGGTAATTCAAGGGTAATTCAAGGTTGTATGTGTAGCATTTCCAAAGTCAATGTTCTGTGAAATGCTTCACTTCGATTGAATGTTTGTTTTAAATTTTGTCAAATTACTGATTTTCTAAAATTTACCAGAAAAGTTTGTTTTTAATCTCCTGAGACCATTGTAACATTTCTCCCATACATCCACCTCGGAGAAAAATAGTATCTCAAGACCTTTTAAAATAAACTCATTGGGTGAGGACCACAGCTCAACAGCATGATACACACGTCTGAAACTTCTTACTCAATACTCAGTAAAAGTATTATTATAGTGTGAAAGACATGGAAGTTGTGCATTTTCCTATTTTTAAAAAAGGGTAAAACCTAAAAAGCCACAAACATTGTTGAATTGACACCAGTATGGCTAAGAAGGAGACTGGGAAACCTTAACTTCTACATTAAAAGTTGGCCATGTGGGTTAAGACAATGTAAAATTCACTTATGATTATACCATAAATCCAAAAATGGGGAAAATATGCATAAACACATAGCACTGAGTTTAATGGTGAGATAGATTGTGCCTGTGGACAGATCTATGACTAGCGAAATACATTCATAGAGAAGAAACAGAAAATTGTCAATGACTGACATGACCTTTTTCATGCACCACAGGTAAGAAATGCAGAGTTTTCAGTATGAATGACATATGAATGACTAGCTCCCTCACCTGCCTCTGAGAAATGCCAGACAAAGTGGCTTTCTTGTGAAGGAGAAGATAAGATTACCCCAAGGTGAATTGTTTCAAGTAATGAACTGAGGAACTGGGTCCATATAATGATCTTAGTCATTACTGACAATTTATCAATAAAGTGGATGCTACAACTCTAGATGAATTGCATATGCATAAAGAGTACTACAATAAAATGGCACACATAATATTATGAAATTGAAACCAGAAGTAACTCCTGATAAAGTTCTCCTAAGAATTTTTCTTTCTACTTTCAGAAAAAATGAACCAATGTGTTGCTAAATATTTGGGTATGTAAACTTACTAGAGGGTATTACTGAAGCTGTATGACTCCTAGGCATGGTCATACACTAAAAGTCTAATGCTTATTTTAGGATCGAATGAAAGGATCAAGGTCATGCTCATTGACATCCGCAGAAGAATAGAGTCATGAACTCAGAAACTCATGTGCAGGTCTGGTATTTCTTTATGAACCCTTAGATTCAATTTACATTGGTCAAATTATAAGAGACCTACCAGTAAAGGCCTCTGGTGTTAGCTGAACGATCTCCCAAATGTTTTAAATAGTTATTTAATAATGGTGTGAATTTATCTAGGATATCAGTTTCTTAAGTAACCAAATAACTGGGTTAGTTCAATAAAGTATGACAGGCAATTCCAACTGCTGCCACCAAAGAGAGAAATGTTTTGTGTGAATGATAGCAACAAAAATCACTTGCCATCTGAAAACTGTGAGAAACCCTAATGGCTCAATCTGTTTATCCTTTAAATACTACCAAACAAGTTAAATGAATCAAACCATGATTTCTTTTTTAGAATTTAAATAGTCTAGCCATGAGAAACAATAGAATGGGAAAGATTTCTATCTTAAAAGAGAGATTACAAGTTCTTGCAACTGGAAAAAAAATCTGAATTTTGAATAGAGACCATGAAGTCACTTTTGTTTTAATAGTGATTAGTCATTTTCTGTCTTCTCCTGTCATCAAGCCAAAAGTGGATTCCTTTTTGAGCGTTTACGAATCAATGGTATCTCAAGCCTTAATTTCTATTAATTAATATATGAGCCCTCCAAAGCAGATATCACTAATAACAGTACAAGGCTTACACTTTACTTGTGGATCTCAGATGTTTTCTGACAGTAGGGCTGACAGCAGTAAGACTCCACTGAAGATTACGGTACAGAATGATTTTTAACTAGGATTGACTCTTTTGCCCATTTTCACACTTCTCTTTCCCTTCTCAATCCATCCTTTTTTCCACCCTTTTTCTTAGCCATCTTTTGGCTTAGTGTCTTCAGCAATTTCACTTCTGTCATAGCAATCTTTTTGAACATGCTTCATCTCATTGCCCAGAATCTGTTCTACTTTTTTGCTTTCTTCCTCCTCAGGAGGAAGCTTTCAGCTTTCTAGACCAGCTCATCCCAATGGTTGTACCACATCCCAGCTTGATGAATTCCCAGCCTCTCCATATATTAACCCACCAGTTTTCCATACACTGTTTTCTAATTTTATGTTAATAAAAAAACAGACACTGCTACTCCTATTTCCTCTTCTGATCAGCCAGTCATCCCATGACTCCCTTTCAATTCTCTTACTGCCCTACAAGATTAGATATAGTGCCCAGTCTCAACAACTTTTGTTACCTATTTCTTTTTCCTATGAAAAAGATTTGTCAGTACTCACAAGGGCAATTCATAAGGGTAGTCTACTTGCCAGAGTACCACAGCCTTGTGCTTGTGATGTCCATTTGTGTACCTGTCCATCCTGTTCTCTGTGTACTCAGGTGCTCTGTAGAGATATAACAAATGCAGGCTTGTCTCATGTGCAAGTCCCAAGGTGGCAGAATATAATAAATTCTTCTTTGATGGCAGAACACAAACCTTTTGAGAAGTATTGCCATCAGCCAGGAGATGTGGATATGCCCCATGAGCATGAGGATTTTAACTTTTAAAATGGCATTCTCTACAGAGATTATGCAAATTCAAGGTCTTTTTATGGAACAAAATTTAGGAACCTAGGAAGAAAAACCACTGCTTACAAAACTTTTGAAGATGAGAAACAAAGCCACATGTGCCTCCCCCATTTCTTAGACCAGTGCAGATTATGGGTAAGATTTTCTAGCACTGTGAAATTGTGCTAGACATTAAAAGCTCCTAATGTGCTATTTGGTCAAAGTACAATGCAGTTCAGTTACATTCATTTTCATAATCAGGACACATGAAGATAGGTACAAGGTTTTGACAGGTCTTTTCCTGTGAGTATTCCCAGTTTTGAGGGAATCCCTCCCTAGAAAGATGTGACTTCTGACATTTCTTTGCCTCCTTTAAATCAGGTAAATAGACAACAGACTGTCTCAAAGTTGCAAGATGGTTTTCAGCTAAATGTTACCACAACCATTTCTGAGAATTTTTTTTAATGTTTATTTTTTGAAATCCATCCCTGTGTACAAGTCATTTCCTTCTCTAACTTGGCACTATACCAAAACCACTTTCATCTCTGTTGATTCTTCTAAACTTCTTAATGACTGTGTCAGCTTCCTGTAATTGTTCCTCCAGTATAGGATTTCCTCCATCTCCTCCTACCAGCTCAGGCAATGTCCTTCTGGTTTATGCTTTAAAACACTTGGACGCATTGCGCAGACTAAAAGAAGAGACCAGCATATATTAAACACATATAATCTTAAAAACAAATGGGAAAAACAGACACCTGAACTGTACTTGTATTTGTTATGCTTGATCAGGATCTGTGAGCAGTGTGTTGGCTTTAAATGGTTGTTTTATGATGACGTCTCAGGAAAAGGAAAAGGAAGCATGAGAACACTGATGAGTAACTAAAAATAAGACAATGATGTAAAGAGTAAAGGGACTAGTCAGACTGTGGTAACTTCTATTATCATTTAGCAATTAGGCAGCATTTTGCAAATAAGAACTAACTCTCAAAACTTTCATACCAGGTCTCACAGTGACAAATGTGTATCATTGTCATTATACCATGAAGGTGACATAAGACCAAAATCTCTAATGGCATGAAGTAGTCTTGGTTCTAATATTCATGACACTAGTAAATTTGATTCAAAGGCAAAAAGTATTTGATTAAAGCCATACAAAGTGTCTAGAGAAAAAAGTCTGCAGACTCCAACTTACTTTTTGATCTCTCATTCTGTCTGCTGTCTTGAGGATCTCACAGGTTTGCAGAAATGCATTTTATTTTGCATAAGAAACTGGTCCTCATGCACCAGTGATATATATCACAAATATATTACATCATCCTGGAAAAATGATGACTCTTCTAAATATCAATATATTTGGAAAATATCTGAGTTACATTGTCTCAGTATATAGCCCTTCAAAAGAGATAAAGAAATTATTCGTTCAATGAGAAAGAGCTAGCAACAGGCACGGTGGCTTTCATGTGATATATGGGAATCCCATGACCTATAGCACTATTCAATCTCCTTGTCCAAGATTTCCATCTACTTTGTGTATGCTGACTATTCTCCTTACCTGAGGATGACCAGTGCTCCTCACAAGGGGAAGAAAGCAGCCTGCCTTCCAGCAGGTCCACATCTCCTTTCAATTAGCAAGTGGACTGTTCTCACATAGAAGTGACTTTCTGTGTGTGCAAGTTCTTAAGCTTAGTGATTTAATTTCTAAAGCCTTTACTAAAATGCCACCTGGTACTGAAGATGTCCAAAGTAAAAGGCCTTTGATGTTTCCTCAGTAACACCCCTACACATACAAGAGCTTCTGTGAAAATGGTCTTTTTAACAATACTGAGACAGTAGGCACCTGAGCTTTGTTGAGACTCACAGATTGCATGTTCTTCAGTTTATTCACCTGCATGGCCAAGTCATGACCAGCTCTTCTTTCAGAAGGGCTCCCTCTGGTCAGGTCCTGCACAAGCAGTGGAAGGAGCAATAATCCTCCTTGCATCCCCATCCAATAGCCAGATGATTAGAAAATTCACATGGACTGTGGGAGACTTGAAGTCACAACCACCTTCTGCCTGAGGGGCTGTAAATGTACAGGTTCAATCAGTAAAGCCAGTGTTCCAGCTAGCTGGCCAGGATGTTCTAGAAAGCAGGAAACTTCTGCAGTGTCCTTTGTTAATGCTCTCTTATCTCACAGTAAATAACTGAACAAGGAGTAGGAAGTACTGTATCCCATCAATAAAATACTTAATCGTCAATCACATCTGTTCTTACCCAAGTAGTTTCTTTCTGTCTATTCTCCTACCATTGCTTTTCTTCTATGAATTAAAATGTGTCATCATATAAATAAATTGTAATATCAGGTGAGTCAGGTCTCACCTGTATGTATTGAAAGAGAAGGAAGGTCAGTTATGTGAACTTGTCTAACTATAGAGTTGTCGTGGTTGCGGGGGGAGGTCAATTTTTCCAGGGGGATGTGGGCAGGCTAATCAGTGATCAGCTTTTCTGCTGGCACTTAGATTAGTCACTCAGAGGTTTAGACACGCCTCTGAGGACACAAAGAGTTAAAAGCAAGACTCTAGGGAGGTTCGGCCTCTTTTAGATTCTAGTTTCTGCAGTAGAAACATCTCTTCTCCCCTGCTCAGCTTTGGGCTGAGTAGGGGAAGAGAGCCACGTGGCCAGGCTGAGGACAACTACGCGGTAGAACTAAAGTAAGCTGGGGCCCTGGGGGGAGAAGAGAGTAGACAGGACTAGAACTGAGCTGCTCTATCTAGGATAGAGGAGTAGAAAACTGTAGAAGTGCCTTCTGTGTGTGCTCACCCCTCTCTTCTTCAAACTCTAGGAGAAGGTGCCTAGCTACGTGGGGGTTGCTGAGCCTGGGAGTGCCTGAGCTTGCACTTTGCTGGGAGCTAAAAACTGTTAACTCTTGCTTAGCAGAAAAAAACTTTTCTTAGATATTGATTCTCATGACTAGTAGTTTTAGACGTTAGTTAGAGAAGCAGCCTGAGACTGAGATGATAAAAGGAGATGAAAAAAAAAACCCAGATGAGCAGAGATTAAAGAAGAGTAGCTTTTGAGCTAGACTTTTCTTGCATAATGTTAGCCATAGACTGAACTTAAGTCTCTTTTGAACATAAACTGCATTTTGGGTAGATACAGCTGCCTTTGCTTTTGCTACAGTGACTGGCACTTGAAGAGTGGAACGAGCAGAGAAGAAAAGAAGAGAGTGTAGTAGCGCCCTCTGCCCTCAGGGGAGACCTGCTCTCAGAACCTCGGCCCCTAAGAAAAAAAAGAGAGAGCTCAGCATGCAAGTATCTTTAAAAGAGCCCTATATGCAGCTTCAGTCCATAGACAGCAGTGAAAGCACTAGACATAAGAAAAAGAGAGTGTCACCCTAGCAAACTTCTCCAAGCAGTGCCACAGGTAACATAGAAACACATAAAGAGTAAACCCGTGTTTTCTAAAAAACAGTCTATAGTGCGAGAGAGACTCCTCTCTCCCTTGCTAAATTGAAGATTAGTTTGGTTTTTTTTAAGTAGTAATTGTCTAAAACCCAAAAGTTTGGTCTGTAAAAAGTAATGTGTAAGAAGTAGAAACTGAGAGAAGAGAAGAAATGTTCTAAAAAGTTTTTATTTCTGTCTCTGTGTGTTTAAGAGTTTTTCTGTCTGTATTCTTATGTAATGTAATAAAGTTTTAGTGGTTTTTTTTTGTTTTCAAGATTTAAACCTGCTCTGCTCTGTTCCTGATCACATCCCACAGTAGTTGTTAAAGAAAAAACATATATTCAGAAGTGCATTAACATCTGGCCAGTGCTAACCCATAACAAGAGTATGGTAAAAAGTTAAGTAATTAAAAAGACAAATCAGTTCCTTTCACTTTTACATGTACATGATAAGAAAATATGTGAAACTGTTGAATGATAATTCCTAGATTCTCAGTGTAGGAAAAAAACAGACTATGAAACCTGAGCTTTATATTACACACCAGATTCTTACCATTTTCACTCTGAAAGAAAGACATAATGTTTTATACTCTGATCATCCTCCACTGACCACCCAAATACAATTTTTTTAAGAAGGAAAGACCATGCTTAAGAGACTAAACGATGAAACAGGCTCTTGCATTTTACTTGAGTGTATTTTACTTGAAAGTGCATAAATGAAATCTGCCTGGAGGATGAGAAATTCAGGTGTGAAATGGGTGCGGCTACAGTTGCAAATTTAATAAGACATGAATTTGGTTTTTCCTTCAGTGTGTAGTATTGACATGTCTGTGGCTGCAGGCACATTAGAAATGGAATATAATTGAGCTGCTGGCAGAAAACAAAAATTGTAGTATATTACAAGTTTCTTTGCAATTAATAGATTTTTGATTATACCTTTTAAAATATATTGGTGAATCTCAGGTTTCTGGAAGAAAGATCAAATGTCCTATTTCATTGTATTTTGTTCCATTACAAATACTTTCCATATCATCAGGAAACTAAGGACCTTAGTAGATTGTAAATACTGTGACACACTCTGTCAAATACAGTTTGCTTTATCTCTCATGACTAGGGAAGAAATTTTGTTCTCAGCAGAGTGCTTAGATTACTTGGTCTGTTTTTAAAAATCCAGGATGTTCTGAAGTGCCTCAGTGAGTATGACCCACTGTCATGAATTATGTTGGGCAGATCAGCTGGAATTGCAGACAACAGTCCTTATCCCAGACCACGACTAAATCTTTTAACTGTACTAGCACCAAATGTCTGAGTGCTTAGGAGGGACCTAAGGTTAGGTGAATTAAATGATGGAGATATCTAAAGATGAAACATCAGTTTTCTACTCTGGTGTCACCTGATATAGGAGATGGGAATATATTGTCATGATGAGAAATTACAACTGTGTTGAAAGGACAGAGTATTTAAGTTTCCTTCTCTACATTCGGGTATTTTGGTATTTTCTGTTGTATTTTTGTGAATTATTGTCAAATATCATCTGAATGAAAATCACCATTCCTGAACTGTCTAGGTAAAAATGAACACTATAACCAGCCTCAGCCATTAGCAGTATTTTGGTTGAACCTTTCCTTAAATCTCTGATCTTCCAGTTTGTGTTTTTTCCCTATCATTAGCCTGTCAAGCACAGGAACCTGCACTTTCTGTGCAAGTACCCTTTTTATCATGTAAAAAGATGTGCCTTCCTATAACTCAAAGAATAATCAAGGATTCTATACAAAATTGGGTCAGTTGAATGAAAAAATATACGAAGTCGAACATAAAGCATTAGTCAAAGATACCCTGTAACCTGCAGGGAAAAAACCCTTATTAATGGGTCAGAAGAGCAGGGCTGGGATCTCTGTTTGTGCACATGAATGTAGAGAGAAACAATTTCAGTAGAGTGCTTGAGACAGGCTAAACCCTACAGTTGTAGCATGAATTTTAGAAGGAAGGAAATTTCTATTCTTCCTGTGCCTTGGTGAGGGTGAGTACAGGAGTCTCTCTTATGCTTTTACCATCGGCTCCTTTGAGTCAACTCCTTGAAATATGCTGATTTTTCTGACCCTCATCCCATGGGAAAAGGAGTGAGGGTGCATGACTCAGAGTTGCTCATTCTACGCTAGAAAGAAAGTCAATAAAGTAGGCAATGTAATAAGGAGTGAGGCCTTTTTTGTAGAGAGTCTTTATTGAACTTCAACTTGACTTAATAGTTCAAGAATGTTAGTGCAGGGAGCAGGTTATCTTGCTGTTGTGCCTGGTGTTTACATTCCTGCTGTACACCTGGGCTTTACAGTGCTCATTGAAGGCAGTGTTCAGCTTCAATGGTTTCAGGCACAGGAACATTAAAGATATTGGGACCAATACAGGTAACTGCTGCAGCTGTAAAATCAGGTAAGCATACTGAAGGGAAGCAGTATATGCAATGCTGCCATTGGACACTTCTATACAATAAGTATATGAGATTAAGCAAAAGTCCTCCAAAAATCATTTAAAATATACTAATAAAGTCTATTTGTCTTCCAGAAAGAGTAAATTCACAACCCCACTGACACAGTCCATTTACCTTTCACTCCCTTTGTGGCTGAGTACCTTCACAGATCCTCTAAGGAAATGAGCTTTAAGAGCAATTCTCTGTTATCATCTCTGTGAGAAACAGGATCATTAACTTTTGTCCTAACCTGGAGACACAAAATCAGAAAACCACTTTTCCTCTGCTTACAGACTCATATATTCTTTGAATGCCCTGATATGTAGATTTTGATGGCTTACTATTTGTTAGAAACTATTAACTTGAGGAGGGACAAGAAAGAGACAAACTGAAAGCTCAAACAATGGGCAGCTCTTGGTGGTATATAAGAAGCCTTGAAGATATTACAACAGATACCATGATTCTTATGTAACAAATAAAAATCCCACCTTCCTGCCACTTCAGCACAATCCCTACATAATAACAAATAGTGTGGAAACTCTTCAGGTAAGGGGTGATTTTACAGGGACAAGAGGGTAATGGTTACTATGGAAAAAATAGGTACTAAAACATTTTTACAGATCACAGAGGGTGGAAATTCTCCAATGAGTAGAGCTGAAAGAGAGTCAATGATGGAATCATTGCACTGGGCCCTTGGCTATCCTTTACAGAATATCTGATAGGAACAGGTCCTTTCTTATTCCTGTCATTTTGCCATCTGTCAAACAGAATGCATTTTTTTTAATTAGGCGTGATTCAGCCCTGTGTGGAGGCAAGCGTATGTAATGCAGCTGATAGCAAAGACACTAATCCCCTGCCAAAACTGGGTGTGTCCCAACCTTTGTTGCTAAACTTGCAGTTGCAGGTTTAGCAGTTGCTTGAAGGTCGCAAATGCAGGTTCTTCAAGGCAAGAAATGCTTTTTATTATGTATTTATGCAGTAGATGTACTTATGACATAATGGGTCTCAATATCTTTTGGCACCTCTAGATGCCTTTATAATATAAATCTTAATTATAATAATAAGCTTTTTGGACAGGAGCCAAGGGATTTATCTACGTGTGGGGAGTTTTATGTATGCCCCAGTGTACTGGTCCCCAAGTCTAATTGTGAGCTTTAAGGTCATTCTCACTGAGATGCAGCTAAAGTCAGAATAACAAGACCTTTGATAATAATAGCTGTGTGAGGGCTCAGCACTGCGTGGTAGAGAACACACAAGTGGGCTGCATGGGTTAGTGAGATCTGTGTTAAGATAATGCAGCCTTGGTGCCGAGAGCTATGATTTCTGTTTGCATATCCTGAGTTTCAGCCAAATCAGACTTCTAGGGAAAATCACTCTTGCTGGAATTTACTTGAATAAATTTTGGTACCACTCCATATACAAGGCAATTTTTAAAAATAGTAATTAAAATTTGTGTGTCTTTGAAAGAAGCCTGAGATTTTGGGGTAAATTAAATACAAGGCTGTACAGAGGAGAAGTCTGGGGATGCACTGACTTCGAGATATAGGGGCAGCTCAGGGGATTTATAGTTTCCGTATAAGGGTTGTGAGCATTCATTTTTCTTTTCCATAAAGTCACACCTCATTTTAAGTTAAGGCCATCTCTGTTTCAGCCGAGAATGACAGGTCATAGTGCTTGGAGGATTACTAGAGGAACATGTTCATCTTTGTTGCTTACTCCATCTGTTCAAACAGAAGTTGGTGAGCTGTCAGTGCCCTGACCTGCATACACGGCCTGCAGATGCCTGTGGAGTCATGACAGACAGCACTGGATTTTTCCTTCCCTTGAGCTCCTTACTGTTTTGTAGATAAGATCATGTTGCTGCTGCTGTGGCATAATGTAAAAGAAGAGGAACCCTTTCCCCTGTTTTTCTTTATGTCAAAATTTAGCTGCAGTTAAGCCTGTTTGTTGCCACAATGCTCTCTAGAACCATGGAGAGACACAATCCCTACATCACTGTTGCTAAATGAGAAAGAAGTTATTTTCTGACCTTCAGTGTGGGTAGCCCAGCCTAGCCACAGTTATGATACGTAATGTTTGGCTGCCTACAAACCTTGAAAGGTACCTTTCTAGGACAAAAACATACCTATTTTCTGTGATTTTATTTTTATTTTTCACTAGAAAGCATGTGAAAAAAAAAGCTGGACATTTTTCTGGGATCTCATCAAAATTATGGTTTTATACAAGAAATCATGATGTTTTCATACATGAGATCTATGTTTTCATACATGCTTGCCTGTATTGCTTGCTCTAAGGTAAATCATGAGGAATGTTTGGATATGCAAAGCTGGAATAATTTTGGAAGACTGTTGAGGCTGGAGGGAACAAAACCTGGTGCCATGGTGTCTAATACTGCCTACTGGAATTGATCCCTGCATGGGCTATCCCTCTAGCCAGGCTTAGGCACCTCTTCCCAAAGACCTGGCATAGACCAAGGCAGCCTGGAAGCATGCTAGCAGTTATAAAGTGCAGATTTAGCAATTAAAAGAGCAGGCCAGTGCTCAAGCTTGTTCCTTGCCCTTGTTTTATTTAGTAGTATGGAAAGAGCTGAAATATCCACACACCCCAGGATTAGGTTTCCAGGGGAACTGGAAACATTGGGTTTAATTTGCTGGGACATATTGCTTTAATGGTACTATGCAATATTGTTTGTCACTAAATTGAAAGGTCAGTCTTCATATGTGGGGATGGGTTAAAATGAAGAGCTTGAGAGGCACATTCTAGCCACCAACATCCAGGGTTTTGGTAAAGTCCGAATAGACTTCTTGTCACTCCTTTGCTCAGACAGATGCTTTGCTCCTCTCAAGCCAGGCCATGTCTTCTCTCTTAATCACTTAATTCAGAAGCCAGCCTGTGTTTGGTGAAGCTGTACTGCTGTTCCTTACAAATGGAAAAGCTGTTTTTCAGACAGCAGGAAGTAAAAAAGAGGTCTCAGCTTACTGTCATATGTCTTGTTTACGAAGACTAGTATGAGAACTGTGGAACTAAGAGCTGTGATCCTCCACTTTGTCAGATCTTGTCCATGGTGTTCACTGCTGACCCTGAACAATAATGGGTGTGGTGTCTTTTCAGTTGTTCAATACATGAGGTACTTCTGCACTCCATATGGTCCTTTTCCCTCCTTTTCCACCATCTCTGTCCTGAGGGGTAACTGAGCACATGGAATTATTCTGACCTCAGCTGATGTTTGAAAAAGCTGTGCATACTCTGAGGGTTAGTATGGATATATTTCTGCCTACATGAGTTGAATTGGACTTTTCTTCCTGTTTCTGCCCATATTTTTGGCATTACTGTCTGATTAAAATAATTTTAAAAACTATTATAGTTTAGGTCACATGATCCTTCTATATTTTTCTGTGGTTATCAGTTTCTGATCCTCTAATTACCTATCATTTTGTCCTGGTTTAGGGCCAAGGGAAGGGTTCAAATGACTAATAGATTCTGAAACACTTTCCCTCAATTATATCCCCTCAAACCCTACACCTTCAAAGGTGTTACAAAGTCAAATAATTTTTTAAAGAGCCAAAAAACTCTCTAACTGAAAAACAGGCTTGACTAGAAATGAACTTTCTGAACTCATTTTTATAATTCAAATAATGGGCCATTTGAGGAACACACCAAAAAATTGCCTTTTTTGTGATAACTGTGTTTCTGTGCTATTTATGACTAGTACAACTATTTCAATGGAAATACATCTTTTAAAGAGGGGAATCAGATAGATTTAACAGTCAGGAGGAGGAGAAGATGATTGCTTATGCTTCTTAATCTTTCCAATACAAGAAAGAATGAGAACACTGACATACATGCCCTTCCATGCCCACATATTAGTGATACTGCGTGGGAAGGCTGGAATCACATATCTTTTTCATTGTTTTTAAGAACTTTAACCCACCTGGCAAACACAGGAACTTTGAACTAAAGAATGGCAGAGGGAGAAACCATCAAGTAAAGCCTGATCCTCCCTTTTGTTGCATCAGTAACAAAATTTCAACATCTCTGACAAGACCTGCAATTTAGCTGCGGGATTTAATACTGGAAGATTGATGTGTTTACTGTAATGGCAGTAAATTGACTATCCAGAAAGAGCTATATATCTTTGCAGCACAGGAAGTGTCTGAGGGAGATAGAGACAAGTTACATCAAAGGGCAGATAATCAAAACAAAATGGTCACACTAAAACCATAAGAAATAATTAGAGAAATAGATTGTGAGGAAAGAGAGAAGGAAGAACAGAGGCTACTTTAAGGCTCACCCTTTTTGTTTATATTGACCTGAAATCATGGTCTAATATTAGAAAATTATGTGGTCTTGAGTGAAGACTCAGAGTAAATTGTCTTGCTTTTATTAAATGAAACATCTCTGTTAGTGACAAGTAATGCAGTTCAAAGAAAAAAAAAAAAAAGAGAAGGAGGAGAATATTTCAGAAACTTCTGTTACAAATTGCCTTTAATTTGAACTGCGAAGTCTTCACAATTGATGGAGCAAAAATTCATATTAATCACTGAGATTATTTTCTGTCTGCATCTGTGACATCATGCAAGATAAGTTAATTGGTGACTTCAACATACAATTGCTGACGTTATTTGCAGATTGGTACATATATTTCAGACAGTGACATTTGGAGACATCTAGAAAACTTAGACAGAGACGTAGAAAAAAAGTAAATTTTTTCTACTCCCTTTTTTCTCTTTCCCCTAGATTGTTTGCAATACAGAAACCTAGAGGAAAAGAATGATGCATTAAGTACATGATGCTCAGTACTCTTCCTAAGGCATCTGATATGTACATTCCTTGCTGTATCATATTTTCAAAGCTGCTATGAGGAAAGCTGCTTGCCAAAGAATGCCAGAAAGGGAAACATTTTTGCCCATTGTGCAATCATAAGGAAGTGACCTTGGGCAGGACCTTGGAATGAACTTTCTGTGGGCACTACGCCTGTGGTCACAGCAAGCCATTGTGAATTCAGAACTTATGTCTTATCTGCTGGGTCAGCCCTTCTGCTATTTCATTTCTATATCTCTTTTACTCACTCATCTAGTATTTTTTGGCTTTTGACTATTATGTCTTTGGGCACCGTTTTCCCTCAATTTCAGTGGTTTACACACTTCTCCCTCTACCTTCCTCTCAGACTTTTTTCTCTGCATTTTTATAAGTACTACTCGGTGTCTTTGGCAACTACATGATAACTGATTCAACTTTATCAGTGTTAAAGAAGATTCTTTTTCTGCTGTTCGTGTTGGGATTTGTGCAGTATGTACAGGATTTTGCCACTGAGTTTTCAGTCTTTAATGTTGAAGGATGGCTTGAGGTTGTTCTTCATTGCCTTCACGTTTTTACCCATCTCTTTTCAGTCATTTTTACTCAGTAAGATAAGGAAGCTGACTGAGGGTCTGTTGCAAATGTACACGCTTGAAGACAAGTCCTTTCATTCTCTATATTTTGTTTATCTGTTATGTTCTCACGTTTCTACAAAAATATTTCAGCAAAGCTAAGATGATGGGACTGTAGTAATTATCACTACCCTATCTGATAACAGGCTTCCCAGGGACTCAGCTGGCAGTTTGACAGTCCTCTGCCGTAGATGCTACACCCTGCTGATAAAACTGCTGCTGCTACAAATTGATCCTGACAAAAACAAGTTCATCTCTATTCTGAATTTCAGACTTGACCTTGGTGTGTTTGCAAGTTTAACCATCATACTGGGCACAAAATATGTAGCACAAAAGCCATATAATGAAAAAGTATTGCAATCTCTCTGTTTTACTATCTGTTTATTCTCTCTATTGTATGATTATTTTAAACTTTTCTGTGGAATGGCTAAAAGTCAAATTTGACTGTTTTTCAAAGCACAAGAAAATTACCCACTAGTGGTTATAAGGATTGTTTAATTAGGCACAGAATATCTGTCCTTCACCAATTTGTAATTGAGATACCCTAGCCCCTACCAATGATAGTCTGGGGAACAGTGTTATGAGGCAAAGATTGCAACGAGGGGGAAAGCAGAGGGAAAAGCTACAGATAAGCTGGCTCTCGATAAAATACTACTCAAAACAGAGAGACCCTTTGTCTTATACAGACATTGTAAATGCAGTAAATGACATGTAAATACTGTATAAATACAACAGTGAGCAAAAGACTGCATGAGGATCCTTGTATGCAAATCGTCAGTCCTCAAAAATTTTTCAGTATATCTATAAGCTTTACTCAACTTCTGGACTTGGGGAGAATGACAAGCGAAGACATCCCCAGGAAGATACTTTTGTTAGCACCAAACATCTTTTTAATTTTGTAGATTCAAAGTATTATTGCAGAGAGGCAAAAGCAACAGGGAAAACTACTTGGAATTCCCATTTCTGGGAATCCTCACTGGTACTTAAATTTTTTAGCCATAAAGATTTTCAGTATGCAGATATCAGTATGGAAGCATGTATGTCCTTGACTCTTTCTTGAAGCTCCCAGAATTCTATCACTATATCTCACATACCATCACCTTCCACTGGCTCTGGCCAGCATCTCTGGTCTATCATCTAGTTTTTGGATTCATTTCTAAGATACAGGAATTCATTGACATGAATTCCTCAGAAGACAGCGTTAAACCCAGATGTCCCACATTGTGGTTAGTCTTATTTTGTGGATTAATTCTGAAAACACCTTGAGCAATTCAAAAGAAAGGGACACATGCCTTTATATTTTGTGAGAGCTGAAGCTTGGTATGTTGAATTGCTCAGAACTCAGAACTGGATTTAAATAGCAGTGAGGCCTGAATCTGCAGAGCTTCAAGTCTGGAACAGCTGAAAGAGTAAACAGTTTGGAGGTCCTCAGAACTATACGGCACTGAAAAGTTTTCAACAACATAATATTGGACATAGGCACTTAAATGTCATTCCATTACATGTTGTCTGGTATATAAAATTCTGTCTATTAATCAGTCCTGATGTCAGGGATGTACTGGCATACGTATCTGGGACCTTTGGTTCACCTGAAATGCTTGCCAAAGAACCATCAGCAATCCCCCCAGCTGCCAGCATATAGACAGCAAGGCAGTGGGATATCTGAGGGCAGGCAGAAGCAGTACCTACCAGCAGATGTGTAAAGAGAATATTTTTCCTGGTTGCACTAGCAGAAAAAAAATGTTGTAGCAATGGGAAAGAGGGTACAGTTTCTAGCTAGAGACAGGAAACAATGGTGTTACATCAAGTAGGAGAGAATATGAACATTAACACAGGCAGAATACAGAAAAAAAAAAGCACTGATGAAAAGGCTTTTAGGAGAGTGAAGAGCAGACATTAAGGAGAGAGAAGTGGGCAGGGAGAGCATATATATTCAGAGGAGATACAGGTAACTCAGTGGAACTGTAACTGATACAGGAGAAAAATGAGGGAGACTAATAGTTCTAGGGAAATGAAAAGAGAAGTAACTGTGCATGGAATAGGGACCTTGAAGCTTGGGACCTTTCCTGCCCTTTAGGAAGAGTGTCTCCAACTGCCTAGAGGGTGTTTCCAACTCATCTGAGCATTTTTTCACTTTCCTTAGCAGTGCTGGAAACATTCCAAGCTTAACATCATGATGTCACAAGGAAGATCTCTGATTTACTTTGCAAAAATAACATCTTATATCTCTCTCAGTGACAAGTATTAATGGGCAATCCTGGAGCATCTGAGCTGCAGAATTCTCATTCCCATAGACCATCTGCTCTCAAACAAGCTCCATCCAAATGGCCTCTGTCTGGCCAGATCTCCAGGCATGCTCTCTGGTGGGTGTATTGCCTAGGCAGCTGCAGAAGGCAAAATGCAGAGTGAGGGCTGGCAGGAAGACAAGGTTGTTGTGGGTAGGTTTGTGTACAAGAGCATCTGTGAGTTCTGAGGGCTAGTCGGCAGCATTTCTATTTGCTGATTTTATAGCTGTTGAAGCACTTAGGGCTCTTGGACCAACCAAAGGGAAAAAAAAAAAGAAAAAAAGAAAAGAAAGAAAGAAAGAAACCCCAGATAATTAGGGTAATTCTGCTGCATGCAGGAATAAAGGTGTTTGATGGCAAAATTGAGATTAAAATCGCTGTGGTTGGATACATTCAGGGTAAGTCATAGTGTTGCCTTAGAAGCCACATTAATCAGTTACTTTGATCACTGCTGTTTTTCATAAATTCAGTCTGTGGATAAAGAAGGTGTGAGGGTACATCACTGCAATTTTCTTACAACCTTAAAGAAGAATGAAATAACACACAACTTTAAATACCTGAGGTTTTCAGACCAATGCTACTACTTGAAAAGAACAGAGTCATAGTCAGTTTAGGTTTCCTTTTAAACAATGTCCAGTGTTACAGGACAAAGGATATGTCATTTGCTGTGGGAAACCTAAAAATAACAGTTGTTTTAAGACTCAGCTCAGAAAAAGACTTTATTCTGTTAACCATTTTGACCTTTTCTTCCTGTCTTCTCCCTTGCGAGGGATGAACTCATGGTCATGGTGCTTGAAAAGGGTTATGAAAAAGCAGATTTTTTCTGGTGATTTTTTAAAAGAATGTTTCCTTACATATCTGTTTGCATAAGAGCTTAAAAGAGAAAATTATATTATTATACCTGTATTTAGTCTAGGCATGTTTGTGATGCTCTTCATGTTAGTATATCTTTCATTCCATAAATTACCAACTACCTCAAAAAAAAGTGGTTTCATCAACCACTCTTCCTTTCAACTAGTTTCTTGCAGATAAAAGGACTTCTGATCCATTCTTTCTGTATCGGTGATCTTTTTGTGTTAATGTTTTGTTTAAACAGATGTTAAGTAAAATTACAAGAATATTGTATGTCTACAAACCAGTCCTGTCAGGTTATAAGCACTGATAATTCCCACTAAAGTGAGAGGACACCTGAGGAGACTTTGAAGACACCCCTCAGATCCTTAAGAGCTTGCCCATGTCCTTGGGCATCCTTTGCAACCTCCCCTCATCTGGATAAATTTTACTGAGGTTAAGTTAATGGTGCACTAAAGGCTATAGCTGGAGCTGCGGTGTTCTCCTTTTTATCAGTATATGGGCACAGCTCTCTTTGATCTGCACTTATGCATCACCTTCCATCTCAAGATCTCAGATGGCTTTTCAAATGCTAATGAATTCTACCCATTCTACCCTAGGGAAACTGAGATGATGAGAAATTACAGGAGATACTTAGGTTCACAAATACAACCTACAACTAAGTTGAGAACAGCCCAGTGAGACCACTTATTCCCATACCATACAGGTAGTACAGGTATCTGTTGCATAGTCTGCTCTTAAAACATTCCTTGCCATCAAAATGCATCCCCAGTGAATAGAGATGTCTGGTGCTGATGTGAGGGGAATTTTGTTCTTTGTGATGCTTTCCCTGGGTTGTGGAGCTCGTAATTACTGAAGAGTGGGGGTTGGTAATCTTTCAAAAGTGATGAGCCAGATCATGGCTTTCATGCTCAGATTAGTGCTTCAGTGTGACAACTGGAACACAGTAAGATCTGGAAGAAGATGCTGCTCACAGAGGCAAGATGAGACCGGTAGGTTGTGTGAGGTAAGAGAGTAAGTTTTCAAAGACCTACAAATTCAGGAGTTCTGGAAATACCTACCTAACATCGACACTGATTTGGAGTTTCCTTGAATCACAGGGCTCAGATCTGCTCAAGAACCTGCTCAGGTTCTTGTGCCCACACCTGAAGTATCCAGCCCTGGTATAAATAGTTTGAAAATACCTCCAGTTGTGGAAGTACTGGGTGTACTTTTGGTTGAACAAAACTCTGGTAACTAGAATGCATTCATCATGCTTAATCTCAATAATTTCAGGAAAAAATAAAGACCACACATTATTTGAAATATTCTGAAAGAAAAATACTGACTTTTCAGTCTTTTGCTCTTTGAATTTTAGTGTTGTCCTTTAGAAGTGTGAGTACTCTAAGAAGTACTTACACTATAAAATAGGTGATGAATGAATATGGAATGTTTGGTTTATGTAGATTTCTATGTGGGAGAAAACCATTTTAATTTACACATTCACTGAGTTGGTTGAATCATTGGTGTTATTTGCTTCCATATACATGAGAAAGAATTGGGCATTTCTTTTATCACTGACTTTATCTTGAAGTAGTGAAATCAAACTTGTGTAAATTACTTTCACATAGTTATCTGGCTCAACTTCAATGGACATTAAAACTTAAATTTCACAGCCTACATTCTCAAGTGTTTTTTCATTTAAAAAAAATCCACTTTTACACTTCAAATATTTGAATGAGAGGAAAATAATGTGTGACTGAATGTGCTACAAACATACAAAATCTCCCAGTTATCACCGAATTATAGGATGGTTTGGGTTGGAATGAATCTTAAAGATCACCTCACTACAATACCCCTGCTGTGGGGAGTATCAACTTACACTAGACTAGGTGGCTAAATGTCCCATCCAACTTGGCCCTGAAAATTTCCAGGAATGGGGCATTCATTTTCCAGCTTCTCTGGAAAACTTGTGTCAGTGTCTCACCACCCTCAAGGATAAGAATTTCTTTCTAATATTTAATGTACACCTAACCTCTTTCAGTTTAAATCCATTACCGCTTGTCCTACCACTACACACCTTTATCCAAAGTCTCTCCCCAGTTCTCTCATAGGCCCCTTTTAGGTTACTGAAAGGTGCTATAGGGTCTCCCCAGAGCCTATTCTTTTCCAGCCTCAACAACCACAGATCTCTCAGTCTGTTTTCATAGGAGAGGTGCTCCAGCCTTCTGATCATCCTGGTGGCCCTCCTGTAGACTGGTTCCAAAAGATCCATGTCTTTCTTATGTTAAGGACCTCAGATCTGCTTTGCAGGTGAGTCTCACAAGAGCAGAGTGGAAAGGCAGGATCCCCTTCCTCACCCTGCTGGCCATGCTGCTTTGGATGCAGCCCAACATATGGCTGGCTTTCTGAGCTGTGACTTTGAGGGTAGATCATGTCTGATTTTTCAATCAACCAATATCCCCAAGTCCTTCTCTGCAGGGCTGTTCTTAGCCAGTCACCCAGCCTGTTCTTGTGCTTGAGATTTCCCCAACCCACACACAGGTCCTGGCACTTGGCCATGGCAAGCTTCGTGAAGTTTGCACACCCTATTTCTCAAGCCTGTCTAGGTCCCTCTGGATGGCATCCTTTCCTTTCTGCATGTTGGCCACTCCATGCAGTTTGCTGTCATCTGCAAACTTGCTGAGGGTGAACTTGATCCCATTGTCCATGTCCCCAGCAAAGATGTTAAGCAGTGCCAGTCCCAATACCAACCCCTGAGGAACCCCACTTGGACACAGAATGGTTGACTGAAAACCTGTGAGCATGACCATCCAACAAAATCTTTTTCAATTGAATGTTCCATCTGGCAAATCCATGTCTCTCCAGTTTAGAGACAAGGATGACAATCAGGACAGCATCGAATGCATTGCACAAGCCCAGATAGATTACATCAGTTACTCTTTCCTCACCCACCACCACTGTAACCCTGTCATAGAAAGTCACCAAACTGGGCAAACACAATTTGTATTTAGTGAAACTGTATTGGCTGTCATTAATCACCTCCTTATTTTCCATGTACTTTGTCACATTTTCCTGGAAAATCTGCTCCATGATCTTGCTGGGCATAGAGGTGGCACTGACCTCCCTGTAGTTATGTGAGTTTTTATTATTTCCCTTTTTAAAAATTTGCATTCTATTTCCTTTTTTTCAGTCAGTGAAAACTTCAGAGCACAGCCACGACTTCTCAAATATGACGGATAATGGCTTTATCACCTCCTCTGCCAGTTCCCTCAGGACCTGTGGATGCATCTCATCAGGTCCCACGAACTTGTGCGACTTCTAGGATGTCCTCAAACCTGATCTTCTACGGCAGGTGGTTCTTCATTCTACCAGTCCTTGACTTTGTATCCTGTGACTAGTGGGGTGTGGCATAGCTCCTGAGCTTGGAGGAGATGATCCTTGAATATTAGCCAGCTTTCTTTGGTCCCTCTTCCCTACAGGGTTTTATCCTATGGCACTCCCTCAAGCAGACCCCTGAAGAGACCAAAGTCTGATCTCCTGAAGTCCAAGGCAGTGAGCTTACTGTGCACTGCCACACTCTCCTAAGGAGCTTGAACTCCATTTCATGGTCACTGCAGCCCAGGCTGTTCTTAAGCTTTACAATCCCCACCAGGCCCTTCTTGTTTGTTAGAACTAAGTCCAGCACAATACCTCACCTCTTTTGCTCCTCTATCACTTGGAGAAGGAAGTTCTCATCAGTACCTTCCAGGAATTTTCTGGGTTGCTTATGCCCTGCTGTGCCGTCCCTCCAACCAATATGGGCATGGTCAAAGTCCCCCAGGAGGACCAAGGCTTGTGATTGTGTGGCTGCTCCTATCTGCTTATGGAGGGCCTCATCTGCTCAGTCTTCTTGGTCAGGTGGCCTGTAGTAGACCCTCAGTATGATGTCACCTTTGTCTGCCTTCCCTTTAATCCTGACTCATAAGAGTCAGCTTCTCATCCATCCCCAGGCAGAGGGAGCTCCATGGCCACTGACATAGAGGACAACATCCTTTCCTTGTCTTACCTGACTGTCCTTCCTAAAAAGCATGTACCCTTCTATTCCAATAATCCAGTCAAAAGGGCCACATCTACCCGTTGCCAATAAGATCATAGTCCTGTAGGTGTGGGTACACCCCTATCTTCTCATGTTTATTCCCCATACTATGTGCATTTGCATAGAGGCATTTAATTTGGGTCCCCAATGAAGCTGACTTCCTGGATAAAGTGGAACCAAGTCCTTTGTGCTTCTCCTCAGATGCACTCTTGCTGATGTGCAATTACTCTAAAAGCTCTGGGCATCTACTGCTGACACTAGAGTTTTTATTTTAAGCAATCCTAGTAAGCTGAAAATTGAACTAACAGTTCTATATTTTTGCTTAGAAACAAGTCATAAAAAGGGAAAATAGCTAATGTAACCTTCTGCCACAATACTCTATGTTGTCCACCACTACAGGCTGGAAACAGAGTGGCTGGACAGCAGCCAGGCAGAGAGCAGCCTGAGAGTACTGACTGACAGCAGCTGGACATGAGCCAGAGTGTGCCCATGGGGCCCAGAAAGCCAACAGCATCCTGGCCTGCATCAGGAATGGTGTGGCCAGCAGGAGCAGGGAGGTCATTCTTCCCCTGTACTCAGCAATGGTGAGGCTGCACCTCGAGTGCTGTGTCCAGTGCTGGCCCCTCAGTTTAGGAAGGACACTGAGATGCTGGAGAATATCCAGAGAAGAGCAATAAGGCTGGAGAAGGGTCTGGAACACAAGACCTGTGAGGAGGTTCTGAGGGAGCTGGAATGGTTTAGCTTGGAGAAGAGGCGGGGTTAGTGTCTTTTCCCAGACAACCAGGGACAGGACAAGAGGACACAGCTTCAGCTGCACAAAGAGAGGTTTATTTTGGACAATAGGGATAAGTTTTCCCAGAAAGAGTGATCGGTCATTAGAATGGGTTGCCTAGGGAAGTATTGGAGTCACCATCCCTGGAGGTGTTTAAGAAAACACTGAAAGTGGCACTCAGTGCCTTGGTCTAGATGGCAAGATTGGATTCCATGATCTCAGCAGGTTTTCCAACCTTGTTGATTCTGTGATTTTGTTATTTGTACATCTTCTATCTCCTACAATAATAAAGCATCTTAATGAATCAAATATCATGTAATATAATGAACTCTGGATTATCTGTCCATTTTTTCCAATACAAGAAAGGAATAGCTGTAGTAAATAAGACAGAACATCCTTGAAAATAATAAGTATTGCTATTCTCCTCTCCAAATCTTAAATCAATTACTTTTACACTACAGTGGGACTAAATGAAGTACAGTAGTACAGTTTCAAGTTTTAGAGCCTTCACTGATTTCAAACACCTTTCTTTTAATGTCTCAAACATCAAAATTTTCTTCTGTGCCATTTGAAACAGTTCCCTAATTCTGCAACACTGGCTTTTTTGTATGATAAACTGGTAGGATGACAAATGCTAAATCTTATCACCTTTTAATTTCAAACTCCATTCCACCAAAAAAAAAAAAAAAAAAAAAAAAAAAAAAAAAAAAAAAAAAAAAGAAAAGAGTGTTTCAGTATAAATTCAGCATTCCAAGTTCATCTCACAAAGAGAAAATAAGTTACAAATAATCTCCAATATACCGCTGCACTGAATTACTTGAAATTTTGAAATCATTTACTGTAGTGAAAAGACTACAATATGAGAGGACTCTCAGCCTTTTCTCACCTTAAATTAGGCACATGTGACTCCTCTGTTAGGAAAGACTAGAAGAAAGAAATGGATATGTAAAGAAAAATTCCAGCACTGAGCTTAAATAACAATAAAAGTAGATCTGTGGAAAGGACATGACTATGAGAAAAGAAATATGATACTAGAAATATTTCTTAAACACTGTCCTTAATAAAGCATTATAAATCTCAAACTAAAATTCGATGTGTTTGGAAAGAAAAACATTTCAAAAACTTCACCTTTTTCTTTAACCAAATGATTTGCAGTCTAAGGAGGGGGAAAGCTCCATGGCTTTGCTACAGCATCTTTCCCAGTGTGAGGAGGCCTTCTGGTGGTCAAAACAGTAAATATTTCTTCTAGAGAGCATTACTCATCCACATGTATGTGACCTTCCACTCAAATTTATGTGCACAGAAGTTAAAATTTATCCATTGCATAGAAGGCTGTTTTAAGGATTTAAGCAATGATTGTTTATGCCTTCACCTTTTGCTGTTACTGCACAAATTTTGGCCATTTTCAGTCAGCATATGGGCAACTAAGGCATTTAGCTTGAATACCTGGTGCCAAAACTTTGCTGAAGTGAGACCATAAGGGTCTCACATGCTGTTATCAACAATCAACCCTCTGCATTTTATTTGAACAATTACAAGTTAAAAGAATTGCAATAAAACACTTTTAAATAAACCCTTTCTTAATTACTTACTTAACCTGAATGTTGATTATCTGAACAGTCACATTTTATATTTTTAAGACTCCTGGACTCTTTTTTTTTCCCCAGCCTGGCAAATTCCCATTTTAAGAAGAACAGCCAGATACTCATCATTATATCTATGTTTTATTTTAAATTAGGGATTTTCTGCCATGCAACCCAAATAGAGTTTAGTGTTAGAATACCTATGTTCTCCTTTAATTCAGAGATTGTATTATGACAAGAGATTTCTTCAATGCCAGTGGTTCACTTAGAATAAATATTTCCAGCTGACACATAGAGAAAGCGTATTTTTTAGAGTCCATTGATAGTGAAAACATCTTCCAACATGTAGCAAGCACTAACATAGCTGTGGGATGCAGTTGGATGAAAATAGATCTTCTTGCTACTTTTGTCTTGTTTGTGTTGGGCCCTGAAGCATGTAGAAATTAGCATTGATATTTTTTCTAGTTTCTCAACCGAGCTCCTAAACAAAAAGTATTAGGTTTTAGCAGTAACCAGGAAGGTCATCAACACTTTGTATCAGTTTCTTCAGCACTGAACTACTTTGCACTTCTGCTTTTGAAGAAGACACTTGTCTACTTCTCAAAGAGCCCTAACCTATACTAACAGGTCTGGCTCTGCCCATTGTGTGAGGCCTTTTTTTGATATTCCAGAGGTAGGTCATTAAAGTTTGGTTGCAAGAGGAGACTGTGTTCCTTTCCAGAGAAATTCTCAGACAGCCAGGCATGTGTGAGTTACGTGAATCCTGGAAAATTCAACTCAAAGTCACACTGTTCCGTAGAACAACACTGGAATTTCCTAGATGTTCTTCATTGTAGGGAAAAGCCTTTCAGAGGGATGGTATAGTATATTTGAAATACTAAGTCAAAAATTTAATCCAAACTGTAAATCACCAGCCAAACGAAATCCATCCAGAAGTGATATATGAGGCCTTTACTGTGTTTTCCTTAAACTAGGTCTGGGGTTTTTTTTTTTGGTTTTTTTTTTTTTTTTTTAATTCAGCATGTCCTTCAGCATTATTAACTACAACCATCAGATGGCAGTCCATAGTCAAGTAAGAAATATATTCCCAGTATTTGGGTAGAGTTATGTGGAGAGCAATTTGTTTTCAATCTTTTTCTGAAATCCAAAGAAGAGAAACTGATTTCAAGATTCTCCTCCCTTGTTTCAGGTTTTTCAATTCTTTTTGGACAGTGAGCTCTGTCCTTTCTTTTTCTTCCAAGCTTGAATTGCAAAATCACTATGGCTGTGCAAATATGTGCCAAGAGTGAATGGCTTTTCCCTCCAAGTTTTTTCAAAAGTTCTAGCTCTCTGACCTGTACTTTTATTGATAAAATATCTAGAAACTTAAAAATCTCCTCTAATCTTCTATTAGGAAGTTATCTAGTAAAAAAACCCAACAAACAAAACCACAAACAAATGAAAAAGAATTGTTGTAAAGAAATCAGGTGCCATTGATATAGGAGAATGACAATTTTATGCTATGATCATCCTCCTTGTTCACTGGGAACTCATTAAAAAAAATAAATAACCAGAAATCTGTTCACAATTTTTAAACAACATTGTTTTAATAGTGGTATCAAATCTGAATACTAATTTTCTCCTAAATTTTTCTCCAGTTCTGGAAACTTTTTTGGGAGCTCTTCATGACCAGAGCTCTTAAGAACAACTCTAAAGCTTCGGTTTAGCCTGCTACTAGTACTGCTCAGTACATTTTAGGAAACCTAATAATGATTTGAAGAAAATTAGTGGTAAATCTTACTTTTAAAACTGTGTTAAAAATTGATTCCTGTAATGTTGTGTTTCTTGTTCATGTTCAAAGCCTCCCTTTGTCCCTGTTTGTGTGCTACAGGAGAACTGGGGCAGGGATTAGCTTTTGTGAGAAGAAACCATGGATTTGATGTAATTTCTGCTTTATTGGCAAAACTCAGTGGGCATTTCTTGTCAAGGCATGAGAAGAAGTTAAACGATGCACTGACTCACAGTGTGTCTATCCCAAAGATGCTATCAGCCAGTGATAGATAGGACTGTAAAAACTGAGAATAGGAAATGCTTTTTGCCTTTTGATTCAGGACAAAAGATGCCTGAGATCCCTTCCAGCCTCTTTTTTTAACAGTGGGGCCTGTAACATTTTACACATATTTGTCCTCTAGCCTTCCGGATTCCCTGGCTACACTGTCAGATCAGACAAAATTTATTAGGGTCATGAATATTTTGTCAGTTCCAGTGTTCAGAGTTTGCCTAGTCTTTAGTTTATCCTCCAATACATCTTCTTTTACAGCCAACAGCACATAACTTGGTACAAAATATCTATTGGAAAGCCAAAAGCAGTTTTCTTCAACATTATGACTTGGCTTCTGCCTGTAAGCCAAGTTGAGAAGGTTCATGAGTCTCAAAAATACAGATTATCTTAACACACATTAGCAAAGAACCTTGCTGGCCAGCTCTCTGGATGGGGAGATTTACCAGCTGGTAAACAATTAGTGGTAGTTCATTGATCCCAGCTGCCTCCTAATATACTGGCCTATTTATTCTCTCCAAAACATTATATTTTTCCATGAATTTCATGAGCATGTATTTGGCAATCCCTTTTCCACAATCACTACAGGACTGTAACCCCACTTCACTGAAAATTCTTACCACAATCTTTCTATCTGTCAGAAAATGTTTCTGATACAAAGCCTTAATGTTACTCTCTTGGATCAGGATGGAAGTGGAAGCAGGACAACATCCTTCTTGCCCAGTTTAACACTGAAAGCATCTTTACAGTGGTTACATAAAACAGAGAGGCTGCACATGTGGACACTAGCCTTGTTATTCAAACAAAATGTCAATTCTATCCAGCCACAGTCTTTCCTCAAAGTGCTTAGAGATTTTTAGACACAGGCATGCAATAGATTCAGTTTAAGATTATTACAATGGAGTCATCTCTCAAGTCACAATAGAGGTCTAATGAGAAGCTCATGGAGACCATTTGCAGACTTTTCATGTCCCATTACTTTCTCTGACATTTCTAGAACAGTCACATAAGGGTAAGTATACTTTTGACAAAACAGTGTTATTTTAGGACGTAAAGGTCTTTGGTAATGCTGTATGACAATGCCAAATTTTCAGTGCCTTTCCTTGTGATGTGTCTGTGAAGAAATTTTCAAAATAAGAAAGAAACCTAATTGTTGACTATCTGAATACATCCAGGGTCTGTTGTTCGTATGTGATTAATGACTGGTTCACTCTATTTTGTTGTTGTCATGGTATTCTGGGCTTGGTAATGAAATGGTCTTGTCCTCCCCATGAAGATAGCTATGGACATATATACAGCTCCAGTGAGCAGAGGGCAGGCCAAGAGACTCTGGAAAAACTATGAACAGGATTTGTAGAAGACAACCTGAAGAATTTGGATTATTGTATGAGTGAGATATTTCTCTTCATAATCATTCATTTATGAGTATAGAGACTCCATTTAAAGGTATTTTGAGAGTTTGATTTGACAATGTCTATGTATATTAAATAATGTAACTTGTAATTACACCAAGGAAAACCTTATATTTTATTAATTTTACTAGTTAACTTTAAACAAGTGGTTCAGTTTTTGAACAGGACACTTCCACAGGGAAATGATGAAAAAATTGTGCTATATTAATGCTGCTACTTGAATGTAAAATGTAAAATAATATGAAATTACAAACTAATCATTGATGCAGATAAATGAAACTGTTATTTTCAATATCTTATAATTTTAAAGATAGTTTATGCCAGTTTAACTTATCATTTGCTTCATTTGCCTACCTTTTCCTACATGAAAATCTTGAGTTAATGTTGCATTAAGACAGCAACATTACCAAGAAACTTGATTTTCCATTAGTCTGATACCCAGCCAGAAGCCAGAGAGATATCTGGATTCATGTTTAGAAATTACTATATAGGTCGTTATCAGTTACACCTGTAAGTTATTAGGTCATAAGAACTCTCTAGAGAACAAGCAGAACTTACCTTTTGAAGACACATTTAAAGAGTCTCTTCTCCTCCTCTGGAGTTTAAATTTTTTCTGACTTTTACTATCCAAACCCATCTGGGTTCTGGCCTTGCTGAAAAATGTTTCTTCTTCAAAGTTACCTGAGGTGAAAGTGGAATTAGAAGTTAAAGCTTTTCTGTGTCCTTCACAGTAATTTTGCAGAAGGTAGTTTTCAAGAGTAAAACAAACACTGCACTGAATGATATTTAGATGTCCTTATATAGGTGTCTAATGGAATAATGGCACATTCATAACCTGAAATAAGTAAAATACATTAAGTAATTGACATCCTTACACAGTCTTACTACAACTAGAAGTATTGCTGTTGCATAGTGGTGCTGCCACCTCTCACACAGAGACAGCTGCTGATCACTTGTGAGTTGCTGTCTTCGTGCAGCTATGGAAGGCTTCTGTGTAGAAAATGAATATTTGGGTGTGTAGCTCATGTAAAAAATATCCATCATATGTGTATGGAAAGTTTTTTCCATATTGAAAATAAAAAATACTCTTTTGATCTGTGAAATTAGACTACCTAATTATTAATACAAATTGATACAGGAAGAATCCAACTCTCTGTGTTCTTCTCCCATCTTCTAAATGCAGAATGTATATATTTTTGGCAGCCAGATTTATGTGCCAGAAATTTGGTACTCTTAAGCACTCTGATACATGCAATAAACATACAAGAAATGGGCATTTGCCGTGTATGTTGCTACATGCAGCCCTGTTGAAGAGCCGACATTTGCAGTGTTATTCTGTGTATGGCTCTAAACCTGTCCTTGCTTTTATGAGCACCCAAAGTCAGCTGTCTGATCACACTGCAAGAGGGCACTAGGCCATCTGAACAGGTGGCCAAGAGCACTGACACAGAAAGATGCTCCTCACGTGTGCTTACCAAGGGCACGATTTCCTGCTGGACCATACTGAGCTCAGGCACAGCTAGAGGGATGTGCACTCATTAATCCAGCTCTGAGCTGTATTAAGTTTAAAAATAGCTTTTGTGACAGCATGGTGATCGTTTCTGACCCACTTAAATTTAGCAGAACAGCATATAAGCAATAGAGATTTCTGGTAAGCCTTCACTGTTCAGCAGAATGGATCAGAGTAGTGCAGACTAATTTAGTCCAGCTAGCACAGAGATAGTTACTAGTCTTCCAGAGTGGAGAGGAAAAAGACCAGCCAGACCTGACAGCAGCCTTGATATCCAAGCAGACAAGGGTCATTTCTGAATGAGTTTATGCCTCTCAGCATGGAGCTGAGTGCATTACTAATATGAAATCTAAAAACCTAAATATAGTTTAGATGGTTAAGGAGTAAAAATGTGCTACAAACTAAAAATGTATTTCAGGAAAAAAATACATTCACACTAATAGAGCAGTTTCCATTCACTAAGAGGAGCAGTTTTGTACATGTTAAAATATGGCATCATAAAAGGTTCAGGTGTAAACTCATGTATCATTGCTTCACATTGCTGTAGTCTAGCCCTTAGCAGTAATGTAAATTAATGTGGTTTCATTAGAGGAAACAGAGGCACATGTGTTTATATGCTCATAGCAGCAGGTGCAGGATTGCCTCTTGTAGTCTCTTCATGTTACAGCAACTTAGATGCAAGTCCTTGCCTATACCCTTAGTCACAAATATTCCATGATGGAATGACAGGAGTGTGTGAAGGTCATTTCAAATTATATTATGACGTGTAAAGCACACTCAGTATTTTTGCTGTATTCAGCAGGCCCAGTTGCACCAGGGGAGACCCATCCCACACTAAGTAGAGCAGCCCCACAGAGACCACAGTTTCAGATGCAGCAGTGCCAAAGATTTCCAAAAATATTAATGTAGTTGCTTGAATGAAAAGAAGCCAGTATCAGAGAAGCCATGTCTACTTGGAAAACATTTGTCCTTTTGAAATCAGGATTTTCTGGAGCTGCTTCATACGTATGTACCACTGATCTCTTGCACATTCTTTACAGAGTGTGTGGCATTTCACAGATGTTTCCCACCAGAGACATATTGACATTTCAGAGCTTGCTATAATAATAGTAAGTGATTGTGAGCTAATAACTTCTCAGTTTCACTTAGCTCTTTTGCAAAGCCTATTCTTGGCTGAAACTATTCTAAATTCAAGCCACTAGAAGGCAAACAAGCAACATCTGCTTTTCCAAGCCAGGGACTGAAACTGTTGCAGGAGTGGAGTGTATGTGTTGGTTCCTGCTAATATTGTTTCTGTGATTTTTCTGTTTCCCCTCTCTCTCTGTATGTGGGGCTTACTAATATCCAGGTAGAAAAGAACTTGTGAAAACATGAATGCTATATATTTTAAAGTGCACAAGTTTTCATTTAAAGTGCTTTGTTTCATTCAAGAACTGACAATGCTTAACAGCATTCAATAAGAAGTACTTCGGTAAGATCCAACTCCTCTCCTTGCAGGAGTACTAATAGATTGTTGAGGAGGGTATTTTTTAAAAAGCAAATCCTTTGCAATTGGGACCATATACACTAGCACTCATCTAGTGTCAGTAATTCTGGAAGTAACAGCAGCAAATATACTAAGATTATAAGGGATTTTTTTTTTGTGGTCAGACCTGCAATATAGAATATAGGAAATCTCTCACTTCACTAACTGATTTCAATAGCTGTAATTAAAATAGAGAAATATTTTATAAGGAGGCCCATTTGTGTTGTAAGATTATGAGAAATCAGTATCTATTCTAAAGCCAAAAAATTGGTCCACTACTTAACTACCTGCACTTTTTAAATTGCATCTTATTTCTAGGCTAGATTTGTCTAATGATATCTTCCATTAGAGGCTGTTACACATTTGTGGGACAGACTGAAGAGCTGTCCCTTCTAATCTTACTGTTACAAGAATTTATAGACTATATTCCTCTACCTTCTTTCTTTCTTCAAGTAAGTTAAATGGACTGAGCTTCTTAGGCTTTATATTATACAAATATTTTCTAATTCTTTATCATTATCGTGGCTCTTTAAAAAGGTTTAAAAACCCCTACTTGTTGGCCTCAGTACACCTATTTTTTTGCTGCTTGCCAGTCAACAAGTTATTCAAATTACTCAGTGACTACTAGTCCAACATCTCCATTACATACCACCTCAGGATTCTTTCCCAGAATCACACAACCACAGAATCATTAGGCTGGGAGACCTTCAAGATCATGGAGTCCAACCCAGCCCTAACACCTCAACTAAACCATGCCACCAAGTGCTACATCCAGTCTGTCTTTAAACACATCCAGGGATGGCGACTCCACCGCCTCCCCAGGCAGATCATCCCAATACTTTATCATCCTTTCTGTAAAAAACTTTTTTCTAATATCCAACCTATATTTCCCTTGGCACAGCTTGAGACTGTGTCCTCTTGTTCTGGCAGCTGCTGCCTGAAGAAAGAGACCAACTCTCACCTGGCTACAACCACCTCTCAGGAGATTGTAGAGAGTGATAAGGTCACCTCTGACTCTCCTTTTCTCCAGGCTGAACACCCCCAGCTCCCTCAGCCATTCCTCACAGGGTTTGTGTTCCCAGCCCCTCTCCAGCCTCGTTGCCTCCTCTGGACGTGCTCAAGCATCTCAAGGTCCTTCCTGAACTGAGGGCCCAGAGCTGGACACAGCACTCGAGGTGTGGCCTCAGCAGTGCTGAGCACAGGGGAAGAATGACCTCCCTGCTCCTGCTGGCCACACCATTCCTGATCCAGGGCAGGGTTTTTCACGCTGAAAAATTTTAGTGATTATTTTTTCCAAGTCAATAAGAAAAAAATAAATGGAAGATAGCTAAAATTCCTGCATGTTGTTCCTCATATACTCTCTAGTAATATCTGTGCTGAGGAAATGAGACAACAGCAATTTTTAGAGCAATAAGATGAGAGGAACTCAGGCTGGTAGAGTAGAACAATTCTGCACTCCATTTTATTGTTCAAATTACTCCAAAACCTTGTTCTGTTGTCATGTGTCATCAAGTTTTGCACTATCTAAATTATAAAATAAATGAGTCTTTTCTAAAGCATTTAGTCAATCCTTTACTTTCTATGTATGGTATTAATTTTAGGCACCTCTTCTGTGCCTGACCACTGTTCATGACAGCTGTTAATGAATGAAGATTGAGTAGCAAAGATTTCTAGCCAGCCAACAGTCAGCTTCATTCATGTTAATTGTATGAAGAAGTTGAAAACAAGTCAGCAAATTGGGTAAATGAGGAGGAGAATCAATAGACAGTATTCATAACTATAATAAGGCAAACATCATTAAAAGCTTTATCTTGATCATACTGCCTGCTTTCATTTGAGTTCTCCAAACAAACAATCCACGTGTTGCATTACCAATGCATCCATCCCGGCCCTCTGGCAATTCCTGTGCTCAACAGGGAGCTGGCAGACACTGCCGACTCCACCAGGGACACATTGGCATTCCTTAAGGAAAAAACCCCTGACATATCAATCATTTACTGTTTGCAACTGAAAGTGGAAAATATTTCATTAAATAAGGCAGTTGAGTCATCTTTGAGACCTTTTATAAATCATAAAGATAAGTCACAGAGACCAGTGTGTCAAACATACACAGTAACACAACATTGAAAAACATTCAAAGAAAGAGTTTATAGTAGTGCCAATTGTTTGCCTCTTCCCATAGATATCCTTTACTAGAGTAAGATCATCTCTCAAAAAAATCTGAAGCCTGTTTGCAAATGTTCTGTGAAAACATTTTCTGTATTAATTTTTCATCTACTTTTTTATAAACTGCTGAAACATTCAGAATTAGTTCAGGCTTGTTAATCAAATCACACCCTTTTCATGAGAGTATAGCATTGCTGGCTGCTTCTAAATATATGTAAGTAAAATCAGAGCTGTTTGTCTGAAAAGAAGTTTCTGAAGATATTAAAGAATTTCTGGAATTTATATTAAAGCTAATGGAAAAAACAAATCAACTCAGAATGCAGTTAAAGAAAATTACTGAATTCTCAGAGGAAACTTTTTAAAATCTTTTCTTCAAAGAATTTTTTTTCAAAAAATCCAATATGGCACACATTAATCATATAAAAACAATTAAATCTTTGCCACAGAATACAAGGCTGTGTGCCAATAATCTAAGTATTTTGACATACAAGTTGTGTAGTTAAAAAAACCCTCAGATATAGATTACTTGCATACTTTGTTTTCTTATTGTTTTACACACATTAAATCAACAAACAACTGATGTATGTTCTCACTTTATGTTCACCAAAAGATCAATTGCAACAGATATGACTTTATTATGAACATACCTGTGGTTCTACAAAATATATAATCAATAGCCCTCACACTAAGGAACTTCTAAATTGATATTGCATATTACATATATACATATATACATATACATCATGTATAAAAACTTCAATACTTTAGGAAATGCCATGGTTAATTTTTACATGCTTGGTCTAATTGTATGCAAACTGTAAGGCTCCCACTTTCTGTATGTTAAATATTTTAATAGTTTATGTACTGTAACTGTTGGGTGTCTTTTTAGGGAGGGATAGGTCCTTGAGATGTCTTTTGAGTTGAATAGTCCTTGCAGCAAACAAGTAAATCAATGAAAAGTTGTGTGGATATGTGACTCTTAATGCCAAGCATTGATTTTAAGATTAATTATTTTGTGCATGAGTGTAAGCAATGCATTTTCTGAGTAGTTAAATTCCAAAGAAGTCATTCCTTCTCTGCACAAATCAGTGGCATACAGCAGAAATACAACTACCAGAAGTTTGTTGCACTTCAATGTGCAGAAGCGTGGTTCTGCGTGCAAGTAAATAGTAACACAACAAACAGCAACTGGTTTGGCTGACACAGACGTCACGGTACCTTCCCTTTTGAAAGGTCCCTCTATTCATGTAGCAGTTTCACATTCGCCAATTTTGACCTTTCTCAGCCAACACACCAAATTTGTGATGGTTTTTGTGCTTACTCTTTTTTCTTTCTGCTTCCACTTTAACTAAAAACCAAACTGTGTCAACCTATAACATTTCATTTGTTTGTAGCTATGGTACTGACAGGAAAGTTACCAGTTGTCTTGGTTTGGAAAGACAGATATCTGTCAGGGAAAACTGGAGTTTTGCTTGGAATGGAGAATGTAAAAAAAACCCTCCCTCCAAACTATTACAATTTTGCAATTAGGAGCTTTCAGGCAAAAATGTGGGAATAGGAATAACAGTTCTTTACTAGGAATATTAAAAAATACTAATGCAGTAGTACAAAAAAACAAACAAGCAAACAAATACAAGTCCTAGAAAACCCTGGCAGAGTCAGAGATATGACCTGACACCCTGCTGGCCAGGATGTTGGAAGCAGTCCAAATAAGTCTTCCTAGAGTAACAGATGTTGCTTTGTGGAGTAGAGATGATCCTGTAGTAAAAAGGGTCCAGTGCTGGAGAGATGGGTCCAGTCTTACTCCAAGAATTCAGTAGAAAACCAGCTGATTTGGGGTCCCTGTGTCCCCATTTTATCTGGGTAGGGAATGGTTGGCCCCTCCCCACTGGGTGGAGCATCTCACGATGGAATGAGGTAATGTTATCAGTCATGTGAGAGGCCTTAAATGGCCCATTCACAGGTGATGTCCCTCAGAGGAGGATGGATGGAGGGAGAGATAAGAAGGCACTGCTTTATCTGGTGTTATCAGTTGTCCCATTAACAGAAGGCATCCACCCTCTTCCCGCCCCCCCCCCCCCCACCCCCCGAGTTACAAGAGATAAAGAACAATATCTCCCAATCAGTTTCAACAGATGAAAATAGAATACACATTTTTGGTTACATTTTTCAATCCAAGATACCAGTTGTGTGTTTCATACCTGGAACATAGAGAGAGAAACCTGCTTTAAGTTCGAGTTGTCAGCACTCACCTAGGAAGTGAGATGTTCTGGGTGAGACTAAAAGTAAGATCTACTCATTTCTAGCTCAACAGTACATTTCTGTTTTCAGCCTTGTGCCATACATGCTTGTGCTCACTCAACCTCCTTCTTCCCCCACACCCTGGTGGAATGGTGAGCACAATCAAAGCAAAACATGTATGTTGAGACAAGTATAGTTTAATAAGTGAAAATGAAGTAAAATACAACAATAATGGTAAATAATAACAATAATTGTAATAAAAAGGAAAAAAAAAACAAGTGATGCACAATGCACTTGCTCACCACCCACTGACTGATGCCAGAATCCCCTTCCCAAACCCAGATTGGCCACATTCCCTGCTAATTCCTCCCAGTTTGTACACTGAGCATGATGTTCTGTGGTGTGAAATATCCCTTAGGTCAGTTCAGGTCACCTGCCCATCAGTGCTCCCTCCCAGTCTATTTTGTGTATCTCCTCATTGGCAGAGCAAAAGACAAGGAAAAAGTCCTTGATTTAGGATAAACATGACTTGGCAAAAACCCAAAACACCAGTGTATTATCAACATCATTTTCATTCTGAATCCAAAACACAGAACTGTAACAGCTACTGAGAGGAAACTACCATATCCTAGCTTAAATCAGAACAATGCTACCACACCTGCCTCCAGTAGAAATAACATTGGGATAAATGCTCTGCCCTTCTCTTTGTTGCCTGCAAGACATGCAGGGAGGCTGCACTGCAGGCCTGGAGCTGGGGTGCCCTAGGAGGAGTAAGGACCAGGATGGAAGCAGAGAAAATGCTCCTGAAAAAGCCTGCCTCCAGCAGTCACCTGCCAGGCAGGAAAAGGTGGAAGGATGAACTTTAACGTGCTGAGAACTGGCTGTGTCCACCACTGATGAAGAATGGCATGAGTCTTACCAACACAAACCTGCCCAACCCCAAAAATGGTGCTTTCTAAGTGAAGAAAAAATAAATTTCCACTGCTGCAGCGGGGTTTGCTCTGGCATGCAGTGCAGGTTTGTTCTGGCTGAATAATGATATTTTTCAGTACAATCTGGGAGGCCCAGCTGTTGAGATGAGAAAATATTTTCAGTGTTTTGCCCTCTGTATTAACAATCTGAAGCTGATGTTTTACAGCAAGTATATTGTTGGGTTTTCAACTGACACCAGTCATTATCTCTTGAGATTTTATTTGAAATAATATTATAGAGTGGAACTCCCTTTCATTCTGACAAAAGGTGGATTTGAATCAAGAACTAAACTCTGCTAAACTTCTAGAGGGGTTTTTTACCCTTTTTAATTAAAAAAACAGCCATAAAATATTAAGATCACCTTCTAGCTTTTCTTGGAGAAAAGTGCCAGTAATCTGTGCATTTCAGCACATAACATCACCAGAGGTATTAAAAGGAAAGTCTTTCTAAAGGTGTTAAGTGACTCATCTCCCAGTGGTGTTGTAAGAATTAATTAGCTAATGCCAGTACAGCATTATATAAATGCTAAGTACTATTGTTGACAGATTAAGGTTATGAGTGCCAAGTGGCAACATGAGCTTCGTTACTGAAAATTGTCTCTCACTCTTGTAGCAGAAGAGACCCCTCTCAGGAATGACATGGTAAATCACTCTTCCTGACTTTTCAGCCTTTCCCCCTCACAGAATTACTGATGACACAAGTCATACTGTTGGGGTTTGTAACAGCAGTCCAGGAAGGAATTGCAATAAGCTAAAAGTCAATTAGGTACAAGTTTCCTCTACCATTAACTGAATCATAGAGCAATATCCCACAGAGAGAATGGTCAAGTCCCATTTGTCTGCAGCTCAGCAACCATGCACTGTGTAATCTAGGATCAATAAACTAAAACCTAGAAGGGGCATAAGGCACAACACTCATTTTTGCTGTACCAGCCATTGAGAAACCTATGCATTTATGGTTCCAGCCCCTAGAAGGCGTCAATGCAATTCCCAGCCGTAAATGTATATTCAGCTCATTTTCCAGTAAAACAAACAGTGATCATCAATCTTAAATGACAAGTTTTAGCCATGACCGCTTAACTACTCTGATTCAAGTAGCTGCTTTCCAGTGTGTTCATATCTTTATATTCTAGAATATAAGTGCAGAGCTGATTTTCTTCAATTTGCATTATTTTAGCGAATAAAGTCAGCAGAAGTGATGGATTAGTTAGTGATGCAAATAAAGAGGTTAAATCTGAAAAAAATGTATAAATATTCATGTGCACATGAGTTACAAGCAATCCTTTTTCTCTTATTCCAGGGTACACAATGCAGTAAAACATTTATTTGAAAACTTTCAGACTCTCAGTGGGAAAAAACAATGAGACTGAGTATCATATAGAATTCAAACATGGCAAACTCATCAAAAGTAACTCTTTCATCCCTTTCTAAGTCTTAATTTTACATATCTAAAGTTTCCCTTTTACCAAACACCAAATTATGGGTGTCATCACCATATCTCACAGCAAAAGAGTAATCAGGTTTAATTTTCATCTGAGAAGACCTTGCAAAAAAGTAAGGTCCTTTAACAATGGATTCATTGCTTAAAATTTCATTTTACAAAAAAATTCCATCATGTTTTACCTCTGCTAGTTCCCTGTTACAACAAAACAAAACAAAAACAAAAACAAAAGCAAAGCAAAACAAACAGAAATTAAAAAAAAACAACCCAGAAAACAAACAAACAAAACCCCACAGAGCTTGATAGTCTAAGTGAAAGAAAACACAGATCAGACAAAATTTTTCCTGACAAAATAAAAGTGCAGATCAGTCCTTATGATTACCACCTCTATGATTACCACCTAATGGGCTGGTCAAAAAGGGCAGCTCAGACAAGCAAACTGCATTAAAAGTACATACATAATAAATGCTTGTGTAGAAACAGGATGTTAAGGCATCATCTGTGATGAATAAAAAGGCTCTGACCAGAAAAGAAATCAGTCATTACACAAATATTGACATTTTTCTGATCATTTCACCATCAGGGCCAATTCAAATATTAATAAAAATTTATGAAAAATAGACAAATTAGTGCTTCCCTTTGGAAAATTTTTCTGAAGGTGATCAGCTTCATTCTTTGCAAAAAAATCCAATTTAACCTTTTCGGGATTTGTCTTGTATTCCTGCTTTTTAATTATGCTAGAATAAAAACCCCTCCAGTAAACACTACTTTCTTCCTACTTGCTATACTTACACTCTGTAATTAAATACTCTGTCATCTTGTTTTAATAAGCTAAACTCTGCATCTTTATGGTGTTCCCCTTTTCTTCAGTCTTTGAATTATTTCTGAGATTCTTCATCATGCCCTGCTCTGTGTAGTACAACAATACAATACACAGGAAGAAAAGTTTTCCCCTTGCTGCACTAATATTTTGCCTAAAAAAGAATTATTTTACTGCATAGTCCACGTTGTTTTGTATGACTGTCCCACCCTCTACCTTAATTGTCATGCTGCCCCTCCTTTTATCATTCCCAGGAGAAGAACCATTGCATGGTGTTCTGTACAGAGCTTCTACAAAGCTTCAGGAAAAGCATTTCCAGTGAGATGTAGTGAGAGCAATTCCCTCTGGTGATTGTTTTGGTGGGCTAGAGTTAGCTAGTTCTTAACTTGTGTAATGCAGTATTCTTGATTTAGCCTGTATAGCATTATTTTTTAAAAGAGAAGGCCAGGTGGTACTGACTCAATGTCCAGAATTTGTCAAAGCAGACTATGAGTTTAGCAAATAAGTGAATTTTCATGGAAGTAATCTCTCAGTGAATAAAAGCATAGTTATTTGACCATTTTCTATAAAACAACATGGAGTTGTACTGATTAAATTTTTCAATATAAGAGTACCAGCTTTCTTATCATAGTACCTGGCAATGAGGACATGCATAATTCTCCATGTACCTTGGGTTCATTTTACTTGACTTTTGAAAAGCCATTACAATATTAGCACTCAGAATTCTTCCTTGTTCCTAGTATGCCAAAATCTAAAATCTAGTAATCAGATTGGGGATTATCTCCACATCAGGCTGGTGAATGTAAGTTGACTGGCCCTATAGAGTTGAATTGCTAACCTAGCGTCAAATTTGAATAAACATTTCTAATGCACCATGTTTCTGAGCCTCTTTGGTGTGCTTGCTACTTCCAGTGTATTTCTGCAGAAAGTAACTCAGAGAGCTGTGCTCAAGTAATGAAGTGATACAACAACATTCATAATTAAGTACTCAGTTCCCCACACCCAAAAATGTAAAAATGCTGTTAGTCCATGATTATTGCATCAGCTGTGCATATGAATGAGTGATGGAACATGAAAATACTCAGATTTACATCTTCCTAATATTGTGGGTTTTTTCTGCAAGAATTCAATACAAATTTTTTTCTGCTAAAATAGCATCCACTTTTGGAAAGTGGTGCCTATTCCCTGAGTTCTATTTAACCCCTGTGATCCCCATAATCCTGTGTGACATTTCCTTAGTACCAGGTTAGTTGCAACACTCTCCACCCTCTTGATCTCCTTCAAAAATTCTCTTTGGGCAAGGTCTCTTGTCCAAATTTCTATTTTAAATCTTGTATTCCTGGGTTGCTGTGCAGTTCAATAATTGCGTGTCATGATTCCTATCTGCACATGATTCACCTCAATTCATTCAAACAAAGCCTTTTATTGCCATTTTGTCCTGGAATTTGTCTGACACACTAACCATGGTAGAATTAATTTAACTGAATCCGCTATTTTGTTGAAAACTAGATTGTTGCTGTATGAGATTACTTGGTTGTGTGCAGCACAGTGACTGTCCATCACTTTTGTTGGAGGCTGGAAGTGAGGGCCTCAGTGATACATTACCAGGGGATGCAGGGTGAATGTTTTCAGGATGAGAGGAGGGAAACAATTTGAGGAATACTTCTGTATCACTCACAGTTAGCATGTAGGCTGCTGCCAAATGCTGGTTATTGTCTTCCTTCCTGAAGCACTGGTGAACACTGCAGCACAATGCTATTTTCAGCTCCTTGACAAGATGATTACAATGTAAAGTCATGCTGCATGACCAGCATGCCAGGTGTTCCCTGTTCTAGCTCTGCTTTTATGACTTTGGGGACGAGAGAATGATGAAGGGAAGGATTGGAGTTACTTAGATTTTCCAACAGCAGGTCAGCTTAGATAGCTGGGCTATATTTACTCGAGGCATTGCTGTACTGTGACTGTCATTTTCTTTGTTTTACAAATAAAAATTAAATGGAACAAAATTAGCCAAAATAAAATGCAGTCTGTTAGAAATGTCCAAGGTAAAGTTTGCACTTCTGAGTGGTTAAATAGTGTCAAGTTAGGTAGGCTTTCCCCGAGCAGAACAGAAGGCTGCAGTTGAGCAAACTTCCCAAACCCCACAGCTTACACAGGCACACAGAGGTTAGAAGTCAGAGGAGAAACGTAGCAGATACTTTTTCCTTCCAGGCCTTAAGTCCCCTGACAAGTCCATAAAAACTACAAAAATTACAGATGGCCCTTTCAATTCTGTTTTTTAGCATGCTGTCTTTTCAGTAGGAATTTAAAAGAGATCAGATACACGACTTAAAAATCAAATTGCTATAATAATTGACAACTAACAACTAACATGTTTTCTCCTAAATTTTTGTTTTATATACTATGATCAAAAGACATAATTCCCATTCTGATTTCATAAGTAACAATAAACTATTTCAACTAACTAAGAAATACAAATATTTTTCAAGATAGCTATTTAAATCTAAAAAGACTCAAGTCTGACTGTGTGGTTGGATCCAGATACATTTTAAGATATCTGGCCTAGATTAGCAATTTCCCTTTCTGATGGAAATGGGTCAAAGAACAGTATGAATGAGGCAGCAATAGATCCTCACCGTGACTTTTTTTCAGGCTTAGGAGGTTAAATACTTACAAGCAGTCCCAAAGGAAAGGAAACACTGATGATATTAGCTAACAAGGACTTCAAAGAGTCTTTCAAAATTTATCAGTCTAAAGGTAAAGTGATAAATGGCAAAATAAATTTATAACTTTACAGAAAATAAAGATACGTATAGGAAATAAGTTAGTCCCAAAGCCATTTGTGATAAAATAAAATATCAATTGTTATTTTAAATTTGAGTCACAAATTTTGATTGCCTTCAAAAGAAATTCCAGGGAAGTTGCCTAACAATTCTTAGCTTGAAAAGTCCTGTAGGTCACAAAACTATCACACAAGTTAGGAAAAAGCCTTGTGTCGGTAGAGGCATCAGAGTAGAAATAAGCTCTATCATTAGACTATGGCCTAATAAAACAACACCAGTGATCCACTTTTCATTGACACAAAAAGCTTCTTTAGTTCAATTGTATGCATTCAAAAGAGCTCTGGCAGGGACCAAATGAGATCAGCAACCTGAAACACCTCTATCTAGTCTTAGGCTCAGACTAGTCCACTCTCAGTGCAGATTTATGCTCTTCTAATTTCCCTTAACCACATACAGCAATTAAAGTAGGAACTATCTTTGTAAGGATTCAGAACTAAGGAGAAATTCACCAAAGCTACTAGAATTTGGTTATTCACCTGTACAGTTACAGGAGATCATTCATCTGACAGAATTATTCTGCAGTTACTTATGGTGAAAAAGGAAAAGCAGTATGAGCTGCATGATGCCTCAATTCCCTGAGCCTCACTGAGGCACAGACAGGAACTGAGATTATCAAGGTAAAAAAAAAATCTACAATCTCAGTAAACAAGCAAAATATCTCCCCTTTTCAGTCAACTGTTTTCCTGTCCCAGCATTTAGCCACCACTTACCATCTTGATCTGTCTGTTTCCATAGGAGAAACTGTGATTTGGGGCAGCTGAAGTATCTCTGATGAAAGCTTGTGTATTTGCTAAGAATGTACACAAAGCTCCATTTCCCTGAATGTGGTAGGAACAAAGAGCAGAAGGTTATTTCCCTGCTCAGAAATCTAGTTCTCCATTTTCAGTAGGTACTCCACTCGGCAGAAGCTTTTGTCCTGCCTTTCTCCCTGGGCCACCCACATTGCGTATTTGTTTTATCCCAGTTTTCTGATTATTTCTAAACACATAGCTCCTATCAGTTAATGTCTCAGCCAGTGAATATATGATAATTTCCCAGAAAGTTCTTTGTTCTTCCCAAATTAGTTCATACTTCAGCTTGTCTTTGTAGGATAACTGCTTGGGTGGTGGCTTCTACTGTTTTCAGCAAATTTACTTTGTACAGGAGCTTAGCTGCTGCTTCTTGTTTAGACTGAATGGAGGGTGCCCTCATAACCAGGGAATTAATGAGGCTTGAAATTTTCTACAGATCAAAGACAAACTTTATGGCAGCCATTAACATCTCCCAGCACTTGAGCATAACATTCTTGAGAAAAAAAAGAAAAGCCTATAATTATCAAGCCACAACATCACCTAATCACCCATTTCTCCTCACTGCAGTATTTCCCTCAGGACATCATGTGATGTTACACATCAAACAGAAAATTAAATGAAAAAGGGGGAAAAATATTTTAAAAGATAACAGAAAAAGAAAGCTGAAGGACATATAGCATAAATAAAGAGACCTGAGAGGAGAGGGAGAGAAACAGTAAGATTGTAGATTTCCACTGATAAACTTCAGCATCTATGGGCTCTGATTTATACAGGGCAATAAATGAAAAATAAATGGCTGCAGCATGCATTCTGTTTTATGCCCAGTCTCTCTTTGACTATGATTTCCTCTTAACAGCTCCTAAGCTATGGTAGTTTTGGCCTTGGTGTCCTACAGTCCATAGTCATTCTGTGAAATATTCCAGCAGTTCAGGAGCAGCCTACAAAGAAATTAAGTCTTATCCTCTTCAAGGAAAACAGCCTCCATCAGAGAGATGCAGCAATCATTTGACTTTAAGCTTCTAGGGGGTTTCTATCAGTCTTAAAACAGACAGATTATTCCTGGTAAAACAACTGTGGACAGAATTATCTCAGCCATGGGAAAGAAGTTAATAATCTTGGCACAGAAGTGCCTTCCCTAGGTGGAAATGCAAATTATATTCACCAAATACTTCTTATTTGCACAAACATAATGCCAGCAAGGACTGCAATTATGCTGCTGGATGTGCCAGTTTGCCTGGACCTTGAGCACAGCAAGCATATCTGTACTCCATGTGTACACACAGCACTTTTGGCAGTGTTATAAATGAGTGCAGGCTGGGCTTGCCGTGCTTGTTCAGACATTCTGTGCCCTGGCAGCTGTCTGTCAAGTTATGGAAGCTGGATATCACTCCAGGACCTGGGGCCTGGGAGCCCTGAATCCACACACTGGGCAGCAGTGAGTGCGGGCACAAAGCTGTAACGCGTTTTGAGGAACGCGCACGTGCACGCTGTCTCTGAGTACCTCCAGGAAAAACCCTGCAGGAGCAGAAATACAGATTGGTCGCTTGCTCTGTGAGGTAACCCAAGTAAATTTCAGCATTTTTCAAGGCAGATAATACAAAAGAAATAATAACAAATGGGATCACTTATCCACTGTTACACTGACGACTTTTCTCCTTAGGAAATTAGTCTGGACAAAGCCATAATGGTACAGAACTGTGTTCACACTAGCTCTAGTTCATAAGACAAGTAAATTATTCTGCATTCATGTAGTGACAAGGCTTTCAGGGAACTTCCTGTCCCTGAAAGTGATAGGAACAGTCTAGATAAGCCTGTGAATAAAACTGGAAAGCAAGCAAATTACATTGAGTGCTACCATGCCTTACCTAGGCATTTTGCTTAGTTTTGTACTGCTATTTTCTTTCCACTTAACCAAGGTTTTGGGGTTTTTTTTCAATTATTTGCCTAATTTCTCTTCATTTTTGCAAAGAATTCAAATAAATAAGTGTAAAGTAACAGAAATAATTTCGTTTTAAATCATTATGGTGCAAATTCTTTCACTTTCAGATTCAGAGACCAAATGGATACCAGATACACAGATTCTAACTATTCGCAGTGAGAGCAGTCTAATAGGGCTTTTCTGACCCAGTTCAGTGCCAGATGTTTTAAAAATTAAAATTGCAAACTAAACCCATCTTCAAATATTAATAAACAAATAAAATATCTAATTGAAAAATAAAAAAAATAACTCTTTAGGTGAATAAACTTTTTTCTATAACAGGATAAAGAACATTCCCAATAAGAGTATTTTATGATTTACCATAAATAAAAAAGATGTCTATGTCCCGCATTTTAGAAATTCAGTGAGAAGCTGCAAACTTCTGGTTTCAGCTGTGTTAAAGAGAAATAACTTTGATCTTTTCCATAATTTAATCTTCTTGTATTATCTCAGCTCCAAAGCAAGTCTATTTAAATTCCTTGGTAATAATTTTTGCAAGATGTCGAAAATTACTAAGGCTCAGGAAATATGAATTATGTGGGAAAAACAAGAACAAGAGCATCTAATGTTGCCACCCTGTGGATCCTCAAGCTTCCTGAGTCTCACAAGACTTTTTAATGTTGACAGGGCAATGGTTTGGCTGACTGCCTGAGCAATAGGTAAGCAGAGCTGTAAGCATGCCAGAAATGCATAACTGAGGCAGGAGTCATCTGCTGGGCAGGTACATTAGTGTTCACTCATTGACAGGTTTAGTCATTGGATCAGAATTACAATTTTATAGCCTCTTGCAGATGGGTGAGAAGTAATAAGAAATAATCATCTTGGGATGAAGGAAAAACATGATGAAACAAGCCCACTTTGTTAAGGCTCACAGGCTATAGAATATTCATGCTCTCAGCTTTATTCATAAGTCCATGTGAAAACCACTCTTGTAGAGCATGTATTTCCACTGGAGGGATGAGAGAGGAAAGGCAACACAGAGGAGGAGCTACACATATAAGACAGGGCCTGCACATCAACACTTCAAAAGAAAATGCAATTTTACATCTGCAAAGTGTCTGAAAATCAGCAAGATCTCTCAGGCTGAGGTAGTGAGACACATGGAGTAGGTTTTACAGATGCTTCAGAGAGCTGGAGCAATTTCTCTTTAGTGCTTGAACTGCTGAGTACACTACCCAGAAGGCAGTACATACAAACTCATTCCCGTCTTCTGCCAGGAGGCAACTCAGCTCCTTCATAACATCTGCATGAACAGCTATGTTTGATGGTTGTAATTCCAAACATTTTTCATTTTAACTGTTTCACTTTGCCTGGATTCTTTCAATTGTCACAGAGAGGATATGAACAAAACACTTGTCTTGGCCACATTTAGGGCACTGAAAAGAGGTGGGCATTTTCTTGAGTCAATTGTTACCAGTCCAGTTGGACAGTTTAACTCACTCCCTGAATCCAGAGAAAAAATTAAAAATATCACGTCTCCATCTAATGGGTTCTGCCCACCCAGAAGGCCTCTAAAGCTTGGATTGTACCTTAATGGACTAATGCTAAGAGCACTTCAGAAAAACCTGGCTATATCTGCTTAGCAACCTCCTCATGCATTTTGGATGACTGCTGTTGAGATGTTTTGAAGCCTCCTCTTCCCCACTTGTTTTAAAAAACTATCTTCAAATTTTATTTTTAAATTAGAAATTATTGTTTGAATTTGTATCAAGATGACTGACAAACTTCATCAATCATCCATTTTTAGCATTCAGTCTACACAGCAAACTCCTCAGCTGAGTGTTTAAATCTGATCCAGGCCCATGCACAGAGGTGGGGAAAAGATGGAGAGAACTCATTACCCAGTGTTCACACTAAATACCTGGAAGAAGACCACTGCATGGACAATTTTTCAGTCTAGTTCTCCTTGTAACCTGTAAGTAGGACCTCAGGCTTCCCACCATCTGAAGTGTCTTTTGCCAGACTGTCGTGGTTGGGGGGGGAGGTGAATTTTTCCAGGGGGATGTGGGCAGTCTAATCAGTGATCAGCTTTTTTGCTGGCACTTGGGTTGGTCACTCGGAGGTTTGGACACGCTTCTGAGGACACAAAGAGTTAAAAGCACGAGTCTGGGGGGTTCGGCCTCTTTTCAGATCCTGGTTTCAGCAGAGGGACGTGTGAGGCCTCCTTCTCCTGCCCGGCCACGAGGCTGGGTGGGGGAGGTGAAACACGTGGTCGGCTCAGGTAAGCCGGAGCCCCCGGGGGGGGG